>NW_026607285.1:0-439639 GCF_029890125.1 Rhinichthys klamathensis goyatoka | reverse complement strand
ATCCTTACTATCAGCACCTATAGGTGGTTGGCTCAGCCAAATCATATAATCCAAATATTTAATAAGGGAGATCATCCATCTTCCTTTTACTCTCTCTCTCTCTCTCTCTCTCTCTCTCTCTCTCTCTCTCTCTCTCTCTCTCTCTCTCTCTCCTCTCTCTCTCTCTCTCTCTCTCTCTCTCTCTCTCTCTCTCTCTCTCTCTCTCTCTCTCTCTCTCTCTCACACACACACACACACACACACACACAGAGAGAGAGAGATTATTGTACATCTATCTTTGTGAGGACTTTCATTGGCAATGCAATCTCTAGCTCCTTACCCTAACCCTACCCATCACAACTGAGTGCTTAACTGGAACCCTTGCCATAAACCTATACCCTTAACCTAATAATAATCTTATCCCTAACCCAATCCCCAAGTCTTGACCCTCAAACAGGCCTTTAAATAGGTCTCAGAAAGTGAGGGCCAGCCAAAATGTCCTAATTTTCCTCACTTTGTCCACACTCAAATGGTCTAAAACCCAAATCGGTCCTCACAAAGATAGGTGTACAAGTACAGACACATATACAAGCTCACGCAATTTGTTATAGAAAGATAAATGACAAGTCCCAAACCAGTTATTAGGACAAACACCCCCGCACCTCAGAGTGAGACGGTATTGATTAGGCTGTGATGGATTGGCTTTTTAATTGTCAAGCATGATGCAAGTGTTCAGATTAATGGCCTGCACATGCACAACAATTTGGGCCATGGATTTGCGTGTGCATGTGTGGCCATTTACATGGGAATTAGTTCAAAAATAAGGGAACAAGAAATATGCATGAATGCACATGCACACTCTTGTCGCAAATTAAAAATCGAGCTTAACTGATTCAGTCCCGCTTTGCCAGTTCTTGGATCCAAATCACTGCACTGCTCTTTAATGTCTAAAGATGCGTGAACCCAATGCACATCCATCTCGCAGAACATTGTGTCATGTTTAAATTACTGTTTGCAGTATTCCTAGAATGGAACTATTTGGAACTACCCAGCCTTATCTCACCAATATATAGCTGGATTTCTGTGCTAGTTGGAATCATCTAGACCACATTAGGCACCCAGTGCTTGGTGGTCCATGTAATAGACTGGGAGGAAAAGATTGTCGGTGTCAAAAGCCACCAGTAGCCCTCATTCATCACTGGTGTTTGTGATTACAGCCTGAGCTCCATCGCACAGAGGACACACGTGGTATGGCCACATTAAAGGGTACAGTAAAGGAGGAGAGATTGGAAAGAGGGTTGATAATGACAGAGGGATAGAAAGGGAGAGAGAGGGCACAAAGGCCGAATGAGATCTGTGGTAGGTCTGTTTTGAGCGCTAAGGCAGGGTGCCTGAGATCTGATTTAATTTGTAAAGGTTGTCAATGAGGGCTCAGCTCTGAAGGGTTTGACTGACAATTCAAATCACATTCAGAGCGCTTCGCTTGACCAGTCTTGGCTATGCAGCACGGCAGGTTATGCTCTACTGTATATTTTTCAGAGATCTCTGTGTGTCTGGATGAGGGCTGGTGCATTTTACATATAGCGCTGAATCTTCAGCTTGTGCAGTCTCACAAATGGGTGGGTCAACTGCCATAGATGCCAGAAATATCCCAGCTAAAAGGTACCCTCCATAAGGGCGAGGCAGGGCGGGTATATATAACGTCTGATAATTACATGTGTCTAAAACAGGGAACCCTGAGAGCTCAGAGTTCAGCCACAGACTGCAGACACATCACAGGGAAACATGCGCCACCCTCACTATCCAGAACTGCTTGCAAACCACAGCAGCCTGTAGTTACACTGGGGGGGAATGATCCACATATACTGTTACATCTGAGACATCTTAAATATATAGAAAAGAACACAGTGCTTAAAACCAGGCCTTGTTGAACATGGGTGTGTGTATGCGGGAAGCAGAGAGAAAAAGAGTAGAAGTCTGAGCGTTGTTATTTGTGCTTTAAACGCTGTGACGTATATCTTAACCGTCAGCATGTTTGCCTGTTGGTTTAAATTTGCCCAGAATCGTATTGTTCTGAAGGATAATCTCTCTGTGGTCAAAAAAGAAAACGTGAATAATGTTAAGGCAATAAAAATTATAAAGCTTGCCCGGTGATAAGACAGAGGCAGACAAATGAGATAAAAATCTATATAAACTTAAAAAAATCTATAATAGGTCCATACAGGATATAAATAACAGGCACAGGTGGAAGGGGGAGTAAGACAAAAGAGAGAGATCTATAATCTGCATAAATCCCTAACATGTATGACCTCTATTCAATCTCATCCATCCCTAATCTCATATAGAGTTTATTTGATTTATTTATTTAAATGTATTAAATAAATAAATAAATACAATTTCCTTTCATAATGCAATTTTTTTATTTATTTATTTATTTATCATTGTTTGATTGTTTGTTTTTCAAGTTTGCTGTGCTGTTTTAGGTTTTTTAAATAATTTATTGTATGTAAACAAACCACATACTTTTTTTTATGTAAATTTTCATTTCATAATGCAAAACTTTTATTTATTTATTTATACTCACTTACTATTTTAGTAGGCCTATGTAAGAACAACAAATGTAAGAAACTGTGAAACTGATTAATAAACAATTAGGATAAAATATACTAAATGTCAAATAGTTTTACCACATTCTTCCTACTTCATCAATTATGTTTCCTTGTGGAAATTTAATTTTACCTTTTATATTACATATGAATTATTTATTTAGTAAATTTTAATTACTATTTTACAAAGGCATACAGTACAGCAGCAAAGCAGCCATTTTACATATTGTGGCCTGCAGGGTTAGTTTGCTTATTTTATTCCTTTACTTGTTTACTTGTAATATTATAAATAATAATACAAATTTAATAAAATAAATAAATTAATATTTAAATAAATTATTGTTATAAAATATATAATAATAACTGATACATAATTAATTAATAATTATTTGTGCAGCCACTATTTTTTATTTGTCCGTTTATTTATTTATTTATTTGTTTGTTTATTTATTTATTATGAATTAAGTTAATATATTGGGAGAGGGGGATCCTCCATCTTGGTTGCGCAGCAGGATTCAGAAACATGAAAACTGTAGTAATAGCGCCCCCTGACGGCCGTCATCAGTCCAACAACAGTCGCGTCTCGTGTTCTAGAGAGTTCTAGTTGCATTGTGGGTATCTCACCGGCACCGTCCTCCTCCTCTACACCGCAACGCAAACATGATGGTGAGTTCGCATTCATGCCTTTTACTTTCAAATCCATCGTCATCTTAGCTATTTACTCTTCTCCTAGTGTTGGGATATAAACGTCCGGAGAGAATAAAGCATAAAGGACATGGCTGAGAGATTATTTTTATTTTAAATGCGATAATACACCTAAAGTTTTACATTGATGCTAGGTAGCTTGGTTGCTAACGATTCATTCTTCTGTTTGTGGATGACAGGCAGAATTTAGAGATGTGCATTACGACGCAACGTGCAAACGATCACTTTTGTACGGCATATGTAACGTTACTCATTTACACATTTTTATTTCACAATAGTTTTTGTAGCTAAATAATGCTAAGGCTTTAGTTTAGCATCCTTTCGGTAATGGAGAAAGAGGTAGTGAACTGTTAACCGGTTACACCCTTTAATGCTGTTCGTCTCAAAAGTCACTACGATAAAACTGTGACTTTATAAAACGCTTATTTCTGATTAAAAGCCAGGCATTATTTTTTAGCACATAGTGCCACAAAGTGAGAGATATTATTAGCGCTTCTCTGTGCATGACGACATGATGTTTAACTGCAATAACTAAGTAATGAGCAGATATTACTATTTCACACATTGTAGAATTTATTTGTAAGCCCTCGCAGCGTTGTGTACAACTTACACAAATAATCAATTACATTGTCTGTACAGGAGCTGTCAAAACTCTTCCATGGTCATGGAAAACCTTGAAAAATCAGTGCATTTTCAAATATTAATTTATAGTCTTGGAAAATATTGTAGAGATTTCTATTGTAAATAAAGCAAAATTTCTTTGCTCTGCTCTTAAAAACGTTTTTTTTTTTTTTAAATGACTCAATTAATTTTGATATTGCATTGATTATGACCCTTGAATGTCTTCTCTCAGCCCACTCCAGTCATCCTCCTGAAGGAGGGCACAGACTCCTCTCAGGGGGTCCCGCAGCTCGTCAGCAACATCAATGCCTGCCAGGTTGTGGCAGAGGCTGTTAGGACCACCCTCGGCCCCCGTGGCATGGACAAGCTTGTGGTGGATAACAGAGGTAAGTCTGCTCTTCCATAAACAGGTGTTGTGTTATTGGGAAGTATTGGATATATTAGAGTAATTCTCTGCTTCATGCTGTGATTAACATGATGTTATCCTGCAGGCAAAGCCACTATTTCTAATGATGGAGCCACAATTCTGAAACTTCTGGAAGTTGTACACCCTGCAGCCAAGACTCTGGTAGACATTGCCAGATCTCAGGATGCTGAGGTAAGATTTCCTCTGTGTCTGCACATTTAGTCTGCTTTGAAAGGAAATGGTTCTGGTTGGGAACCGAAAATCGTGTTAGTGTTTTTGAAAAATACCGGAACCGTGCGAAATTCCTAAGTTTAGGTTCTGGTGCGATGTGTGGGCGAAGTGCTAGGAGCTTATTCTTTAATAGCGACATCTCACCTCATGAATATTAAAATAGTAATTAATGCACTGGCCCTCACGATACTCATACGTTTTGCGTCAGATATCAACGCAGAGAGAGAGAGAGTATAAAGAGATAATAGAGCTGCACGATTAAATTTAAACGATCTTGATTCAAACACCCACGCAATCTTATTCATAAATGACAAATACTTCACACCGGAACATTCAAATCTGCTCGCTCTGTCGTTGACCCAGAGAGAGCAGTTGTCAATATATTGAAACTGCATTACTTTCACAGTCTTTTCAACCACTCGTGTACTTTTACGCAGTGTATGCAAACATGTACGGAGAACTCAAAGAAAAAACTTCTCCGTTTTAAGCTTATCGTTGTCGTGTAAACGTACCCTTAATTAGAACTTGATATGGAGCAAGTTGTGCTCAAATTGCGCAATTATATTTTAACTAGTTAAATACATTTAAATGTATCCTCAACATTCTTTGTTTATTCAGGTTGGTGACGGCACCACCTCAGTGACTCTGCTTGCTGCTGAGTTTCTGAAGCAGTTGAAGCCGTACGTGGAGGAAGGGCTTCACCCCCAGACCATCATCAGAGCTTTCCGCATCGCCACCCTGCTTGCCGTCAAAAAGATCACAGAAATCGCTGTTACCGTCAAAAGGGATGACGAGCAGTGAGTCCAGACCCTGTGTGATATTCCATAGGCATGTGTTAGTGTCACAGATGTGATCATTAGTCCTCTCTTGCCACCACAGGGAACAAAGGAGGTTGTTGGAGAAGTGTGCATCTACGGCTTTGAACTCAAAGCTGATCGCAGGACAGAAGGATTTCTTCTCCAAGATGGTGGTGGATGCAGTGATGATGCTGGACGATCTGCTGCCTTTGAAGATGATTGGAGTGAAGAAGGTCCAGGGTGGAGCTCTGGAGGTGAGAGGGAGCTGTGCTCTAGATTTAAAGGAATTTTTGCATATCCATAAAGGAAATCAGCATATTCAAATAAGGAAAAATGATTTCATAAAGAAAATCTGCAAAAATATTCAGACAAGCTAATCAATGTCTTCAAGATTACTAATGCTACAGGCAGGTTTATTTTTTTTTGCTGATCCGAAAAATGATCCGATCCGTGGCTCAAAAACCGTAAATTATCCGAAATGTGAATTTTGTGATCCGTTCCACCACTAGTCATTACAACTTAGAGTCTGGACACGTCTTTTCACACATTTTAGGACACTAGGCATCATACATTTTCTTACATTGCAAATTGTTACAGGGAAAAAAAAGAGGTTCAATGGATCACAAAACTCACGGTTCGGATCATATTACAGTTTTCGAGACACAGAGGGGATAATGTTTCGGATCAGCAAGAAAAATGGTAATGGGGGGGTAGTAATAATAAGGAAAAAAATACTATTTACAAGCATAGATAAATATAAAACTATAGAATTCAAGTACAGAAATGTAATAATTAGGCCTAAATATGAAATAACACTATAGTATTTGCTGTATAAATTAAAAGTAATTAATCTTTGTTAAAGAATTTTGTTTTTTGATTAACATTAATGACATAGACAGCAGCAGGTAGCCTATTTATAGGCTGCTGTCACTTTAAGACCAATGCACTGATCCTTTTTAATGATACATTTCTTTCTCAACCGTTAACGTTCACCCAATGGTTTAAAATTGCTTGAATGTGTAAATTGGCAAAACAAAAAACGTTCAATCTGTGATAGTTAAACTGCAATTCGTTACAAAGGTTCTCTCTTCTTACAAATTGCAGCTCTTAGAAGGATCTTGCAGATCTTAAATTTACACTCTTTTGTTTTTGCTGTCTATCAGGAATCTCAGCTTGTGGCTGGTGTTGCATTCAAGAAGACCTTCTCCTATGCTGGCTTTGAGATGCAGCCCAAGCGCTATGTGAACCCAAAGATCGCACTGCTCAACATTGAGCTGGAGTTGAAGGCAGAGAAGGACAATGCTGAGGTTCGCGTGAACTCTGTGGAGGTCAGTGCTGCTCTTCACTGTCACAGGTTTTCTAATGTACTTGTCAAGTATATTCCTTTTAATTTTTGAATAACGAAAGGACTGGGCCATGAGCAGCTCGGGTTCAAGAAGGATTGAAACAGTTACTGATGGTGTAGTTGTCATTTTAACCTGGAGCGATGTTTTAACTGAAGTGGCAAAATCTGATTTCTGTAGCTTCTACAAGTTATTTTATTGAAGTGATACTAACTAGCGCTAAAGTCCGCAAGCCAATATTTTCTGTAACAGATTCTTATTTCAGTAAACCATCAGGGCCCATGTAAACAAAGTTGAATCCCCTCGTGTTTATGTGGCTGTTTGCAGGAATATCAGGCCATTGTTGATGCTGAATGGAACATTCTGTACGATAAGCTGGAGAAGATCTACAAATCTGGCGCTAAAGTGGTGCTGTCTAAGCTGCCCATCGGAGATGTGGCCACACAATACTTTGCAGACAGAGATCTGTTCTGTGCAGGCCGTGTTGTGGAGGAAGATCTCAAGAGAACCATGATGGTATGATTGTGTATCAGTACATCTGTCATGATTTAATTCCAGTCTGTGTTTATATTGAGTAAACAGTCATTTCTGGGTTTCTTTTAGCATTGTAATAAAGCATTACAGTAATGCTGTATTTTTCAGGCCAACCTGAAAGTTAGCATCACCCTGTTTCTCTTGACAAAACCCAATTGGGTTAATCCCTTTTGGATTATTGCAGAAATTAGCTCATGACCAACACAAGTTTGATTCTTGCACGTTTTGGTCATCATGATAAAATTGACAACTTATGTGAATTTTAAAGAATAAATAGAATCTCCTGAAGTAAACAGCTAAACATAGGCTATAAATGAACTACACCATGGTCGCATGACCATCACCACTGTTAAGCTTTTAGTCTTAGACTTATTTCTGGTATTTAACTAAAAAACCCATTGACTAAGGACGATGGAACTAGAAGTGCTTCCGTTTTTTCTGGGTTTTGGCTAGAGATGTGCCGATACCCTTTTTCCCTTCCCGATTCCGATACCTGGACTCAGGGTATTGGCCGATACCGAGTACTGATCCGATACCTGGGTCTGTATAGTATCTATACAGCTGCAATTCATACTAGCACTGTATGAATTGCTAGAATTATTTTATGGTGTGCTTCAGACTTATCCCTTAATTAAACATGAACAAATACATAGTGAACTAGAGTATTTTTATTTTGTGACATACATTTCACAGCAATATATTATTTATCTTTCTTAAGTGAAAAAGAACTTAAAATGCAGCCACACATCTAATACTGTAAACTGAAAAAAGGTATTTTTGATTTACAATATATAACTGTATAAAAAAAGTGCAACAAATAAATCTAGGAATCTAAAAAAAATAATTATGAATAATATAAGAAAATTATCTCTTTATAATTTAAGGTCCATAAACAGTTTTGTTAAATAAACGGCATTTCAGTTTTGACATCGGCTGGTCATCCAGAATAATAAACGTAATAACTTACATGTTGTCGGTTATATTTACCGTTCGTTGGCTGTCTTTTGAAAACATTTCTCTTCGTTTGAATGAAGCTTTCAGAGATTGTTGATTCTGGCGCGGCTCATCCTTCTCTGCCCTTGCCTTTGTGTAATCGTGTTCTGCGGGGTTACTCGGTGTTACTTGAAGTTGCTAATACTTGTTCCACCCCTCGAAATTGCAGTATGGCATATGAGACATGTCGCCGTTTTACTAGCTGGTTGTCCAGTCTGAAAAACTGCTAAACAGCGGACATACTGCAGGGCGCACGCGCGTTTTCTTCTTCGCTGCTCTAAACAGTAGTTGCTTGTGTGGCAACAGCACGACTTCCCGTGTCGCCACAAGCAACCACTGTTTAGAGCAGCAAAGAAGAATTGAGCTCCGATTTGCAGCGTTACGCAAAGCTAGCGTGTATAACTAGTTATTGTTTAAGAAAATGGTATCGGATCGGTACGTGGATAGAAGTACTCGCCGATACCGATGCCAGAATTTTTATTGGTATCGGCGGCATTTCCGATACTAGTATCGGAATCGGAACAACTCTAGTTTTGGCCTATAAAAATGTGTCATCCTTGCAGAACTCTGTAGTGTTATTGTGAGTAATTTTAATGACCGATATCTGTTCCCTTATGCACATGGAATGATGTTTTGGTCCTGATGTATTGGTGACCATGCAGTTGTTAAAGGGTAACTCAACCCCTGGTCAGAGCCTGACTCCACCCACTGGCAATATTTGAAAAATGCTGGAAAAGTGGGCAGAGTCCAGAGGAGGGGGTGCGTGCACCTGAGCAGGATCAACTTTATGACTCTCTATGGGCTTCTCCCTTGACTTTATCCCTCCACGTCCCCCGATTGCCCGCGAGCTTCTCCTCCTGTCTATACGGTAATTTTCTACTGTGCGACAGAGAGTCGTGTGGTTATGACGCAATCGTTAGCCTATTTTTACAAAAACTGCTTCTACAGGGCCATAACGTAAGATACAAGATAATGGAGCCTTTTATACATTGTCGTGTTTCTTTAGAAATAAACAATGGAGAAATGGAGTCTTTAAACGCCTCAGATGTAAAGTTATTCTCTGTCAAAGTGACAACAAAATGAACGGGAGTCAATGGAATGCTAACAGCAGGTGATGGCTTGCTTAACCAATGGCGGCCCCCAGGGAGGCTTCAGTTTCCGTCTGGTGGATTACCCCCTTGCTTTTTACACCATATATTGTAGAATTAAAACAATTTAAAACCAAATGTCAAAAAATGTACTCGAATCAATGAACAGCATTAATAAAGCCCCAGTCTTACAGATCATTAACTAAAAAAAGTTGTTTTAGGGTTTAGTTACCCTTTAAAGCAGTTGTATTGTGTCCTCCAGGCCTGTGGCGGCTCGATTCAGACCAGTGTTGGTGCCCTGACTGATGATGTGCTTGGACTGTGTGAGCTCTTTGAAGAAGTGCAGGTTGGAGGAGAAAGGTATGTTTTATTTCTTTTTACGTTAATACAAGATGTAATTATGTCCATAACACGAGAGATTTTAATTTGATAAATTATTTCACATAAACATTTTCCATACTAACGATGTGTATTCCATTACAGATACAATGTCTTTAAAGGCTGCCCGAAAGCCAAGACCTGCACCTTCATCCTGAGGGGCGGAGCAGAGCAGTTCATGGAAGAGACAGAGCGCTCACTGCACGATGCCATCATGATTGTGCGCAGAGCGATCAAGGTGGGGAAAACTTAAGCATCTCTTGCTACAGATTATTACAACTGCAGATTTGATCTTATCCTTGATTTCCTTTGGCTAGTTAGTAGGTCTTGTGGGGAAAGACTGCTGAAAACATTGTATTAAGATAACACTTCAAATTAGCATTAAAATCTTAAAAATTATGACGCATTTTGTCTTATCAGCCAAATCAAAGCTATTTTTGCAATGCATGTTACAGGGTAAACAAATAGCTGTTGTCTCTTTTAAGAAGGCATTTGGCTGTTGATTGAAACGCAGGACTTACATTCCTACAACCACTATATTGAGTTTCTCCCATTAATTTGTTTCCCCGAATTGTCCATCTCCTTCGCATTACATTCAGCTGATATGAGTTTACAGAAATGATCAAATGCTCAATTATGTACTACTAAACATGTACAGTTAATAATAATAAAAACATGAATTCAGAGGGATGCTAATGAATTCAGATTAGGGGTGGAACGGTACGGGCGTCACGGTTCGGTGCACGAATTTACACAGAGAATACACGGTATAAAAATAAATAAAACTCGCGTGCAAATTAATTAATGTAATGCGGAACTACTGTTAGATATGCGGGTTCTTTAGGGACACATAATCTGTACCATCGGCTTAGCTCTAAGCAGGCGTTCACTTCAAACGTTGGCTTTATACGCGCGTCCTATTCGCTTTGGACTAGCGTCGAACTAGACGCGATAGACGCGAATTTGACGCTCTATTCGCGTTTGGTGTCACCGCATAATGAACAGGCTGCAGGATTTCTTTATACAGAAATCAATTATTTATAATTCAGATGATAATAATGTTACATTGTTAATTAATAATGTTAATTAAAATTAAGGAAAACAAATATATTGATCTGAAATATAGCAAATTAATTTGAAATTAATTCAGGTACAATTACCAAACATATCGCAAGGTCTTTTTGTCTTTTTATTAATTTAATGAATTAACTAATTATATAAAACTATTGTCAGTGCACTACAAATAAACTGGTTCTATGCCTTAATAAAACTTATTTAAAAAATACAATGCCTTCTGCGTTTTTGTTTTGCTTTTCCCTCCATTGTACCGAAATCGTACCGAACCGTGATGTCTGTACTGTTCCACCCCTAATTCAGATGGATGCTGATTCCCAATGTATAGTGAGCTGAATGACATGCAAGAGCACTAATGTCCTCATTAACTCTTACCTGCCATTGATGGAATTTTCGATTCCACATTTCCCTGACAAAAAGGAAAAATTCTCTGATTATTTATTTTTTTATGAAAATTGCCCTCAAATATTGATTTAAAGAAAGCATGAAGCTAGAATACACCTCACGATATATTCAAATATGTTCAAATATGCTTACAACAAAATGTTCTGGTGCCCATGAAATTGTGCAAAATGATCAAAAATGCTGGTAGGGAATCATGACATGCTGACATTTCAGAAAGTTTTAAGAACTGCCAGCAGGGGGAGACAAATTGAAATATATAAATGTATATTAACTGGCTCCTATTTCCCCATGACAGAATGACTCAATTGTTGCTGGAGGTGGCGCTATTGAGATGGAGCTTTCGAAGTATCTGAGGGATTATTCTAGAACAATTCCTGGGAAGCAGCAGCTGCTGATCGGAGCCTATGCCAAAGCCCTGGAGATTATTCCCAGACAGCTGTGTGACAATGCAGGCTTTGATGCTACCAATATCCTAAATAAACTGAGGGCCAAGCATGCACAGGTAGCTACACAAGTCATTCTTGATCATGTTAATTTAATGTCATGTTTTTATGTAATGTCAATGTTGTAATGTACATTTGCATAATCTCCCTCTCCTCTAGGGTGGCATGTGGTATGGAGTGGACATAAATAATGAAGACATAGCGGATAACTTCCAAGCGTGTGTATGGGAGCCCTCTGTTGTGCGTATCAATGCCCTGACCGCTGCCTCTGAGGCCGCGTGCCTCATCCTCTCAGTAGATGAGACCATCAAGAACCCTCGCTCCTCTGCTGACGGCCCTTCAGCATCTGCTGGCAGAGGAAGAGGTCGTGGTAGACCCCAACATGCCCACTAATCCACACCCATCCAGCAGTGTCTTGGGCAGAGCCTCTGGACTTTCAGAAGGTCAAAACAAATGCTGTCCACTTATAGGGCCTTGATTTGTTTCTTTGACCTGTTTTGTTACTCCCTGGCCCCACTAAATCCATGCATTTCTGTTTACAAAGGCTTAAACAGAATAAAATGTCATTTTTGGTAACTGTTCTAGATCGATGGGGATTGAATCATCTGTTGGAGATTTGAATGTTGTTTTGCCATAGTCTGAGAACACACGCAAACCATACACGCACTCAAAAAAGTGGTCAGTTTGTAGATCTGTATAAGCACTGATATAATGCAGGCTCTCTGCTGTGATACGTTCCTGTGTTGGTCATTCGGTGGAACTATTTATTGGTCCAATTAAAATCAGTACTTTTGCTTCTCAACATTTGTGAGTTTTTCTTCTTTCAGTCATGAGTGAAGTGATTATACATCAAATCAGGGAAACATTATACGAAAAATAACTTTATTTCCAGTCATTGTGATTAGAATACCAAGAGTTTCACAGACATTGTGTTGTGTGATTTAACCCCTAGCTTGATTCCCTTATGTCGATCTGATGTTCAGCATATTTGATAGGAAATTTAACATCTTTGAAGTTTGAGGGGGAAAAAATACAATCCCTTTGGGTTTCTTATGTCCTGATAGATGAAAAGCCAACAACATTGCTTTTACAAAAAAGATGTGAATGATGTGAAAAAGAATGATATTTCAAATGTCATTGATAAATGTTATAATTAAAAGTGTATACCAGGCACATATAAAAGAAAAAAAAGAAACTTATAGACAGGCTTAAACGTTTAGACCTGGAATAATTTAAAGTCTAGAGAGGTAGTGTTTCATTGACTTAAGCAATTTTAATTGTGCTGGAAGAACAACCTAAAAGTCCCTTAAAAGATTTTTCATGCAGCAAATAAGTAAAAGTATGATTACAACCAGGCAGGAAATAAAATGTCTACAAATCGCATTTGAAAATATAACTACCTGTTTTGTACCTAGGAAATCAGAAAACTAAATTTCTCTGCTAACCAAACTCCTTAACATCATTCCAAATGATTACACTTCCTCTTCTTACCTCCAGGTGGTGCAACCATAATTTATAAACAAGATCTGTCTTGATACAAGTGTAAAATGAATACATTTTGGTTATAGAGTATATGTTTACAAAAATAAAAATTAAGTGGCTTTATTTGATAAATCAATTTAAATACGAAGTGTCTGCAAACTTAAAATAATATGTCTGTTTACTGAATGCGTGACATGCTGGTAAACACCACAAGCAATAACAAAATTGGAACTACTTCCTCTGTTTGACAGGAAATGCATTTACAAAAATTATGCCAAAAATGGAAGCTTGTTTGATGATAACTGTAAATGCATTTCCCGTTATGTTTTACTCATTGAAGGTCTAATTAAAATAGTCTGTTGCTCTTGACATAATTGAGATTTTCATTACTCATTATTATCCAAAGCTTACAGTACACATATAGAGACTGTACTCATAGCTGATGCTTTGCACGATAAAAACCGAATCCCAATAACATTCCAGTTTATCATTCAGCCCTTCAGTTTTCTTAAGTATCCAGATGTTAAAACTCAAAGCTGTTATTTGAGATAATTTTTTGATGAGATTAGCTGTCGTTAAATGTCCCTTCGCATTCTACAAATTCCAGTTCTCTCCAGAAACAGCATAGTAGGATCAGTTGGACAGGAAATCAATTGATGCCTGCACCAGTCGGCCGGTTGCCACATCAACAGCTGTGACTTTGATCTCAGTGTCTCCAAACTGCATGGTAGTGCGAATCTCCCTGCGTTCAAATGCGGATCCTTTATCGTTTTCACCAGCATTAGCTGCCGCTGCCCCCGACTCAAGCAGGTCTAGCGTGATGACACCACACTTCCTCACCCCGAGGTCAGTAATGTAGGTTATTTCATCAGTGTCGCTGCAGTAGATGTTGATTATGATCTTCCTTTGTCCTATTCTTGCTGGAGTGTAGCTCCGCCTCACCACCTCACCCAAAGCCACCGATTGATCAACACTAACAAAGCGGTCCAGGATGTCAGTGCACCATTCTCGGCCATCTTTGATGAGTAGCTTGTCACGAGGGTGTCGACCTCCCACAAAGCGGTTCAAAACTCCAACACCGTAAGTTAACGGGCAACGGCGTACACGGACAACAGTGGGGTCTAGTCCAAACAGGACTGCACCCTTCAGGATGGTCAGACCTACGTCATGTGGAATTATGATACGGCAGTTCCGCCCTAGTGCGTTCTGGGCTGCGCGTTGAAGCATGGGCGACTCTGCGAATCCTCCAACCAAGAAGAGAAAACGCACACCCTTTACTTCTTCCTTCTGCATCAGGTTCTCTGGTAGGATGAGAGAAATCGATAAGATATCAGAGAATTAAATACCGATCCCTGGCTTAGTGTTTGATTGAGAGAAGTCTCTTACCAATATGTTTGATGATGTTGTTGATGGTCGGCTGAAAAAGCTCATTCATGGCCTCTGTAGAGAATCTCAGCATCCCTTGAGATGACCACTTTATAAAATTCATACTGACAGAAACAACACAAAGTTAAAGCATAAACACTCACACTTTCATAGACATAATTTAGCAAATAAAGTTCTCAATGAGTCAGACTTACTTGCTCTTGCGCAGGGCAGTCTCCACACTCTGCCCCCGGTGTCGTTTGTAGAAGTCAATGAAAGAGAAGGGCAGTAAGATGTTTAATGAGTTGGCCCGGCCAGGGGCTGCTGTGCGCTTACGGGCTTCAAATGCAATGGTGAGGTCTACCCAAGCTGCTGGACGTTTTGCTTTAAAACTCTCAATGAAGTCAGCCCCAAAGATCTGGCACAACATGGCCTCAAATGCAAGATCCACTCCAACTGCTCCATAAGGACCCCCTGAAAGGGAAATATGTATATGTACCATTTAGGTTTAGGTTGCATGCCACTTGATTTGCATGTTCAACACATTTTTCTTCAGGGTCCTAAACTAAAACCTTTGGAGTAACCGTGATCAATCAAGACGACCTTCAGCATCGGATCTTTTTCAGGATTGGAGTGAAATGACAGGGCATGGCTGAAGTGAATATCAAGTTTGACATCTTTGATTCCATTCCATCATTAGTGATAAACATTTTGGCTAGTAGGATGTGCTCCTGAATTTGTTGGTTTTGGAAAACATTCAAGTCATTTCCCTTGATAAGAATATAGTTTGAACCCCAACTCCAGAGCACCAAGCCTAACCCTTCTCGTTCCCTTAAACCAGGGGTGTCCAACCCTGATCTTGAAGGACCCTTTGAATGCAGGGATTAGCTCCAACACACTAGCCTGTCAATGGGCTCTATGCATGGCGGTATTTCCGGTGAAGGTCTAAGGATGCTGGATTACTTCCGCCGATCGTAGAGTCCAATGCTATTCTGAGAATTTATATTGGTTTTTATACTCTATTGCTATACTAAAGAAACGTTAGTCACAAAAACAGACAAAACAGACACCCCTCATTTTGTTTATGCTTCTTTGTTTATTATATTGAAAAAACATAACTATATATAAAATTACATCTAAACGTATTAAAGTTTCATTTCAAAGACGAGAGGACAGTAAATTTTGAAGACTCTGCCATAATCCCGTTTTCCTCGGTTTTCCTCCGCTTTAAATCTCCCCAACGGGAAACGCACGAGCATCCTTGCGTCAAACGCGGAACTTATGCGTGCATATAGCCCATTTCTATAGATCCTGAAGACATTGATTATCTGGTTCAGGTGTCTTTAATTAGGGCTGGAGCTAAGCTCTGGGCGAATTTAAAAAACGGCTTTTTTGCACCTTTGAAGGGAACTTCGGGAAGGGGACGCCATTTCTAGGGGTGTTCCAAACAAAAGTGAACAACTGAATATCTTCACGATGGCCCCTTTCACAAGTCTGTTAGTGAAGGGAACATGCGATGGTCACTTCAAGAAAGTAATTTAATCGTTTATGGTCATGTGGCCCAGGGTGACTAGTCCTCGCGATTCATTTTAAATCTAGATATGGCGGGAGGGTTGGAGTTAACGTATAAACAGAAGAATTCAAGTTGTTTTGTTGTGATGAATCACACACATTTTCGTCATGCATATTGTTTAAAAAAAGTTTCATAGGTAAGAAGTGTGTTTAATGCTTAAAGGGGATGTCTAATGCTATTTCATGCATTCTGACTTATTTACACTGTTAAAGAGTTGGATTCTCATGCTAAACATGGCCAAAGTTTCAAAAAAAGAGTTTGACGTATGACAGAGTTTTTCTGTGCCAAATTCACTCCTTCAGGGTTACGGAAGCCGTCAGAAGCCGTCTGCACGGCACGCCTCCAGGAGCTCGGCTGTTTTCAGAAAGAATCGGTGCACCGTATTTGTCTTTTATAAATCTGATAAAACTAAAGACTCTTCGGAGATATAAAGGATGCAATACTTGTCATGATTCTGCCATCATGTCTTTGATTTCTCTAGTCTTGTGGCAGGATCATGACAGAATCATGTTTTGTGTACAAGCACATGGCCTTTTGCTTGGGCCATGTGCTTGTGATGTCTTGTTACGTAACCCCGCCCCCTTGTTATCCTCGTCTTGTCATTATTGTCTAGTCAGTTTCACCTGTTCGTGTCATTAGTGTCTCCCTATATTATCCCCTTGTGTTTGCTGTCCTTTGTCGGTTCATTGTCAAAACTGTGTCAAGATCCTTGTCAAACTTTCTGTGAATCTTGTCTATCGTATCAAGCTGTGAGTACCTGTTGACCGTCTTGTTTTGTAAAGGTTTTTATAACCTGTCTTGTTTTGCCCCATCGTGGGTTTTGTTTTCTGTTTTGTCATCAATAAACCCCGTTTTGAGTTATTTGCTGTCTGCGCTTGGGTTCGTTCCTCCAACCACGTGACATTACTACTCTACTCAAGATTAACATGAGATTGGCAGAAATTGCGTTTGTTACGCCCCCTTTAACTTATAAAGTTAAGAGCAGATTGGGAACACACACACATATATAAAGCATATTAACAACTTAATTATAAATGTACATTTATTTGTATCATTTTAACAGAAATAAGACATTCATGTTGTCACTGCCTAGCATTGTCGTGTTAACATTCCATGTGAAGCTAATGAGGAAATTACGTAGTCTTTCATTGCTCCCTTTGCCAAGTGCATTCCAAACGGCTTCATTACGACACAAGTTCCCTGCTGCCTTCAAAGTCCCCACTACAAGGGCTTTCCCCTTCGGAGTGAGTTGGGCATAGGGATGTTTACTTCTGATTTGCCCTCTGCTGGAAGGTGGCCCACCATGTGCAGGATTGGACCCCTCCTCCCCACCCTACCCTGCTTACGAGCACCCTTGATGTGTCTGTTTGCCAAGCCCACACTCATAGAAAACACTACCATCCATTCGGCACTATATCCCCTAAGTGTGGACTCGGAGGACAACATGGGTTTAAGGTGCCATCTGAGACAGGGCCGTTGATCCAAGAACATGTCCTAAAATCATGTACAACAGTTATTGGAATAAAAGTTGGTCAATCATTACGGTTCACTTCAGCAAGGCCCTATCATTTCACTCTAGTATTGAAGATCTTTGAGCTGAAGATGGAGTTGGTTTTGGTCCTCAACTAACCTGAGGCTTTGTAAAGCTCCTTTAGTGTGCCCTGTGGCTGCTCAATCTGATGCACCGTCAGATCCACCGTCCCACCGCCACAGTCTGCCACAATGTACCGATCACCTTCGAGAACATACATGGTTATTCAATCATGACGTAGTCTTTCTCATTACCTGCTTGTTACAGGATTTCCGAAGCAACAATAACACCCTGTTCTTACACAGTGGTGTAATAACTCAGTTTCATGGAAAATGGCCTCCTCTTTGTGAATCTATAAGCATGTGTGCACAATTAAGAACAGCACAAGACGTGAAAATGAAGGAGATCTGTATTTTTAGTAGTGTATGAGATAGATTGCAATAAACTCTCATTCTCTATCCCTCTCTCTCTCACTCTCTCTCTCTCTCTCTCCAGGAAACATCTGGAGCTAAAGATCTGATTATTTTGACCCCGCACCTTGTCATTGTGCCAGTCATGCAGAGAGAGCTGCATGCACACACACACTGCAGCCATGCGCTCAGACTGTGCAGCCAGTAATAACATACCAATGATTGCTCCATAATGAGGGTCTCTTACATATATGCACAGCAATTAGAGTCATATAAACAATATTATATGCTCATAAGGAACAAGAAAGTGTGGCTAAGGGAAATCATGTTTTAAGATAGGAAGGTTCCATCTTACGTGAAAACTTAAAGGGAAAAAAAAGTAGTGCATTACAATACTCTGGAAATGATTTCCCTGGAAAGTATTGTTATGGTCTATTTGTGGTTACTTGTATTATGATCAAAGAATAGAAAGAAAGACATATTCATGTTAAGCATCTTCATGTTTAATTTGTTACAGTGTCAGCACTCTATATGGCCAACAGACAACAGGATGTCAGTTTCCAATATACTTGTGTGTCTGAGGACAAA
Organism: Rhinichthys klamathensis goyatoka; assembly: GCF_029890125.1. NCBI lineage: Eukaryota > Metazoa > Chordata > Actinopteri > Cypriniformes > Leuciscidae > Rhinichthys > Rhinichthys klamathensis. Next base: position 421,087 of record NW_026607285.1, on the reverse strand, counting down.
ATTACTATGTAATATGTATTTATTGCCGCCATTGCCATTTAATTTATTGCAGCCATTATAACTTTAAAAGAATAGAAGTCTATTGTATGTCCTCGGTTTTATAGGTAAAGAAATGTGTCTCCATCTCTTACCTGTCTGCATCTCAGACCACAATTCTCCAGTACCACTCTCCACCAGAAAAGTTCGGCTATGTCTGGCTCTGCGGAGCTGCTCACGGGCTGAAATAAACATTGACTTCCTTTAGTCTATGAATCACTCACACATGGGCAGCATTAATCAAAGCCTTATCACATTAGAATCAATACAACTCACGGAGAGAACAAAAGAGAAAGGGAGAGATTGCAGATAGCTGGATCAATAATATGGCAGCCTGCTAAGCAGACCTTGATTTAATGAACCTAAAGCATTTGTTTGTAAAACACGCCTTCGAGATATGAGCGTAATTTACTTCAAGTCTTGCTCTTATTGTCATGTTTCAATGTGTTTAAGTTCTGTTTTGTAATCTGATTTCCCCCTGTATTTGTGATTTTGGTTTAGTCCTGTTATTAGTTCAGTTTTGAGATCTTGTTTCCCCCGTCTTTTGTGATTTTGGTTCAGTCCTGTTAGTTTTCCCGCTCTGTCTGATTAGTAATTCCCTTCACCTGTGTTCTGTTAATTATCCCATTAGTCCCTGTTCATTTAAGCCCTGTGTTTTCCCTCAGTGTTTGTTGGTCGTCGTCGATATGGTTGTGTGTTCTCTGAAGTCCTGGCATTTGTTCTTTTGTTCCTGTTTATTTCTGTAAGTTGAGTTTTTGTTAATAAATCAACTATATTGAAGTTCTCATGTCCTCGTCTTCGGCACCCAGCAACCCTGACACTATATACCTAATAAAACAAGCTTGTTTCATGGCTGCAGTTTTATAGCGGGTGCTTTTAGTGAATAATGACCTGCTAAACTAAGAATGATCTGCTTCACTTTCGGGGTTACTACGGCTATTCTGATTGCCATATTTCCCGAGGAACTCTTTTTATTGAATGTATTACTTCAAACATTTTCTTTTCAGGTAAAGTCTGTGAACACTAGAGAATACAGACATGCTGCTGAACATTCCCACAGCTTACAGCAAACACACAGAGAAGAGAAACTTAACTGCACTTTGGGGACAATCTGGAAACCATTACAATATGAAACTGCATTCAAACAAAGAGGGAAAAGTACAAATAAACTGATTCGAACTTTAATTACTCTTAAATCCATGTGGTTTCGGAAGAACAGAGACAGTGACTAATAATGTGTCTATTGTCTTAAGATGAGAGGACAGACAATGGACTAAATTTATTTGGACTAGTTTCTACCCCACACCTTTGACCGGAAGAAACTCTTTTAAAACCGACTTCTCACACTCGATAGTTTCACTAGTTTATTTAATGTTTCAGTTAACAGTGTTCAACAGTATACGTACAGGATCACAGGAGAATTCTGTCATAAGTATCATTTTAATTGTCACAATTGTCAAGTCATGAACATTTATATTATAGTTTTAAGGTAAGTAAATAGTTATAAGATTGGAAGTTTCTGTATGTTACGAGTAAAACAACAAAATCAATGCATAAAACGCATTGAAACAAATTTCAAAAGCAGCAAAAATTAGACATGCCAAAGGTTTTTCAGGAAACTTTGTCATCTTCATTAAGAAAAAAAAACAGGCCTGTTAGTGTAAAAAAAAAAAAAAAATCCATTGGAACATAAAAGTGGCAAAGCTGAAGTTTGTGTTTCTTGATTTCTGTGTACATGAACATTGTCCAATTGTAAAACATGTTTTGGAAGATTGCATTTTGGAACATACATACGCTCACATCCCTTTGAGCAAGCAAGCAAAAATGCAGGAAAGAATGAAAGAAAAAAATGAATTATCCAGGGAAACTAGTGTAAGCAGAGGGTGAGCTCATGGTTCGCAGCACCTTGTTTCAATTATAATGTGAAATGTGTGTGTATAAGTGTAAGTATATTTTGTTTGAGTGTAAAAGCAGGAATGAATGATAGTGTCTATGGTGCTTTATTTTTGGTTGTATATAAATGTGAAAAGAGTGTTTGTAAAAGAACCCCATTTTTCTTTTTTCAAGCAGTGATAACAAAAACATTGTCAATCTTTCAAAGAGTTTTTTTTTCAGCTCTGTGACCTAAGGGGACACTCTAACCTACGGGAAAATGTCATCTCGTTCTTGCTGTCTTAATCCAAACCATATGATCTCATAGTCACTAAGACCCACTTGGTTCTGGATCAATCTGACCCCGATCTAACTGTCCGCGATACATACACCCGCAAATAACCACACAAAACAAAAACAGCACTATATTTTCAAAGGGATGAAAGACAGTCCTGTATTCCCCATGCTTTAAGCATGGTTCCCATTTAATGTTTATAGAGAAATGTGATACACTCAAAGCAAGAGGTTTGGACTCCTTCCCAGGTTCAATCTGAGAGCGAGTGATACTGTATAATGCTAATTGGTTTAGAAGAAGAAAAAAAAAAAGTTCTTACCCTGCCTAAAACTGGAATCGAAAGGGCGGGAGCCATCTACATCTAAACCATTGGTTACTGGCCGTTGGCTGAGGTCAATGACCTGGTGTAGACGGAGCTTCCTGCAGTAGATGGATGCAGCCTCTGGTTCAAGAGCTATGAGGAGCTGTTCAGGAGAATCTGCAGCCACCAAACCTGCCTACAATAAGATACACAACATGAGCCTTAATTAATATTGAGTTAATATTGAGTAATATACACTTATCAGCAGTTTTAGGCAACACACAGAGTAGTGTTTAGTTCCTGAGTGAATCAGCATTTTTAACAAATCAGTTAAGTTCATATTTCAATGACTCACTTGTATAGACAGCCACTTGTTTTATTCCTGAATGAATCAGTATTTTAAATGAACTGGTTGAGTGAACAATTGAGTGGCTCACTCATACAGACAGTTATTTGTTTAGTTCCTGAATGAATCAGTTGAGTGAATGATTCAATGACTCTCGAATAGACAGTCACAGTCATTTGTTTTGTTCCTGAATTAATTCATGTTTTGAATGAATCAGTGAATAAATGAAAAATTCACTCATAAAGACACTTGTTTCCACCCATTGGCATAAGTAATGATGTAACCTGCAGAAAAAGTGACTGGAAAATCCCTTGTCTGGAGCAGGGCCGGCCCGTGGTATAAGTGACATAGGCGGTTGCCTGGGCTGCAAAATGACAGGGGGCGAAGCAACCTCAAACAAAAGCAAGAGCACCCTCATTTGATACTGTAATAATATCATATTGGCGAAACTGATTTGACAAAGGCTCCAGTGCGAATTTGTATTTGCGCTTTGGAGAGCGCCATAGGGTTTCTATTTAAGTTAGTCAGAATCCAGTGCTGAACTTTTCAGTGGTGACTCCGAGCCACGCTCGCAAATCCTCTCATTATAACAAAATGTAAATAACAGATTAATTGTGTAGTGTAGACAGCTTCACTGATTATAATGGAACTTTGTGACCGCATTAAACTGAGATGAGTGGTAGCTTTTTAGTGATTTTAAATGGAGCTTTGCCCGTGTTTCTGCCAATTAATATCCTAGTACTTTAGATTGCATTATGTTTACGATAACAATGTTGTCATCGATGAAAAAAAAAACATAATAGTTGACAACGATATGTTGGACTGATTTAAACACTGCCTGCGTCATGACGTAATTCTAATACATCAGCATAATCTGTTAATTATGCATGACAGCGCAATTACCATAGATATTAGTTTTGACATTAGCAAAACTGGGGAGAGTTGTCGTGTGGGGGGCACTATGTAAAATCTTGCCTAGGGTACCAAAAGAGTCTGGGCCGGCCTTGGGCTGAAGAAATTCAAACTGATCCAAACTGAAAAGTACCAGTGCTGTTGAACTGTATGGTGCATTGAGTTCTTTTGACTTGGGACAGTCAAACACCATAGCAATGCCTTAGCAACCACCCAGAACACTCTAGCCAACGGTAATTTAGTAAGCAATTTAGTAAGAACTCCCAGAACACCTTAACAACTCCATAGCAACACCCTGGCACCCATCCACTACACCCTAGCTGGCATCAATTAACACATTTTATGAGCATGCACTGCTCAAATTATTTTCAGAAAACTTAATGTAAACATAATGCTTCTACAAAATATAAACACCATGTTTAATGTACAATGGGCACTGGTGTCATGGTAACCAAAATAAATGGAAATAAGATTTCAGTATATTGAGAAAGTGTCAGTACACTGCCCCAGTTGGTCATGGAGTTATGATAGGAGGTGGTGGGCTGCCTCGTTCCCCCTCTCTTGCTTGGCTGGGACAGGCGTGGTTTCCTGTGTTTGTGTGCTGTTCTCTTGCATTGTTTAACCTCTGTGACATTGCAAAGAGGAAATTAACCTCAACCTGCCTTACCTCTAGTAAGGTAGTTAGAGATAAAGATCCAGGGCTACTAGAAAAAGTACAGGTCTGACATGGGCCTGTTTAATATGTAGAGTTGTTGGCTGGTTTAGGTATAACTGTGGGGGGATTTCAGTGGTCTTCGAGTCTGAGCAGCTGGTAGTGATCGAATCAACAGTCTTTGCTCTTTAAAAGCGATCTCTGCACTGTTGATTGTTGTATGTAAAAAGAAACTCTGTGATTGATTTCTTAGTGTTTTGCTCATAAGGAAATGTACAAGTCTGCAATACTTACATTTCACACACACATATTTAATGGATATCAGGTTATAGTCCCCTCTTGGCACACTATTTCTCTCCACTCATACAAAAGTCTTTCAACATTCCCATTTACTGTAGTGACTATTGCATTCCTTTTCATACGCGCACATTTCCTGAACTGCACTTGGGGGCTTAAGGACATCACATTGAATGTGGGAGTGTGCATTTGTGTATGTGTGCATGAGAGAAGAGAGAAAGAGAAAGAGAAAGAAAAAGAGAAAGAAAAAGTAAGAGGAAGAAAGAGAAAGTGTGTGTATTTGATTGGTCATACTTTATAGTTTAGGGTACAATTCTCACTATTAACTAATTAGTAACTATGACTTTTTCCTTAATAAACTCCTAATTACTGCTTATAGTTATTAAGGTAGTTGTTAAATTTAGGTATTGTGTAAGATTAAGGGATGTAGAATATGGTCATGCAGAATAAGGCATTAATATGTGCTTTATAAGTACTAAAAAACAGCCAATATCCTAGTAATATGCATGCCAATAAGCAACTATACTTTAAAGTAAGACTATTTAAATTTGACTCTAAACTAAAGTGTTACTATATTTGATTATGTGTAATTTTTCGTATATGTAGTGGAAACTGATCTCAGATCACTTATGCTACATTACCAAATAGGCAGCTTCTCGCATGAACTGCTTGGCTGGCTGCCGCCACACCGCAGGAACAGTGATGACCCATCGTACTTCATTACTTTCCAGCACAGAGGAGGACTGGTCCTTCACCTCCTGAAAAGCACACACACACACACACACATATTACTACATTTTCCATCTCTTATCCAAACTACATTCCACAGATAACATTTTCATACTTCTATTAGTTATTGATATCCCTTATTTCCGTTCCCCTCTAAAATGTACTGTGATGTGTCGGACTCAAGACACTCAGGATGCATAGCCGGAGGTTTGGTAGAAATCTCCATGCTAGTGTTTTCCCACAAGCCTTCAGGGGCTCCAGGAAACAGGAGGAAGAAGGTTTGGGTCCAGCCAAGACTGACTACAGATTAGCCCAGAACCTCCACCTCCCCTGACCCCCACTGTTCACAGAGACTGGATGTGTTCTTGTTTGAGTAAAGGAAAAGTACGTCCTGAAAGATTTGGACCAAAGCCACAGCACACTACTGCTCTACATTACACTGGTGGTTCATGTTCAGTCTGGCCCTATATGGAGATTTATATTGTACAACTAAGATAGGCCACAAATGCCTAAATAAGTGAAAGAATAACCAAGACAATAACAGCACTGGAAAAATGTGTTTCACAGATTCAAATGTTCAAATAATTAGTAAGTCAAATACAAAAAAGTCAAGTACAAAGAGGGTATATATTTTATTGATAAAATAAAATTTAAAAATGATATATTTTCAGAAATTCTATAATTAATATCCATCCATTCTCTTGTCCTATGTAGGGTCATGGGTATGCTAGAGTTCATACCAGCATGTTGGGCCAAAGGCTAAATTTCATATATAATTTCGGTAACACTTTAGAATAAATCATTAGTAACTATGCAGGAAGTAATGCAGGATAAATGAGTAGTACTACATTAACACTTCAGCTACTACGGTTAACTAATAAGGAATTAAGCTTATCTAACCAGTTAATAATATCACATTTAGGACTGAGATAGTTCCTTATTAGGTAATCAATAATTACTGAATGAGATTAGCCTAATTTATACTATCAACAAACTATCAACTTAACCAACTAACTATGACAAATTATAAAGAATTACCAATTAATTATTAATTACTCTGTAGGAAATATTAGTGAACTGGACCATTATTAAAAAAAAAAATTTCCCACTTATGTATAAATAATGGTTCAGATAAGTAGCTCTTAACGATGGACTTAGTGATGCATTTTATAACAATATTCAGAGTAAAACAGACAACTGATTACATCTCAGACACGTTAATGTTGTGATTAATAATTAATTGGTAATTCTTTAAGGAACTATCTTACTCCTAAATTTGATATTACTGAGTTAAGCTTGTTTCCCTAGTTAACAGTAGCTACTCATTTTGTCGCTGGAGCAGTAGATATAATATGTGTGTGTGTGTGTGTGTGTGTGTGTGTGTGTGTGTGTGTGTGTGTGTGTGTGTGTGTTGTGTTCACCTTTAAAGCATGTTCTCTGAAGAACCTCAAGGCATGAGAAAACACCTCAATGGCCCGAACTCTTCTTCCACTTACTGACTCCAGCTCAGTCTCCATAGATAGATCCTATAGATAAGCAAGAAAGTCTGCTGCAGAAATGCTCACAGAAGTGTCATAAATAATCCACTCCCTTTATGTTATGCATCAGACAGATAGTAGATCCAGCTTCTTCTATTTTAGACAGTGTTGTGATACCTTATCAACAATGCTTGATGGATGCCCCTAAGCTGAGCACTTACTCTACCTGAATAAATTCTACTATAAAAAAAACACAGTCAATAAAAAGTAGATATTGTGTTTACACTGGTGCTGTGGATTTTCATTTTGAATTTGTCAAAGTAGAGCCAATGCCCGGCCTCCTCTGGGTCAAGGTCATGGTAGCTGTCTCGAGCTGCAAAGCCAAAACTGTGGAACCGGAGGTCAGGGGTCAACAGCAGACAGGTTGGACTCTTCTGATTGGCTACACCAGGGTCACCACCCTCCCACCGCCTGTTAGAAAAACAGGGAGAAATCTAGGGTAAGAAATGGGCGGGGGAGCTATAAGACCTTATAATAACTTCAGGTTACAGATCAATACATAAATACTTCATCATGTGAATGGTCTCAGGATCTTCTGTGAAACTGAAGGCATAGCCACTGGAGGTGGTGCCAAAATCTATGGCGACCACCACAGAAAATGGACGAGCCACACACGGTCTCAATTCTGTCCTCTACAAAGAGAAAGAAGGGGAAAAAACAAGGTAGACAGAAAGAAAATAAATCTATTGCCTTATAATATTTTCAGAAGGGTGACTTTACAAAAACAATTCTCCCTGGTACGGAGAGTAACTGACTCCACCTTCTGCCTCGCTCCTCTTATCTCTAGATCATTTCCCTGACCTGAGTGTTACATTGACTAAACACATCAGAAGGGAGTGTATCATGTATCACTTTCAGCTTATGTTCATGCCAGTAATTTTTAGTCCATTTAAAGGTGATTTAAGTGTGTGTTTAAAAACGCGAGACTCAGGACAGTGGAACGAAAAAAAGCAAAGTTTATAGAAGCATTTAGAAAGCTGTGTCATGAGCAAAGAGCCACAATACGCAAGTACAACGGGCAAACGCGTACGTCTAGCACATGTTTACATCGAAAAACAATGGAAGGGTAGAGCAGTGGAATGAAAAAAATTAAGGCGACATTCAAATCGAATGCGATTTTGCGCTTAAATATGCGAGAAGCACAACAGTGGAATGAAATAACGCAAGGTCCGTTTGTTTTTTAAGAAGAAGTTGATCTTCTTGTGTTTTTAGACATGAACGCAATGGTCCAAAACATCAAAAAATATGGATAGCAGAGTACATGCACACATTCGGTAAGTCCACAAGTGTATTAAGTGTGCCATTTGGGACAGGGCCATTGGGTCAACCAATGGCATGAGTTTGAGGCAAGACTATTTGTTTGTCCAACCAACGGCAGACAGAGACTTTGAAATTATTTTTGCAATTCGATTTTGTGACACTAGTGGCGCTGAAATGACAAACTTCACCTTTAAGTGATTAAAGTCGGCTTTCGAAGGAAACATTTTTGTGTGACCACAGATTGCAGTGCACTTTAACTGGAGGATGAGCTAATGATAGTGCTGTTTTCAACCAACTGACTGAATGCTAAGTAAAGAAGCATAATTGCATATTTCTGGTGGGACCACATCCTCTTTTAACATTACTGTAGTTTGAAGCATCTGTTTTTTTGGCATTTAATCCAAGTTTATCATATAAAGTGCTAAAGAGAGAGGACTCTGTCTGTCATGATCTTACCGGAGAGGGAGAGGGAGTAAGAGGAGTGATACTGCACTCATTTCTGGAAGGAGATGGAGAACCAGATGGAGATGTAGAGGCTGATCTGTCAATACCTGAAAAAGAAGAAGACAAGATGAAAAGATTGATTGAGGGATAAAGGGAGAAATCCTATTTACATGAGTTGCTCATGCATTGAACTGGAAAAAACAAGAACAGCACTCCTTGTATGTAATAACACCGGAGTGGCTGAGCAATTAAGAGAATTCAGGCATTTCTGGAAAATTCCATATTGGTGGCCTGAGCTTTTAAGCCCAACTGGCATGTGTTTAGCAACATCAGAATTTCCAATGGATGGTTTTGTTAGGAAAAATTCTGTCACCTTAAATGCTGGCAGACCTTCTACCTTTATAAAAGAAATACATATAACCTAAATTTCAGAAGTATTTAAAGCTGCAATGAAACAGAAGTAGTGACAGTCCAGTCCAGAACTTAAATTCAATTACGGGGTAATAACTAGGTACTAACCCTGAATCTTCCCCCAAACCTAACCTAAATCCATGTAGTTACCTTCAATTTCCAGTACTTTCATAGATAAGTACACTGTAAAGTACTGTAAAATAAAGTGCAACTGATCTTTTCCTCTGTATTATGATGTATATATCGAAGTGAAACGGCTGATTGAAAAAATAAAAAAGTAGGGCAGGGACTTGGTTCTATATTAGCTATTGATTGGATTTTAAGATGTGCTGGAGGCAGATCTGAATCCCAGCTTCTAGTCGATTGTGGACTTATGCCACCATTATGTCATCAGAGAGAAGTTTCACCGGAAGATCGAGTTGACATTTTGATTAAAAATTACAATGAAACATCTACAGGGACGAATAATTTACAATCAGATGATTAACAATTTTAGAAAATAGATGATAGACTTTAAAACCTGGACAATTATATCATTCTTTCAAATAGCTTACATTTGAAAGCTGTTTTCTATCCTTATCTAACACAGGAGTTATATGCGCATTCTGTGTTCTCTTCAACAGTGTCATCATGTACACTCAGCATTAACACTTTGATTTGTGGTGTCTCATATCTGTGGCAACACTGGCAGCAAGGAATTTCAGGAGCAGAATTCCAAACATTCATAATTCCTAACACGGTCAAAAGTGTGCGTATGACATTTTTCCAGGTCAAAATGAATTCCATGGCAAGTGCTATCAACATGGATTGACCTCTTCCAGCAAGGTCACTCTAATATGTTTTCAAACGAGCACACACTCAAACATGGGTGGAATTCACTCAAGAGTATGACAGGAATGTTATCGACATGTGATATTCTCAAGAGTGCAGAGCGTAGATAAGAGAGGGTCACACCCCAGTCCAGTATTGTTGATGGCATAGACAGGAATTACAGCATAATTCCTGTGGAAATGTGTGGATGATCACAGGTTTCAATTCAGCTTTACATTTTGGACTCCACATCTGCTGTATATAAATTCTGGTTGTATACTGCAAAAGTACTTGTTCAACTATTATAACCTAAGTTCCCCTAGAATATTACACAGATATTATTATTTTTTTCATCCAGTCTTAATTTGAAGTATCATATCCCACAGAATAATTTTAATGAAATGTTACCTGGCACTTGTAGACAGTTGGTACTGAGCTGCAGGACGTCTGTCATTGTAGAGGTCCCAGGGCTTTACAGCATAACAGGGAAAGAATAACTCTGAAATGTGAAGCAGAGTTTAATTATTAATATTTGACCATTTTTCTTTCATGATGTAAAATGGTATATAGACTCAAGATAAATTTATATTTTAAATTACATTCAAAGAAAAATTCCATTGTAGAAACTTATAAAAATGATGTTGATGATGATTAATATATGTACATGAATTCAAGGTTTTAGGAAAATATGTTATTTGATTTTAATTCATGAATATTCCAGATTACATTTTGGGCTCAGTATAAATATTTTTCAAAAGAACCATAAGAAATCAATATGAATACATCTTAGATTGCATTTCTTAGAATGTGGCACATGTTTTAAACACTTTTAAAAAAAAGAAAAGATTTTGTCATTGACCCTCATAGACATTTCTATGAACTATAAATCTATATTTTTTGTCTCTCTCTTTCTGAAACCTATTAGGACGTCCCAGCTGCAGCAACAAAAGCATGACATGATTGTGTTAGTGGGTGTGTATTAATCATGCTGTTTCCCAAAGCTCTTGGTTGGGCTCTGTTTTCAGACTAAATGATCTGAAACCGAAGAGAAACACAATAAACACAGAAATGTGTTAAGCAAATGCTGTTAAATGCTAGTCTGATATCACACAAGTACTATAATTCTGTGTTTAGTTTACAATACAATGGATTTACAATAATTTCTTGTATCTGATGAACACAGAGGGAAAAATGAATGTGGTGCTTTCTGAAATTCAACCTCATGTCCCCCTACCCCCAAAGTGTTCCCCTTTCCCCCTATTTCCCCCATGCCTCTTGCCTTAATCTTTTCTTTGGACTCGTTCCCGTTTTCTTTTTCTTCCACTGTTACTTTCAAACTCTCTCAATGTTTGTAGATGTAGGGTTTGAGGGAAGCTATCCCTTAACTGTGTGCGTGCGTGCGTCCGTGTGTGTGTGTGTGTGTGTGTGTGTGTGTGTGCGTGATTGTGTGCGTGCGCGTGTGTGTGTGTGTGTGTGTGTGTGTGTGTGTGTGTGTGTGTGTGTGTGTGTGTGTGTGTGTGTGTGTGTGTGTGTGTGTGTGTGTGTGTGTGTGTTTGCGTGTGTGCTTGCTTGCGTGTGTGCATGCATGTGTGCTCAGGAGAGAAAAAGGTTTTTGGAAAAGGAGAAAAGGTGCAGAGGGAGAGGTGAGGGCCTCCCACAATACATGTTTAGTAAATGGATCTGACTGGAATATACTCTCCAGATGCTCAAATCTGAGATGTACCACATTTGGCATAGAACACTTTATATAGATCAAACTTGCAAACCTTTCCACAACAAAGAACATTTTTCAGAAATGTTCTTTAGCAGAAAATGTAAAACATAAAGACATTCGCAAATTTAAAAAGTAAAAACTTTGACATTTAAAGAACCCATTGAACTTGATTGCCTTTGAATATGATTTATCACTGCCTCTCCATATGGTATCAGACACACTTCATACAGATTACACATGACATCACAGCGGCTTTCTGGCACTGAGGCTGAGTCATTTAAACAAAGAAATGTTTCTTTATGCTTTTTCTACCTGTTTTGCACAGGTTGTTGTTTGAGCCTATGCATAATTTACAGCATTCACTTATAAAGTTGTGCACTTCAGCAATATAAGAAAACTGTGTATCCCTTATTTATAGAATACAATATGTGATTTGATTTAATGTTTTTGTATGTCTAGTCTTCCTCCTACTCAATGTATTTACCATCACCTTCATTATGAACTTCATCATGATTCTTTATGAATTTAAAGCTTCTGTCTGCTCCAGTGAGACATTTCAGTTGTTTAACTAATAGTCCCTCTTTATATTTCACCATCCATAAGCAGTTTGCACATTGTCGACTGCCACTGAAAATAATTTCAGCTTGTACCTTAGTTCGTTAAAACCACAAACACACATCTTGTTTCCTCCGAGAGTTTTCTAGGAAAATCTTCCTATTAATTTCCACCCAAGAGCTACTTGTGACACAGCGACACTTTGCAGAAGCTGAGGTCAAGCATGATGAATTACCGACCCCTTGTACTACATTACAATTATAGTCATTTTGGAGGATGTCCAAAGTCGTATTTCAATGTCTGTTAGGTAATTATGGTCAGCATGTCCACTAGAGTCCCATTTGTCTTTTTATGTTATACAAGAGCATCAAGTCACCCATCTCTCTTGAAAACACCCGACAATCCCACTCCTGTCAGTCATCACACAAACAAGACAAAGCACTGCACCTGATGCTGGTCCTATGAAACATTTCACTCTTTAGCACGTTAAATTTGTACTCACCCTTTTGTTTAGAATGTTCTAGTGTCCCCTGCCTGGGGTTGTTTAGTCCCTGATCAAAGTTCAAAATCCCAAAAGGAATTGGATGTTTCAGTAGCAGAGTCTATGTAATGATGCTGTTTCCCAACAGAAGTTTCAGACAAATGTCTGAAAGAAGAAAAGCACTGAAGGTTTGATCTAAAGTTGAAAAAAGTTTTAAAAGTGATCAGATCCAAAGAATATTCCACTGACTTTCTTTCTTTCTGTATCCCAGCAGTGAATCCGTCATCTGCAGTGGAATGTCAGGGAGGGATGGTTGAGAGAGCCGCACACACACACACACACACACACACACACACACACACACGCACATGTACAGGGGCTGGATATGAAGGTTTCTGTAGTGAAGGGGGAAAGGGAGGGGATCTGACTTCATACTGACACAGATTCAATCACTGTGTACCGGTGTGTTTGTTGGAGTGAGAGAGAGAGAGAGAGAGAGAGAGAGAGAGAGAGAGAGAGAGAGAGAGAGAGAGAGAGAGAGAGAGAGAGAGAGAGAGAGAGAGAGAGAGAGAGAGAGAGAGAGAGAGAGAGAGAGAGGGGTGGAGAGTATTTGGAGTGGTAGCGTGCACTGATTAAGTCATCCGATCCCCCCTCCCAATGTTTCCCCTCTTTTCCTTCTGCCCACCCCCTGCATCCAACTCTTTCTTTCCTCTCAGCTTCTCTTCCAGCTCGATCTTTTTTCTTGTCTTCTCTTCACTCTCTGTTTCCTTTCTCTCCCTAACAAAACTCTAAACTAACAGTCGGTTTAAAACAGTTTTAAAACATACATGCATACAAACAAATGCATTTTAGCTCATCGATGTTGCATTAGTTTGACCTGCTTATATTGTAAATGTTCATGAATTCTCATATGAGGTCTCATTTTTAACAAATGAACCTCTGCACAAACAGAACTACAGTTTTGCTTACACATAAGTCGAGGCCATGATTCTGGTGTGCATCGGTGGTTTGTGTTGTTTCTCTATGTAGCTGCTTAGGTGTTATGAGTGGTTTAGCCTGAGATGCTATGTGGTGGTTGTGATGGTTAGGGTGTAGATACATCATATAGTATGATTGTAATCCAGACATACTACATCTGCCATGTTGTCATTATCATGTGACCTACCAGCATCAGTTACATCACTTTACTGTCATTCACAAATTCACAAAATCACTTTACTTTCATTCTCCTCATGGGATAATAAAGTGTCTATCGTATACACACTTTAGAATAGTAGGTCATCATCCGGGTACTTTTTGCCTATACTCTTATCTATACTGTTAGTACTGTAAATTCAGACATGTTACATACTGTTTTTTGCCAACAAATGGTAGAAAGTATGCGATTTCGGATGCAGCCTTAGTTCTTTTTTTTATTCTTATTCTTTTTCAGTTTATTGATGGTTGGTAGACCAGTTTTTGGTGCATTACCGCCACCAACTAAACTGGAGTGTGAAGAATTTATGGGAAATATTTGACTCAAAAAAAAACAAACAAAAAAAACAACTATATTCTTAACGTACTTTTTGTTTCTTTCAAAAACCTCAAGAAGATTACATATTGGATCGGAATTCTCCCACGTTTTTTAGACAGAAGACTTTCTATTGACTGTTTTATTTTCCATTTCCTGCAGCTTATTTTTTAGAATTTGCCTTTCATTTTTATATGCCATGCATGCAGTGTTTTTTCTTAGTTCATCGGTAACAATGGTTTTTGATTTGCCCTCATGGGGCTCACCTGTGTCTTGTTAATTACCTTGTTTAGTCCCAATTGTGTTTCTTGCTGTATATATAGCCCTCATTTTCAGTTATTGTTGTCAGATCTCATCTCACTTTATGTATTGTTCTATTTTTAGCCTGAAGAAGTGTAATTTTGAGTTTATTTTCATTAAAGAAAACTGCTTGCAAATTGATCCATCCTTTTTGCAACCCTTTGCTGACTAACCAAAAGAAATGGATCTAGCAGCAGTTCAGATCCTCTTCCTCTAACAGGGGGATCTGTCCCTTGAGGAGCACACACAGAGGTTTCTTGATTTGGTCCCCTTCATGTCCCGTATCGGCCTGTGCTATCCACTTCTTCGGCCCTGTCTCCATAGACTCCGTTCAGCCCTTCGACTCATCATTTGCTGGCTCCACCTAGCAGCTTGGATCCGCCTTGGGCTTCCAATTCGCCAGATCTGTTCTGATGTGTCGACCCTCTAGCTGCACCGCGAGCCTCCAAGCCCACCACTCCACCTCGACGTGTCGACCGGTAAACTCTACCTGGGACCTTGTCCTTATGGCTCCATCTGGCTTCCTTGTCCCTCATGCTCTGCCTTGGACAGTCGTCACTCTGCCTTTGCCACGGACTTCGTGGCTTTCGTCTGCATCTCGGCCCTCCACGCCTTCAGTTCTATTGGGCTCCTTCCCTCTGGCCCCACCTAGTCCTCAGCTGCAGCAGCTCCAGCTCTATTCTCTGGCACCCTGGCTCCAGCTCTGTTCTCTGGCTCCAGCTCTATTCTCTGGCACCCTGGCTCCAGCTCTGTTCTCTGGCTCCACCTCTGTTCTCTGGCACCCTGGATCCAGCTCTGTTCTCTGGCTCCACCTCTATTCTCTGGCACCATGGCTCCAGCTCTATTCTCTGGCACCCTGGCTCCAGCTCTGTTCTCTGGCTCCACCTCTATTCTCTGGTACCATGGCTCCAGCTACATTCTCTGGCACCCTGTTTCTACCTCTATTCTCTGGCACCCTGGCTCCACCTCTATTCTCTGGCACCCAGGCTCCAGCTCTATTCTCTGGCACCCTGGCTCCAGCTCTACTCTCTGGCACCCTGGCTCCAGCTCTATTCTCTGGCACCCTGGCTCCACCTCTATTCTCTGGCACCCTGGCACCCTGGCTCCACCTCTATTCTCTGGCACCATGGCTCCAGCTCTATTCTCTGGCACCCTGGCTCCAGCTCTGTTCTCTGGCTCCACCTCTATTCTCTGGTACCATGGCTCCAGCTACATTCTCTGGCACCCTGTTTCTACCTCTATTCTCTGGCACCCTGGCTCCACCTCTATTCTCTGGTACCATGGCTCCAGCTATATTCTCTGGCACCCTGGCTCCACCTCTATTCTCTGGCACCCTGGCTCCAGCTCTATTCTCTGGCACCATGGCTCCACCTCTATTCTCTGGCACCCTGGCTCCACCTCTATTCTCTGGCACCCTGGCTCCAGCTCTGTTCTCTGGCTCCACCTCTGTTCTCTGGCACCCTGGATCCAGCTCTGTTCTCTGGCTCCACCTCTATTCTCTGGCACCATGGCTCCAGCTCTATTCTCTGGCACCCTGGCTCCAGCTCTGTTCTCTGGCTCCACCTCTATTCTCTGGTACCATGGCTCCAGCTCTATTCTCTGGCACCCTGTTTCTACCTCTATTCTCTGGCACCCTGGCTCCACCTCTATTCTCTGGCACCCAGGCTCCAGCTCTATTCTCTGGCACCCTGGCTCCACCTCTATTCTCTGGCACCCTGGCTCCAGCTCTGTTCTCTGGCTCCACCTCTATTCTCTGGCACCCTGGCTCCAGCTCTGTTCTCTGGCTCCAGCTCTATTCTCTGGCACCCTGGCTCCACCTCTATTCTCTGGCACCATGGCTCCAGCTCTGTTCTCTGGCTCCACCTCTATTCTCTGGCACCCTGGCTCCAGCTCTGTTCTCTGGCTCCAGCTCTATTCTCTGGCACCCTGGCTCCAGCTCTGTTCTCTGGCTCCACCTCTATTCTCTGGCACCATGGCTCCAGCTCTATTCTCTGGCACCCTGTTTCTACCTCTATTCTTTGGCACCCTGGCACCACCTCTATTCTCTGGCACCCTGGCTCCACCTCTATTCTCTGGCACCCTGGCTCCAGCTCTATTCTCTGGCACCATGGCTCCACCTCTATTCTCTGGCACCCTGGCTCCAGCTCTATTCTCTGGCACCCTGGCTCCACCTCTATTCTCTGGCACCCTGGCACCCTGGCTCCACCTCTATTCTCTGGTACCCTGGCTCCAGCTCTATTCTCTGGCACCCTGGCACCCTGGCTCCACCTCTATTCTCTGGCACCCTGGCTCCACCTCTATAAAACGGTGTCCGTGTAAACAACAAAAACGCAAATCTCTGAATACGATGCATATTAGATGTTTAGTCTATAGTGTTTCATCGCCATCTAATGGCCTGGCAGCAGAATACAGCGTTTTTAGTTGTTTTCTCGGATCCGTGTGAATGGGGATCGTTTTGACAATGGTGTCGTCTGTACACGGAAAACTCAAAGAAAAAACATCTCCGTTTTAAGCGTGTCGTTGTCGTGTAAACGGACCCTAAGTGCATCAGTTACTATGTTACACATGTGTCTTGTTAGTTGCCTTATTAAGTCCTGTGTGTGTGTGTGTGTGTGTGTGTGTGAATATATGTGTATGTGAATACATGTGTATATATATACACTCACCTAAAGGATTATTAGGAACACCTGTTCAATTTCTCATTAATGCAATTATCTAATCAACCAATCACATGGCAGTTGCTTCAATGCATTTAGGGGTGTGATCCTGGTCAAGACAATCTCCTGAACTCCAAACTGAATGTCAGAATGGGAAAGAAAGGTGATTTAAGCAATTTTGAGCGTGGCATGGTTGTTGGTGCCAGACGGGCTGGTCTGAGTATTTCACAATCTGCTCAGTTACTGGGATTTTCACGCACAACCATTTCTAGGGTTTACAAAGAATGATGTGAAAAGGGAAAAACATCCAGTATGCGGCAGTCCTGTGGGCGAAAATGCCTTGTTGATGCTAGAGGTCAGAGGAGAATGGGCCGACTGATTCAAGCTGATAGAAGAGCAACTTTGACTGAAATAACCACTCGTTACAACCGAGGTATGCAGCAAAACATTTGTGAAGCCACAACACGCACAACGTTGAGGCGGATGGGCTACAACAGCAGAAGACCCCACCGGGTACCACTCATCTCCACTACAAATAGGAAAAACAGGCTACAATTTGCAAGAGCTCACCAAAATTGGACAGTTGAAGACTGGAAAAATGTTGCCTGGTCTGATGAGTCTCGATTTCTGTTGAGACATTCAGATGGTAGAGTCAGAATTTGGCGTAAACAGAATGAGAACATGGATCCATCATGTCTTGTTACCACTGTGCAGGCTGGTGGTGGTGGTGGTGTAATGGTGTGGGGGATGTTTTCTTGGCACACTTTAGGCCCCTTAGTGCCAGTTGGGCATCGTTTGAATGCACGGCCTACCTGAGCATTGTTTCTGACCGTGTCCATCCCTTTATGGCCACCATGTACCCATCCTCTGATGGCTACTTCCAGCAGGATAATGCACCATGTCACAAAGCTCGAATCATTTAAAATTGGTTTCTTGAACATGACAATGAGTTCACTGTACTAAAATGGTCCCCCCACAGTCACCAGATCTCAACCCAACAGAGCATCTTTGGGATGTGGTGGAACGGGAGCTTCGTGCCCTGGATGTGCATCCCACAAATCTCCATCAAATGCAAAATGCTATCCGATTAATATGGGCCAACATTTCTAAAGAATGCTTTCAGCACCTTGTTGAATCAATGCCACGTAGAATTAAGGCAGTTCTGAAGGCGAAAGGGGGTCAAACACAGTATTAGTAGGTGTTCCTAATAATCCTTTAGGTGAGTGTATATGAGTCCTCATTTCTGTTGTTGATTTAAGCATTTTCAATTACTAAAGTTGAAATTGAAGTAAATTAAATAGAAATATGTTCCTGCATGTAGTTCTTCCTTATACTGTAATTTCTCAAACATACTACACTTTAAGCAAAATATACAATGTCTGCTGCCAACAGTAAAATTAGTCAATTTTAGTGGCGCTCAAGTGGTAGTTGAAATATCTCTGGGTTGTTCAAATCCCCTCACAAATACTCTTCATTCTATCCATTTCTCTTCAACAAGAAAACTTTTCATGGGTCCGTATATTTCCAGTTTTCTCATATTTAATTTGAGTTTTGAACACATTACTAATGGCATTTACCTCCCTGAGCCACCAGGCCAATCTCACAAAGGTCATTAGAAAGGCTACCAAAAAAAAAAAAAGTCCCTCTACTTTTTTTTAGCCTTTGTTTACTGACAGAGACACTCACATCTTCTCTGTTCCATATTTGACTGTTTATTCATCCCGTATCCATTCACAACTATCAGCCAACTCACTCCAGCATGTTCTGGCCAGTCTGTGTAAATACACTCTAGACCACACATTGCTTTCTTGGTCAGACAGGAAGCAACCAAGTGAGTTAAGAGGAAGTGAACAACCCCCGACTAAGTTACTCGTGCTGCACACTGAACCAGGAAGTGCTTTGGCTATGATCACGAACACACCCTAAAGCTTCCTCTTTTACACACCACCCTTCCGCTTTCAGAAGGGCTCCCCATAAGCGACAGCCTTTCTTTAGCAATCAGAATGGCAAATAGTCATTTTGTAACTTATTGCACCTGTGCTCCTCTTAAATTAATGTATAGATATGCTCCCTATCAGTTTTGCCTCTCATCTAAATGATTTTATTTATCACCAAACATGTCATATTATAAACGTGTATATTCCATGCATGTGCAAGTGCTAAGTGCACATGAATGTATGCCTTCCAGCCTTGCCTTTTCCTGTGACTGTTGTCTGTACTTGAGGAAAAGGTGGGTCCACTCCCCTGACCTCAGTCACACACATAGACACACACATTGCTATTTTCAATGAGACTCCCACTTTAACTCTATTGTAATGCTAGAATTACTAGTGGTTACTAGTGGACTACAGCCACACCATCAAAATCTACACAGCCCTGACCCATATGAGAACAAGCTGGAGGACCTTGGGAACCCAGTGTTAGGGTGGTTTTCATAAATAATGATCCTGTGATACTGTCAGGAAAGAAGTAATTGGATATATTCCCTGAGAGAAGCAGCATTTGGTGTAGGCTTATACTCTTTTATGGACTTGTGAGAGTTTAGACAACAACAACAAAATAAGTTTATTTGTGCGATGAGAAACTGAAAGGACTCTTTGTTCAAACTAAAAACCTCACTAATTGCCTACAATATCTTTTTGCAACAAATCAGCATTGAGGAGTAGCACTTTATGATTCAACAAGAGGAGCAGTTCAAGCTTCTCCCTTAACTATAGGTAGAAACAAATGACACATGGACTTTAATGGTTCAAGCAGGTCAAACAATGTCAGTACTGATGTAATAGTGAAAACTCACTGGAGATGTTGAAGATAATTGTGTCATAATCAAATTATGTTTAAGTTGTCACCAAGTCCCACTTCTAATACAAACCAAACCAAACATAAAATGCACTTGTACTAATCATGTAACAGAGTCCAGTAAGGACTGCTCAAGAGGAGTCATAGGGGCTGTTTACATGACCCCGTTTTGAACTAAAAACAAAAACTTTTTATGCGTTTTGGGCGTTCATTTACATGTAAACACCGTTTTGGGGGCTTAAAAAAGCAAACTTTTGGAAACGTGTTTCAGGACACGTTTACACGACAACGATGTACTATAAACGGTTTTAGCATACAGGCGACAACACTGTCAAAACGATCCCCGTTCACACAGATCCGTGAAACCGATTAAAAATGCTGTGTTATCCATGCCAGGCCAGTGCTTGGCAATGTCACTTTGTAAAGAAACACCACGCACCTATAGACTGAACACGTAATACGCTTACGCATGACGCCACCGTTTTCACAAATTCACGGTTTTGTAGTTTACACAGAGACAATAACAGTATACAAAAACTTGCACTTTTAGGGGGCGTTTACACGACAAAAAATGGAACTAAAAACTGAAAACCTTTTATGCGTTTTGGGCATTCATTTAAGCATACATAACAATGGCGTTTGGGGGGCCTGAAAACGCTAACTTTTGAAAACGGGTTTCAAAGTTTAGGTTTTTGAATACGATACCGTTATCATCTTCGTGTAAACTGAAAAATGAGAATTTGTGAAAACATCATGCGCATATGTATACAAGTAAAGTTAATTTAAAAACGTTTCCGTTTTTAGCACATCGTTGTCGTGTAAACGTACCCTTAGCCTAGCTAGGCATACACATGCCAACCCCACCAGAATTATGCGTTTTTAAATATCTGAACAAAAGATCTTGTGTGCTAGAACTAATGCTTTATGTTAAAAGGAAAAAAAGCTTACAACATCTTAAACAATGCTAAGATGGTTTGCTGGTCATAGAAGAATTTAGGGCACTTTTCAGCAAGTCAGGCTGGGAGACCTGCTGACCAGCCACCCAAAATCAGTCAAGTATTGACCAGGACTGTGAGAAATGTTTAAACCACCTTAGAGCAAAACAGCGTAGGCAATTTTAAGATGTTTTCCCCCCCACAGCAGGGATCTTTATACTGTTGTGTCGGAAGGATAGCTTTTACGCCACCTGCTGGACATCTAAAAAAAACTTGTACACTTGAAAACTACGAAATCTTGGTTATTGTATGCCTTGCCTACAGTTTACATAGGCTACACACACACGCGTCGGATATTTGTATTTTATGAGGACTCTTCATAGACATAAATATTTTTATACTGTACAGACGCCATAGGGCCTACTATCCCGTATCTCTCTAAACTTAACCCTTTAGGCATACAGAAAATATTCTGCGTTTTTAAATTTTTACATAAAAAAAAACACACCAGACAACGATTTCAATTATAACAAATGTTACAGGAAAAATCAACACTTCACGAAAGAAGTGACGTTACAGAAAGTTAATAAACATTCAACTGCACTGGGTTAGCCAAGTAAGGTACGTGATCTTAAAGATGATAAACTGTGCCTGATCGTTGTTGATGGTTACAAAAAGTCCACTGCGTGTCTACAATTTGCAAACAACGTTACTTATAAAATGCAGCGTTATAAAATGCAACAACATTCAAAACATCTCCAATCAATTGAAATGTGAGTGTGATCAGCTGTGGTCACGTGACTAGCACATTTGGTGATTTACGCAGCAGCACATAGAGAACACCAAGAAGACAAAGCGACACGGTTCCTCTGTCAGCTCTTTTTCAGTGTGTCCTCTTATTTTCACAAGTCAACATCCGATCAGAGACTGGCCCGCGTCCTGACTATCTTTCTGTCTACAGAAATATTTCCTCTGGTGTGTTTGATGTAGCCTAGTTGCCATCGGAGGAATTTAAAGTAAGTAGCGAATAACAGACAGTCATTAAACATTAGCCTACATCAGATAGAAATATGGGGCAGCATGAACCATATTATAAAGCATTGTTGTGTTATATTAGGCTACTCTGATTTATGGGAATTTGAATGCATAATATGACTAGCCTGGCTACTGACAGGGGACTGCCATATCTTCCTTGTTAAGATCATATCACATTTTGAAAAACAAATTAACCTGTAGACTTTTTTTTTTTGCATGCACAAACTTTTTGTTTTCCTGCACCAACTCGTTTCTTTTTAAACAATCGAATTGGTGTAACTATTCATAGTCGTGCTCTTTTTTTAAATGGACTGGAAAATTATCAAACGCTCAGTTGAATAACGATTCGTGTATTATTTTGTGTTTCTGAGAGAAAGGGAGGATGTTAAGTTAAATTGATCTTATTTGGATCAATTATGATTCCCATTAAGCCGACAACTGGAGTGTTATTGTTTAAGATTTGATATGACAGTTTGATCAACAAACGAGTTGGTCTAATAAACAACCTATTATTTTATTATCGTGCAAAACATTTAGCCTAATGAATGTTGAGAGCTAGTGTAGGCCTCTATATATTTTTAGATGCAAAAAAACAACTAGGGAATGAAATTACAAAAACTTTTATTTAAAAAAAAACACAATTGACAACGTAGTATAATAACAGGAAAAACGGCCTAATGGAACATTGTGTGGAACATGTACGCTCTACATGGCATGTCAGAAGTCACGTTATGACGTAATTATGTTAGGACGTAGCCTACAATAAAAGCTGAACTGTCTTTTTAAAACTAGTTCTTTGAAATAATCCACTCTAAAGAACCGATTCGCCTAAATGATTCTGGCTTAGGATACTGTCATTACTTTGGCATGCTTATGCCTTACTGTTTTTCCGCAACTTCACATTCACACATTCTTCTGAAAAGCAGCTTTACAGAAAAAGTTTGTAAACCAGTCAACGGTGTTTGTTTGTTTATTTAATAATAATATTTATTATTTTTCGGTGTTAAACAACCGTGTATAAAGATGGCAAATTATTAGACGATCACACAATAACAACTGCATTTTTTTTATTCAAGTTGTTGTGTTTGAGAGAGGGACACAAACACAGAGGGAGGCGGGTTGATGCATGTTTGTTTAAGCAGGAACCACATGACCGTCTTGCTCGTAATGTGTTGTGTTTCTCTAATGGCAGTCAGCCATCTCATCTCAGCGCAACTACCTTGCAAATTAAGAATTAATCATTCCGTACAGTGTTAACTCAAGATTTCCAAGAGATCTGACGGACATTACAAGCGTCAGCGATGCCAGGTACGATATTTGCACGTTTTTCGTAGCTTTCTGTAGCTTGCACTGTGTTCCTCTCGGTGTGTGTGTGTATTTGCGCGTCTCGACCTGACTTCACAGCGTCTGTGTGTCTGTCATTGACTGGACACTGTCTTAATGTCTAAAAAGCAGTTCCGACATCAAATATGGCCGTGCAAACTGAGTCTTGTTTGATTGTACGTCATTTTGGAGTGCTTACTTGTACACGTTTAACACTGCGCTATTTGCAACTCGTATTTGTTACGAAGTTCTTCTACAAACGGATAACTCGCACGTCATTTCAAGGGTTGTTGAGGCCCACTTGGACTGTCACTGCATTTCTCAACACGAGTCACGACCGTCAGTTTGTGCTAGTTTACTCTCTGCTATGAGCCATATCCTATTCAGAAATGTCATGGAGGTAGGCTATATTCGCGTTGTTGAGATCTTGTTTGTCCTCTAAATAAGTTATTCTGCCTTTCTCGGTGTAATACTGTAAAAGTGGATTACATAATTGGCTTTGAGAGTGTTTATAACGCTCGTGCATGGAACGGTGTAAGTAACGGATAACGTTAATCAATTTGTGTGGTTGTGTTTCGGCGCGTAATAAAAACTAATTGATTATTTTGGACTTTTTTTTGCCAAATATTTAATGAGTTTGTTTACTATTTTCTATTTATTCACCCGTGGCCCAATATCAGAGTGCTTGTCTAGTTTGTGTTGAAGAAGGAAAGGTTATCTGTGTGTTCAGGCTGTTGTTTTGAGATTTCTGACACTATAAACATACATGCAGAGGCGTGTTGTTGCATAAGCTCCAGGTTTTCTGCAGTCTGTCACACATGCTACACATCACTTTGTGTTTGAAGAAAATGTAACTTGTATAACTACTGCTATTATTAGCTTCTTAAATCGACCCAGTTGTCCTGACATAGCTGCTTGTCTTGTAGGGGTGAAAGAGGAATCCTCAATCTGTGACTGTGATTAATGGATGCTTTGACAAACATAGTCTTTGACAAACATAATGGATGCTTTGATAAACATAGTCTCAAACAACTAAACCAAGGTGTTATTTTGTTGACCTAATATCGCTGTATATTGTATTGGGACCATAAAAAGCCATAACACAGTCTAGTAGGATGTTGTAGACTAGTTTTATGAACTTATGTTTATGACAATGGACTATGATACATAGATGCTTGTGATTTGGTCTTGTCCTATATTTTAAAATGAGGGCAGTCAGATTCAAAAGAGTACTAACAGATTTTTTTAACATAAGCTTTGTAGCACAGTTTTGGCAGTGATGCTGACTGAGTGTTAAGAGAAAGGGGTCTTGGTGTGTGTGTAATGTGTATGAATGAATATGTGGCACTGTGAGGAAGATGCTTACCTATACATTTGGGAGTTTTTTTCTTGTCACTAGCTACGCTCGTTCACATTGCCAGTGTTTGGGATTGACAACTGCAAGTGTGAGTCTCAAAACATACTGTTTACACAGCTGCTTACAATAGCTGCTCGGGTACTGTCTGCATTTAAGTAACAGAAGTCAAGCGTATTATATTTGTAACTACTGTATCACCCGTAACTATAGTGACAGTGATCAAAGATGGCGATGTCCATAAAACTGAAAAGTCTTACGTTTGACATAAGTGTTCAGTTGAGGTATGAGTTCATCTGTCAAATCTTCATTAACAGACAACAGCTTTTATACCACAAAACTAACAGGAGCAAGATCCCGAAAAGAGTGACTGGATCTAAAACCTTGAAATGATATGGCTCCAAAATCACACATAAAAACCCGCTACACTCTGTACACGCTCATGTGCAGTGTCTCTCTTGCACTATATGACATGAAAGACAGCTAGTTCACATGGCACAGGGTTTGCATAAAATGCAGTTGTGAGTCCTGAAAATGTACAGACCGAGTTCAGTTGTAGAATGCCTTTTTCAGTTCAGTAAATAACCAAGCTGTGTGAATGCAACCATATTAGGGATTCAAATACTGGGCTTACAACCATATTCTGCTGCTTTGTGAACTGTCTCTGCTGGCTTAGTCACACTCACAAGGGGTTTGTAAAGGTGCTTTTGGAGTAATGGTTTGTTTCCACAATGTAGCATCCTAACATGGACATCATAATGGATTGATTTTGAATGCTGTACATATATCTATCTATATTATTATCCTCCTAAATAGCACTCCACAAGAGAAACTTCACTTACAATTGATTTCAATAGAGTTTGATGAAGGCAAGGCAGTGGCACAAAACGTAAAATACATAATACACACACATACTAGGTCAAATAAGTAATTTAGATTGAACTATAATTTTTTATTATGACATTTTTATTCACTTGTGGGGTTAATCCAAGCTTTGGGAAATTAAACTGATATTTGCTTTAAAAAACAAGTGTTAGCTAAATAAACAATTTTTAGTCATTGTCAAGTCAATTAAAAGCGCTTTATACAATACAGATAGTTTCAAAGCAGCTTTAGTGGTAACAGTAAAAGGATTCAATGATGATGCTGCTGCAAACAGAGTTCAATTCTGCTGTAAAGCAGCTCTAAAAAAGAAAATAGTGTTTTGCTGTTGTTCAGCTGAAGTCAGTTCAGTGTTGAGTCAGTGTCCATTTTCCTCTTCATAACTATTTCATATAGGCTTATCACTTCACTTGTACTCATATATTGGAAATGTGAGCAAGGGCCCTGTTTTCATCTGGTATGTGAGATTTCCTCATTCATTTTTATTTTATTAACTGTATAGCCTAATATATTGTAAAATATTGTGATATTTTGCGTGTATCGATTCACAGGCGCCAACATATTGCAATAAACACTGCCCGGCCAGAGTGCTTGACTCTTGCATTTTCAAAACAAGATCTTGACCAAAAATGTATGCACCTCTTGATGGAAATACCATCACAACATTTATTTCCATCAAGAGTTGCATCAAACACCAACTTTTTTTGGGGGGCCGGGGCCTACGTCGTAGGCTGTGTGTAGTGCGCGTAGCCTTCGGCGTACCCTGACGTGCACCTCTCCAAAAATGTAACAACGCGTCAATTCTACGCGTACCGCAAGCGCTGTGATTGGTCTGCTAGAACCGCTCCCCGGGTTCCACATGCTCCCTCTGCATGACGCAGAATGAAAACCAACGCGTAGTCTATAGTGTAGAGGGTCCGGCGTAGGTCCGACGCAGAAGTATAAATCAGCCTGAAGTTATTGCAGTACTCGGCATATAATAAAATATTTAGTATTGCAATAATATTGTTATCTAATATTGTAATACTCTGGTTATTCCCACACCTAACTAAGTATGTAATGCATTGAAACAGTTTGTTCTTACAAACATGTTTACTTGTGTGTAAAAACATGTAGGCTAATATTAAATTAATACAGTTAAAAACACAAACCAACACATTCTTAGCTGTGAAAGGTTATCCCATTTCTTTGGGAATTGAAATCTTGGTGGTTTCACAACTAGCAGAAGCTTTGCAATGTTGTGGCATCATTGATTCTGACACACTGACCGTTGCAAGATGGCTTGCGCTGACTCGTCTCAAGCAGTCGAATGTGGCATTTACATATACATCTATGGAGTAGACATGGCTGTCTTGAAGAGGCGACTGATTGAGGCTGCAAAATTTTGATGGATTAACCCAAAAAGTGTATTATGACATAACATGGGCTCAGCATTGCAGATGAATGTTTTGTCAGAACCCTTGTATCAGTGAAGTCGTACTCCGTTTGCGTCTCTGTTTGCTATCTATCACCTGTCAGGTGTGTGTTTAAAGCCCCCAGTCCTTCATCTTAGTAGCTCATCCTCTCATGTCATCACTCACAGATGAGCTTATTTCCTCCAGTGATGTCACTGCTATTATTAAGCCTTAAGTCTCTGATCTCTCATACACCAACGTAACACACATTAGACAGACAGCCACAAATGTTCTGTGGTTCTGCTACCTTCCTACGAACTGAATACTGCACAGTACGACATGTTGCCTACTGTCTATTCTTAAATATAGGCATTGTCACAATAAATCAAACAAACAGTATTCTACATTGTACACCTCACTATTAGTCACATGACTTAATGTATGCTGAATTCAGCAAGACACAACCACTTTTTGATCAAATGATGAGTCAAGAAAGAAATGTTAAAACAAAATCATGGCCTTTTTTTATTAATACACTGCATATGGAGGCAGCATTCAGCTTTAGGTTTCAGTCAATGCTTGTAAGCAGGTGAAATCTTGTTTTTCCCCCAACCTGCTTTTTCTTGCTGTGCTGCAACAGGTTAGACCAGGGGTGTCCAATGCTGCTCCTGCCCCATTGTCCTGCAGAGTGTATCTCCAACTCGCCTCAAAACACCTGCCTGGAAGTTTCTATGCCTAGGAAGAACTTGATGGTGCTCTAGCTGGTTCAGGCGTGTTTAATTGAAGTTGGAGGAGCTAGAGTTGCAAAATTCCAGGAATTTTCAAGGCTGGAAACTTTCCACGGGGAATAACCTGGGAATTTGCAGAATTGCAGGTTAGCCTACAGCAGGGATAGGCAACTCCGGTCCTGGAAGGCCACCGTCCAGAGTTTAGCTTCAGCCCTGATAAAAACTCACCTGATAATTCCTCAATCACGGGCCACACCCCCTGCATGCACTGTGCATTCCTCCATAACATGCACATTTGATCAAAATACAGAAAAAACAGTAATATTGTGAAATATTCCATGGTAACTTATGTTATACGGCTAGCCTGCTCCGGAGGCAGTTTGAGATCGCACACCAAAACTGGACCAATCAGCTATGAGCAAAGTGATATATGCAAAGTGACATATATCTGATGCAATAAAACCATTCCCCCTCTATCTTGCTCCCAATTAAAGCAGTTC
This sequence comes from Rhinichthys klamathensis goyatoka, assembly GCF_029890125.1. NCBI lineage: Eukaryota > Metazoa > Chordata > Actinopteri > Cypriniformes > Leuciscidae > Rhinichthys > Rhinichthys klamathensis. The sequence goes on along the minus strand of NW_026607285.1, from coordinate 393,017 downwards.
ATATAAAAAAAAAAAAACATTTAAAGTAATTGAATAAAAAGTAATTTGTCATGTGTACAAGTCACCAAGTACAATTCAAAACTTAACGTAGATATAAACACTTTATTTATTATAGGAATTATAATTATTTATAATTCATATGTTAGTTAAATAATTATAAATTGACAATTAATATTAAACTTTGCATTGAAATCAATATAAATATATGCATATAATAGAAATACCAGCTTTAATATATAAATCTTTTAAAATGACTAAGCTTACATGTTTTCTTTTGAGCTCTTTGTGAACCTATACATTATTTAAATTCAGTTGATTCACTTGCAGTCAGATATTTAATTCAGTTGTCATCTCAAACTTTCTCTGCACCAGCAGTGTTTATTCATGCCTTGTAAATGCGTTTAAATTCATGATATTTACTCATTATGATCTGTTGATCTTCAGCAGTGGTGAATTACGAGCCAATGCGCGGCTCTCTCGCGAGAAGTGAGTCAAACTGACGCTCATCGTGTTCCGTGTGATTGGCTGTTTGCCGCACGTGTCACACTTTCAGGTGCAAGCGCTCAGAGTTACTGGATAAAACGGTGAACGTTTATATGTGAGCCCGCTTATCTAAACCAGGTTTGATATATGGTTATGTCAACTACTCTGAAACGCAGTTTGTTCAGCTAGCTTCATGCCCGGGCCACAACCTTTAAAGGCTGTATGAAATAAAGGTGTTAAGATTCTTCAGTCATTTTATTATGTATCTGGTTTATTGTTCCCTCTAGTGTTTACAGCAGGCATTACTGTTGACGCCTGCAGCTGAGAAGAAACATGCATATGTTTTGAGTTACTTAGGTGTTTCTGTTTGTGCAGATTTTTTAATGCATTGTACAGGGTTTAAGACGTGCAAGAATGCAGTCTATTGGCCAAAAAAATCAGAAAAAGAAACACAACCAAATCGAAAAACTATCAGGATTTATTTGGGAATGTACACTACATATGTGTGCTGTTGTTTATTAATTTAGTTATTTTGGTGTATAATTTTGTTTATGATCTTAACAGGCCAACATGGTGAGTGTTCAGCCACGTTGTATACTTGCATCATTATGGAATGTGATCATGTGCACAATGAGTAGGTGTGGTTGTGTTGAAGTATTATGACAAGCCTTATGCAATCGTGTTTAGCATTATACTATATAAACAGCTACTCGCCTCATGCCTCCTTTCAGCAGCCCTGCACTTGCCCTACTCTTACTTTTAATTTAACAAATTATTGTAAAATATTTCTCTTAATTGTTATATTTGCCATTCAAATGTTTAGATGGATTAAAAAATACTTTTTATCCTGGAAGGACTGATTAAAAGGAGCAAAGGTGACAGTACAGACTACAAAAAAATTCAAATAAACGCTGTTCTTTTGAACTTTTTATTGACAAAAAAACTGAAATCATTTCACGCTTTCCACGAAAAATATTAAGCAGCAAAACTAGCCTATTTTCAGTATTGATAAAATACATAGAATAGAAATGTTTTTTTGAGCACCAAATCAGCATTTTAGAATTATTTCATAGTAGAATGACGTGACACTGAAGCTGGGAGTCATGGCTGCTGAAAAGTCAGCTTTGAATTTGAACATCACAGAAATAATTTTAAATAATACATTTATTTTAAAATATTTTAAGATCGAAAAGTTATTTCAAATTGTAATATTTCACAATATTACTTTTTTGATCAAATAAATTCAAGCCTTGTTGAGCGTAAGAAACTTTCAAAAATATCTTACTGAACCCAAACCTTTGAATGGTACTTTGTGTATTTAATAATACTGAATATGTATTTGGAATGCATGATATTTATGTGTCGTCCACTTTGTCTGTGTGTGCTTTTTGTGGTCAGTTCAAACACTTTGCTCTCTTAGTACACGCCAGACTTTTGCTGTATTTTTGTATATTATTTTGATGTTTGAACTTATTTGCAGAATGTTACATTTCCAGGTGGCAGTTTCAGTTTGCTTTCTTGAAACAAAGAAAGACGCATACATTTAAAATAGCTGCTAATATTGTTTGACAAAACATAATATTAATATATATATTATTTATAATGATATTGCTATCAAAATGTGTGTTGGTGCATCTATAATATGTATGTTTATCTTTTTCAGAGCCTGCAGAAATGAATGGGTCTGACGTAGCAAAGATGTCGGGCAGTGGGGTTTCAGGAAGTGAGGGAAAGGATCCAGTAGCCAATGGGCATGCAGAGAATGAGTCCAACCCTTTTGCAGAGTACATGTGGATGGAGAACGAGGAGGAATACGATCGGCAGGTCTGTACACACTTACAGCACGTTAAAAACACACTAACTCAGCAGTTGATCAGGTTGGGTTTTTCAGTATGATTGAGGTGTGTGTTAGTGTTCAGTTCATAGTTTTACATTTTTAGGAGCATTTGGTGTTCTGTGGCTCTTGAAATGCCAAATGTAAAGGCTTTACACATTATTATATTTTTTTAAATCAGCTTGGAAGTGAACTTTTAGCTTATTGTCAATTTGTTTATATCTCAGGTAGAGGAGGAATTGCTTGAGCAAGAGTTTTTGGAGCGCTGTTTCCAAGAGATGTTGGACGAGGAGGATCAGGATTGGTTCATTCCTGAGAGAGACCTCCCATCAGTCGGACAGATTCAGCAACAGCTCAACGGACTTTCTGTCAGCGACGGCAACGCAGAGGAAATCTTGGTGAGCTCACGGACATTGTATAAAATAGTCAAATAATCTTAGGAGTATAGGCTAGTACACCCAAAAAATTAATCACAAGCAGCAATTCATGCCACAAGAGTTCTGTAGGCCCCGCCCACTCCCATGAAGCACTTCAAATGACAATGTAGTCAGTCTTTCAAGAATTTTTCAAGCCATTACTCCAGTCTTCAGTGTCACATGATCCTTCAGAAATCACTCATAAGATCTTTTCATATTATTATCAATGTTGAACAATGTTTTGTGTGTGCGTCATGGGGTTGTAGTTCTTCCTTCATTAAAGCCGTACATGTACAGTATTTTTGTTTGTTTTTCAAATACTTTTTGCTTCAAATCAAAGTTTGTAATTTTGTGATTCACCAAGTAGCTGGCTGGTTTTGTTCATTGTTTATAACAAAGACTTTTTTAAATGATCCCTATGGGAGAAATGAATGGGGAAAATATTTCCGATACCAAGCCGCTGAAAAAAGTGGTCTGGCACTGTTGCACTCTATTGGGGTCCAAAACAACACTGGAAACCATTGACTTTCATTGAATGGGCAAAAAATATCTTTTACATTCCACAGTAAAAAGAAAAGAAAAAAAAAGCACTAATTTGTGAGATATATTGTAATTGATTATTCTCTTTGTCCCCAGCGAAAGAGCATCTTAAACCCTGAAGCCAAGGAGTTTGTGCCTGGGGTGAAATACTAAGGATCATCGTTCCTCCTCTCTCATGCAAACATCGGATCATATACTCAAAGACTGTTGTGCCCATGTTTTTGGATGGTCACATGAATGCACTCTTCTACACATTTTCGAAGGGGCAGGAATACAAATTTATTTTTTTGGGGGGGTGGGAGATGATTGTCTATAAGCTTTATATTTCTGTTATGTATAAACCAAGGGTATTAAGTTGAAACACGACCTCTAGGAGGTGCTGTAACTAGCTAATATCATACTCATTACCAGGCTGTTTTATGTTGTTCTACCCTTTGCTGAAAGGGCTGGTCTTGTCATTGTTTCACAGTTTGTGCCTGATCAGGTCTTTGCTTTCCCTCCCCTGTTTTTTTTGTTGTTTTGTTTTTTAATTGATATTTTGCCGCGGGAAGTTTTGATGCATCTGTTCACATTCCTGAGTTTTAAGGGGTGTGGCCGTAAATGACTGGGGGTGTGGCCGGTGGTGGACGGAGCCCTTGGTTGGATGCTGAGGAAAGGATGTTGGGGAATTCACATGAATTCAACTTTTGATTTTGAATTTAAAACGTTACACGCAGGACTGAATTTCATTTAAAAAATGGAAGGAAAAAAGGCAAATAAAGAAGAAAGGTTCGTACTCAGTTGGATCATTTCTTGTGTCTGGATGTACCAGTAAAATGTGTACTTGGTATTAATTCTCACATTTAATGTAGCATTAACATTTAATACTATCCATTTAACATATGCATATCCATGAATCGATTTACATATGTGAACTAATCTAATCAAGACTCTTCAGTAATCAGCAAGTCATGTAACATTATCCATTTATTAATTTCCAGGAGATGGTTTGGAAACATGTTTTTATTTTTTATTTTAACTGCTTTATGGAATGGAGAATACGTAATTACATTCTAAGGTTCATAAAAGTGATTTATTTGTATGTAGTGACACTAACTAGTAGGCCTAGAAACAGCATGGCATTCATCACAAATTCAAGTTTCATACTACTGAAATCTCTTTAACCCTACTTTATTTCTTTGATTTTATTCTTGTTTGGGTGATATTCAAACTTTAAAATCCAGGGAATTATAAGACGGTAATTTACAGCTATAATGAATGGTATTGAGAAATTATTGTTAGCATTAATTATATATATATTACAGCAATTACAACATCTACACTTTGAACAAGTGTCAAGATGTATCTACCATCAATTTTATTTTACTGATGTTTTAAAAGCAAAAAGACATCTGATAAAACAATGTATGGAAATGCTGACGTAGTTGACCATGAAGGGCTGACATGATTTTAATTGCAAGTTATAGATGAATAACTTGATCAAAAGAGAAGTTCTCAAAAATATCAATTCAGGCCTAGTAACAGCACATCACTACATACTTGTGAGTGACCATGACCACTTGTGTGGCCTTGTACTGATAAAATAGTGCATTTGGCTTCAAAACTCTAAATATATGTAATAATTTATGATCAAATTATTCAAGGATTGAAACCTATTGTTCACCATTTTAAACAGACAAACAAGGTCTCAAACCGTGAGATCGCCCTATTGATTATGTACACTGTTCAGATAACGGGTTACATTGTATTGGCCATGTGCGTTTGACGCCAGGCACCTTCATCAGCATAGAGGTCTACAAACTCGAACAACAGCTGAACGAGGGCAAAAGGACACAGAAGACAGTGTGAAGATCATGTATGTAAATCCTTATGAAAAGCTGTCAAGCTCAGGTTGTGTGTCAATGCACTGTCTGTGTGCTCTTATTCTGGTATTCACTGCATTACTAAAGACATTATCCTTTATTACTCTGTATATATTATGTCTAAATCCAGTTTAGTGTTGTAGTTGTTATCAACCTCGAAAGTTTTTTTGTTATATTTGTGAAAGTTCGCAGGAGACTGACGGCATGATTTACAAAGGCTACACAGCAAAATGCAAAGATCAGCACCAAAAATAGAAAGGCCAGATTAGAGTTTGCAAAAAATAAAAAGAACATTCTGTTTCGATTGTCCTTAAAAAAGATGAATCTTTTGTGTTATCAATGCACAGTACTGTGTACCATCATGCAAATCCATACACTGTCACTGTGAGACCAGATTCTAATCTAATACAAAATATTGACAAAAACGATGATACCAAAATAACACTGTTGCTGACTCATTATGTTCCCATGATCTTCCAGCACTTGTTCCATTTCATAGCCACTCATGAATGCTGAATGGTTTACTGATGCGTAAATCATGGATGTTTTGATCCGGGTTTCAACATTCATTGCTTAAATTCTTAGAAGACCAGCTCGCCTAAAATACCGTACGTCTCCAAATAAGTCTCATGACGATCAGCACGATCTTAGTGTCAGTACATCCTGTAACAAGGACAAATAGAGGCGGGTCTTTTACATCTGTCTGTATGGTCACACACAGGATGTGGTGATAAGGAAGAGGAGGGGATGTTTGGAGTTAGGAACTGATGCTGACAGTCATTTGTCTCTGAACATTACATTTACATCACATCTTTTTGGCCTAAACATAACTTGACTTTGAATATCTTAATCGGGTACACCAGCAGCTGTGGGTGAACCTCCTGAACCGAGACTAAACTATTTTGGTTGAGCTGGCATTTATGCAATCATCAGTGGAGGAAGGTCTTAGACTATTCCCTAGTGTTGGGTCCGAGTCCACCCTGTCAAGTCCAAGTCCTTAACCTCTTGAGTTTGAGTGGGAGACAATTATTAATGTCTTGTTATTTTCATTTTATGTTCTTGCTTATTTTTTCCAAAATATCAGAGTCTGTGTCAAGTTTGAGTCCAAGTCCACCCGAGTGCGTCCGAGTTCATTCATAATTGCACTTGAGTCCATGTCCGAGTCCAAGAACCCCAACTCTACTATTCCCTGTAAATAATCTTTTTTTAAACTTCAGCCAAGACAAGAAACACGTCATTGCTACACTAAATATTTAGAGTTTATATTTAAATAAAAATTATAAAGTTTTATTTTCAAATGATCTATAGCAAAAGTTTTTAATGACAACAAAAAAAGTGCTTTTGCAAATTTTTATTAACAAAATTATTCCATGGTAATATATATCTATATTTTTTGTAACCTTATTTACCAAAATTTACCAAAGATTATATTGTTAGAAATGTTCAGAAATGTATATGTGCATTTAACAGGATGCATTCAAAATGTTTGTTGATTGATAAGATATGGGTGATTGAGAAACAGCACCACCAAGAGGAAAGTCTGGAAACATTTCTATATCAGTTTTACATTTCAAAAATAGGAAGTTGTCATTTCAGATCATCAACATAAGACTGTAGTGGGATCTGTAATCTCAGGTCTGTTTGTTCCCGATCACTGATTGAAGGTGTGGCTGAAAAACACATTGGCGTTGGCAGAGTAGTCCAGCGGGAGGGTGACTCCTGCATTCTGTGCCCCCATTTTAGCGCCACCCAGAGCGGACGACTGACGTAAAGTGAGCAGGGTGTACTTACGGAAGTGACTGAAACCTTGAGCCTGAGCCTGTGAGAGGACCTGAGTGAAACCTGCAGCACAAAAACACCGCATCCACAACACAATGTTTAGTTCTTGTGAAATAGGGCTGGGCGTTTAAACTAATTTTATTTAAATTTACGATTTTGGCTTCCAACGTTTATGAAAGTGCACTGAAACATAGTTGCATTTGATTTATTTGTATTAATTGGTTTTATATTATTTATATTTATATGATATATATGATTACAATTATTACTTTTTTTTTTTCATTTAAATTATATTCAAAGTATGCATGATGTTTCCATGAAGTCAATTAGTAACTGTTACATAATCCTGATCTCAATATTGACAAAAATAAATGTGATTATGATTTTTGCCGTAATCATACAGCCCTAATGTGACTGTGGTCTTAACAAGTCTGTCTTGCAAAAAAACTTACAATATAATATTAAAAATCATACTGGTTAAAGATGTGAGATTAATTATGTGTCTGCAGGGAAGCTGAAAAGCTCTATAAATACATTACGCACCTGATTTCATTAGTTCCCAGCTGCACCACACAGACCCGACACACAGAACAGGCAGGCCAGGCTCACCAGAAAACAGATCCTGAATGAGAGACCACAGTGACAAATGTTAAGTCAAATAAACTGAGTGAGAATGGCTGTATTACTGTGGGCAGGGCCGGATTAACCATTAGGGCAACTGGGCACTTGCCCAGGGGCCCACGACATCTAAGGGGCCCTGGGCACCAGGGGCGGAGTGGCAATCGGGAGAGTCGGGAGTTTCCCCGGTGGGCTGGTAGTGTTTCGAGGCCGCGAGGGCCGGTCTGATAAAATGTATTCATTGCAAGTTCGCCATGCGCACTTGTGGCCCAAGCGAGGGGAAGAAATTTTTTTTTTAGATAACGGAGCGTGTATTTGCACTAAGTGCCTGTCTTTTTAGCAAAAAGACGCCCGTCACGGAATAGCTACAGTGGCGTAGGTCGTAGCGCGTGAAGTGCTTAAAAGCAGCTTTTGATGCGCTCGACCCGAGTTCGAATCCGCCTTTTGCCGAACTCTCTCTTCTCCCTTTTCCCAACACATATGAGATGTAAAATGTATAACCTTACCTAACATAAAGGTCTCTAGCGTTATATTTGGCCAACGAACTAAAATCGAAACCATGATATGGCTTTGTGCCTTTATAAAACAGCACAAGACTTTAAGAATAGGCATCCTGTGTGTGCTGGGTGATTTAAAGAAAAGTGCGCTCTTTGCTCACGCGATCAGCATGGTTATCTGGTGTTTTCTCCTAAATAAAAGCTCAAGGGTTTATTTCTTGCAAGTGAAGAAATTAGGACAAAAGTATTTAAATTTTCCTGTATTATAGTGTAATGTAGACTAAAATATACTTTTGAAATATTCATTTTCATTTATAGTACATTTATAGGCTATATTATGGATTTTACGTCATAGGAATAATTATATAAATCATTATTACATTATTATAATAATTGTTTGGCATCCTAAAACACCATTGATAATGTAATGTAGACTGAGACTCTCATAACTAAAAAGATGTTTGAGCCCTGGTACAAGTCAATGCTTTTTCTTTGTTCAACGAGCAGTTCATGGGTTGAAGCTCTTAATTTTGACCTCTCAAAGACCACCAGATTGATGCATTTAACCTTAAAATGTACAAAATTTTCTTGCGGGGGAGCATGCCCCCGAACCCTCCTAGAGGCACAGAGGTCCACCCAACATAGTTTTACAAAATCCTATGGGAAAGAATGACCATTTATGAACTTTAATCCAGCATAGCAACAAAGTTCCTTTTAAGTCAGTAAAACTGTAAATGCCATATTAAAATGTCCTTGGACAAAATATACATTTGGCCCTAAGGGGGGGGGGGGAGTGGGGGGGGGGGGGGGGGGGGCCTACAAGACATTGTGCCCAGGGGCCTCTGAACTCTTAATCCGGCCCTGACTGTGGGTGTTTTTTTTACCTGGTGTACTTTTGGCAGGACAGCTACAATGTGTTGCGCGAGGGCTTTTCCAGATTCCGTGAACACGTGTTGGCACAAAGCATCCCCAGCACTGCCACCTGATGCACACACAAACACAAAGAGTCAGTGTGTGGCCTGTGGCGTAATGCACACACGGCCTCACTGCATACATCAGTAGCATACCTTCAGCTAGTTTCCTACAGAACCCTGCGAAGTGTGACTTCTGAAAGTTTCTGTACAAATGAGGAAGCATTCCCATCAAATCCGACACCTGGAGGTGAACATGACAAGGAAACACCATCATTTCTATTCAAGTATCGATTTAAGCAGAAGATTAAATTAAATGAACAACAAGTCCTAACCTGGAAATATTCTTCCATGGCCTTCTTAACATAGGTGATATCATGAGGGGATGTGACAAGGTTATCTCTGGCATCAAAAACCGTTTTAACAGCCAAGTGAGAAATCCAGTATGCTAGAGGAGGATAAGGACAGAGAAAAAGAAAATGTTTAGGCCCTGTTAATATCTTATCAGATCAGAAAGGGCAGATATTGTCGTTTGGACCTGGTAGTTGGACATCAGACAGAATTAAGTATTTATGAAGTCATGTGAATGTCAGTTTTTGTTTTTTCAAAGAAATTAATACTTTTTATTCAGCAAGGACACATTTATTAAATTAAAAGTAACAGAAAAGATATTTGGAAAAAAAAAACGCTGTTCTTTTGAACTTTCTATTCATCAAAGAATCCTGGGAAAAAATTTATCATGGTTTCCACAAAAATATTAAGCATCACAATTGTTTTCAAACATTCTTGAGAACCAAATCAGCATATTAGAATGATTTCTGAAGGATCATGTGAAAATTGCTGCTATAAAATTCAGCTTTGCCATCACAGGAATAAATAACATTTTAATTACTACAGTTTTTCAGCATTGGGGAGAAGCTAACTACAAGTAGCGATGCTACTAACTTAAAGGATTAGTTCACTTCAGAATGAAAATTTCCTGATAATTGACACACCTCCACGTCATCCAAGATGTTCATGTCTTTCTTTAAGGTTTTTGAGGGTACAAACTGCATTTTGACCTTCAAACCGTTGGTTCCCATTGAAGTCCACTATATGGAAAAAAATCCTGGAATGTTTTCCTCAAAAACGTTAATGTCTTTCCGAAAGAAAGAAATGGATGACGTGGTGGTGAGGAAAATTATCAGGAAATTTTAGTTCTGAAGTGAACTAATCCTTTAACTACATTTTCAGCAGCTCAGTTGCTTTTAAACCAGTGTAGCCTTTCCAGTAGCTAACTACTTTTCCAATCAAGTTTCAGTGTAGCGTGACCAAAAGCTACATTACGTTTTGACGAACCTGCAATGTACTGAAGGAGCACAGTGTCGTCTTCGCTTTATTATGCCGCTTTATTGCACTCTATATAAAATGTCTATTTCTGACTTTATTACAATAATGGCCCGCCACAGTTTTTTAATGAACCTAAAAGATCACTAACATTCTATTTTGCGCCATTGCTTTGGCAAAGCATCTGTCAATCGAACAGAAAACAAAATCACAATAAAGCTTAGTGAGTTTATCACACAGAGCCTGATCTGATTAAATAGGTTTCAGAGTGAAGGACACTGTGTTGAACTTTTGAACAGTAGTGTATACAGATTACTTTTTCCTAGTTTGACAAATGATCAAGTCTTACCAATCTGGAAAGCCCTTGTTTTAGTATGATTACCCATTACGTGAGTAGGTAATGGTTAGCTATTGCACAGGACGAATGTGTGTCTCTGAGCTTATTTACACTACTATCCTAAAAAGTGTGCACATTTACATTATGTGGACTTGCAGGGCTCCTAAACTTCCACAGACATCTGATCAGTAAAAAAGCATGAAGCAACCTGGTGTATTTCTCCTGAATTTGGTTTAAGTGATCAGATGACAACACGTTTCAGGGACACACTGAATCCAAGCTGTCCACCTACGATAAGTTCATTGAGGTAGATGTAAATCAGATTCATTTGTAAGATAAGATAACACCTTTCCAAGATAAGACTGGGTGTTTGTGTAATATCAGTGCTGTAATGTCAATCAGTTCCTCTTTCCACATGGTTACCTGAGCCCTCGTCTCCCATCATGTGACCCCAGCCCCCACAGCCAACCTGTGTGCCATCTGGATTCACCAGCTTGCAGTTCGAACCAGTGCCTGATATCACTACTATTCCTCCTATGACAAAAGGACAGAGAGAAAGGGTTAGGAATGGGTGACAGTTGTGTCCTGAGATTCTTCGCTCCTTCTGGTTGCAAATACACTGCATATAATACCATAGTCACTGGCAGTTGCCATAGCACCAATAGCATCAGTGGTAATGAAATAACTTTGACTCAGTTTAGGGTATCTGTCCCTCATGTCGTCAATCAGCTTCTGAATAGCAGCCTTCTGCTCTCCACCACTCAAAGACATGCCCTGTCAACACACAATGTAGACAACGTCAAAGCGACCCAATGAAGTGGAATGCATTGAGGATGATTGACCGATGCATTACCTCACCAATGAACAAACTGGTGTGTCCGGGTCCAGCCCTGCCTTGATTTTAGCCCTCTGGACCATGTCGTGGATACCACTGATACATTTATCAACACCAACCAACTACAATAAAACAGAAAATGATGTAGACAGACTCAAGTACACAATAGGTGATTTCAGTCCATATTGAAGGATGTTCTCCCATCTCACCCAGTGGTTGGTACATGGTCCATCTGTCTCAGCTAGGATATGTCCCTCAGCAGAGACCAGCACTGCTTTAGAGTGTGTCCCACCACTATCAAGAAAAGTCTCTCATTCATTACTCTGAAGCTACTGTCACTTTCGTTTATTCATTCCCAAACGACTGGCAGGAAAAACACGCTAAGAGTACCGTGTTGCTTTTTAATACAAGCGTTTGTATGGTAAAATGTCATTAAAATGGATTATATTCCTTTTTATATTCATGTTTTTATTATTATTATAAACTTACCCCTCCACTCCTCCGTACACTGCGCTCATCTCGCCCGCTTCCTCTTTAGTCACATGACCGCTCACACTCAGATCAGCTGCTTCAAACGACTTTCAGTGAATAACACACGGACTTTGACAGATAGCTATTTTTTATTACCTAAATCAACATAAAACTCGATTCACACCCATTTTTATCATCTGTCTATATTTAAGTGAAGATAAGATGATTCGTTTTTCCGCATATTTTCGTTTTAGATTTTCTCCAGAACTATTTCAGTAAATGTTTATTTGTAGTAAAACAATCATAAACACATTTAAACAATGAACATAAATTAAAAATATATATTAAAAATATGAATATAAATATATATAAACATCCATGCATCACACACTCTGACCAATAGATGGCAGTGTTGAATGAATGTCCCAAGCCTCACATGACAAACAGATGTACTATGAATTAATTATTTGTCTTTTATCCACATTTGTATTATTGTTATTATTTACATTATTGACTTACAAATGCGTTCTTCAAAATGTTGATGTATACAAGAAAACAGCAACATACAGAATAGTAAACAAAAATATAATGAAACATTTTTGGTAGGCTAATTAAAATATTGCAAATGAAATTTTCGGAGTGTTGAGCAGTGATTGTGTTATTCCCCACTGCATTTGTGATTCACTCTTTGCTGACCGACATGTCTCACTGACGAATGGAGACAAAATACAATTTCATCATGAATGTGCACTTACTACCACAAGTTGATGACATGCAGTTGTGTAGGCTATTACAGAAATCTTTGAATCACAATAGCAGATTTAGTACAGTAGTATATAGATGCTGAATGCTGATCCAGTTCTCACAGGTAATGATTTTTAGACTTTTGATGTTTGCTATAAAAGCTGTAAGATATGCATCTATACCGTAACTTTAAATTCATAAAAATATCATTGCTGTAAAATTATGGCATAAGGTGCAAAATACTGATTTGTTTGTAAATGTTGAACTCGTTATTGCTTTTTCATCCCATTACACCTGCTGCCATAAATGAATCACGGTGACATGAACCAAGATAATTTGCACCAATATTTAATTTATAACAGAAAACCAAACGTTAAATGTTTGCAAGACATGTACAGTACAAGAAGGGATAAAAGAAAAACAAATCAGTTGATCTACAATATGAAAACGCATGTGTGAGCAAACCATAAGAGCCAGCCCAATGAAGGATTTATTTTCATGGTTATAATCGGTTGAATCGAGTTTTAAGGACATGGAAATGCTTAGACCAAACAGTGCATTCCTCTCTAAAAATAAAAAGTCTAATCATGTAAGTCAATATGACACCCAGGATTTAACAATGCTAAATTTCAGTGCTAAATTAATGCTGTTAACGGCTGAGAAATCAAATCAATGGAGAATAAATTAGTAACAGCACCTCAGCATAATAACTGGCAGCCATAAATTAAGCAACAGCACCTTATTGTTGTCAGAGAAAAATCCCAAGACGGTTGCTGCACCTATCTTATGATTTTTCACAGAAAACATTATAACAGGTATTATAACATATACATTATAATTGCTCGTGAAAAGAGTTGTTTTGAGGCGTCATGCCTATGTTTGGGTTGAGGAGTAGGTGGGAGGAAATGCTGTGAACGCGCGCCTTCTCCTATCGCGCGCGCGCGCGCGCGCGAGAGAGAGAGAGAGAGAGAGAGAGAGAGAGAGAGAGAGAGAGAGAGAGAGCGAGCGAGCGGCAGAGCAGCGTCTCAAAACTCAGGACCAGTAGCATGAAAACACTCTGTTATAACGTTTCGCTTTCCCCCTCCAAACATTCATTTAACAGTTAGATTAATCTTAATGATTTCCCGTCGAAACGCCCCTGAAGCAAAAGTTTGACAAGCGGAAGTTCGCGCGGTAGGAAATCGGAAAAAGTCTAAAGATTGAGAAATATTTATCCTTTATCTTGCTGTGCAGCGGTAGAGTATTTTAAAAATGGACACTCACATTAAGGAGGGACAACTGTACGTCCAGCATCAGAAGTTTGGAAAGGTAAGACCTTGTCTCATATAGTGTTTGATTTTTTAGGCAATGACATATGACGATGTCTGACATGATAATCAGGAGTATCTTACAAAACACCAGTTTAAACACATGTGCCAACTTCTCAGATATCCCATCTTTGTATTCTTGTTTGAAAAACGTTCTATACATTATATGCATTCTATACATTATAACCATGAAAATAAATAAATAGAAATTTGCACCTTCAATACACTTTAGTGTGCACAACTTATTTTGCAAGGCAGTTTTTTTTTGTTTTGTGTTTTAAGTCATTAATATATCAGGATATATATATATTTAATGATTAGTCTTTTCTATGAAATGTCAAAATATGACATTGAGGGAGGAAAATAATTCCTGCCTGATTTTGTGCAACACTGACTTTGATTTATTTTTTATATATTTCTAATATTTTTAAACAAAATTGCATAACTGCTTTTTGTTTAAAGAAATAATAATGAAAAAGGATGCATAACCATACAATTTCGTGACCGCAGAGACTTTAAGTCTGAAATATATAGAAATATGACTATATAAATGAAATGCATGTATTTGTAAGTAACTTTATGGGTCCGGACAAAAAAAAAGAGCATCAAGTCACCCTTAAACCAATATTTTAACATTTACAAATTCAAATTGATCCAATCATATAGAGAGTGACAGTCGGAAGAGGACCTACAAAATCAACCAAAATGTTTTAAATGTCAACTTAAAAAAAAAAAAAAAATTCTAAATTAACATTAAAGACAATTTAAATAGTTTATTTTAGAGTAAGAAGGAATGGCTTTTATCTCTATTCCTCTCTTGCGTCATGAGATAGTCACATGAATGAGTACATCAGATCCTGCGCTACAACATCTCTTTAACTTTAAACTGTCTTCATGCATATTCTGTTTTTAGGTCAGTAACTACATAAACATAGATTCCTTTTCCTTTTCATTAATGATATCTAACCACCAAACAAGAGTAGGTTATAGCCTACATACACGCGGCCAGCTGTCTCAAAATAATTTCCACTCTCTTGTCTGTCCACGTGCAGTGGAAAATGCTACATCACAGACACATGACCACAAAAGGTTCTGTTTGTTTTCTCTCTTATTGAATGTGTTAGGCATGTATTTTTGTCATTCTTTAGACATTGATATGAGTCATATGTCTTCAGTCAGACCGGTGTTGGATCAAAAACATCTTGCTGGAGCAATGGCTTGTCATTAATTCATTATTCACTTCCTCTGTCTGAAGCTTCTTTGTGATATGGAAGTAGGCAAATTATGAGCACACAGCACAGCTATATGTCTTTCGCCTCAGGCAACAACAGAAATTCAAATTGGGATAAAACTTTAATGCTGCCATTCATTCATGCAGGTTTTTCTCACATCAGGAGCACATGAACGTTGTAAGGTTATAGCTTAGTTTCTACAACCCAATAGCAAAATGCAAAGTATCTTGTCAACCATAACACTAGATTTCCATGACTAAAAATAATCTTGGTGTTTGTGCTTTGTGAGGCTTCTTTAGCGGCTGATGATAAACTCATGGCTGAATCACAGGATCGTGCTGCTGTGAGATTTGCATTGTGCTGAAAATGTATATTCTGCACAAGCACTGTCTTTCCCCGGCATCATGAACACATGGTTGCACTTTTGGGGGACCTAAAACCTGATTCCCTTCATTGATGTAAGGAGGTTTTTGTTTGGTAATGAAGGTTTGGATAGTTTTGCTAGAGGCTGGAATCAATGTAACACGTGACTGTAGGCTTGCGAATCACACTGTCAACAAGATTTGGAAACACAAGGACAAGAAAAAAATATATGAAAGTGCATGTACCGTGTTTGACAACTCTGTGGAAGGTGTGCAAGGTAAAACATGAGACAAATCAAGTCAAGTCACCTACTTTACCGTTTTATACAATACAGATTGTTTCAAAGCAGCTTTACAGTGATAACAGGCAAATGATTCAATGATGCAAACAGAGTTCATTTCGATTATCTTAAAGAAAAGTGTCATCGTTCAGCCAAAGTTAGTTCAGAGTTGATTCAGTTCTGTTGTAAAATATAAAGAATCAATTATTAAATAATTATCATCTATAAAGCAGTTCTGCAGAAAAACAGTGTTGTCGTCCAGCTCAGTTCTCATACCATAGTGTCACTGCAGTCAAATCAATAATATTGTTAAGACCAAACAAATCTATTGCTTTTTTCTTTTTTAGTACTATCAATTATGTTATTTTTTTTCCCTTACCCTGTTATTAGAGAGCTGTTTGTATTGTGTGCCCAACATTAGCATGAGCACGAGCACAGGCATGAATTAACATTTTCTCTATTTTCTGAACTTGAGGTTTATCCATAGTAGTCAGGTTTCAATATTTCACACACTACATTTGTAGGAACGGCATAAAGGGTTTTAATTTCATATTTGAGGTCAATAACATTGCCAAATACGGCATGCAACAACCACAGAACCTGTTTTAATGCTAGTCCTTATATGGATGTAGATCTCTTTTACAACTTAATAGTGTCTCTTTGTCACTCTAACTAACACATTTCTGTTTGACATTTTCAAACTGTTTGTTTCAGACAGAGACTAAGCATCATTTAAATATTTGTGCTCCTGAACAAAGCACATGCATATTAATTGAGCACCGAGGCGGCTTATGCTTGATGTCGCTAAACAACTTGCTACAACATTTTAACACTGCATTGTTTCTCACCCTACACCTCAGTCGAGGTGTAAAATCACCCCAAAAACTGACCACTTTTATTACACAAAGTAGAACTAAACCCTTTCAATTGCAATTTCATATCACATTTGATCTGGAATGAGACATATATTGTGACAGGCCAAACAGTTTACAATCCTTAGATTTGTTTGTGTATGGAGTCAAAGTATCAATACCTGTCAAAGATATCTTTTGCCTGGCCCACATTGGCCTTTGCTCTTACTTTTACTACAGCTCAAGGATCTTTTAGAGCCAAACCAAATACATACTGTACAATAAATGGAAAACACTAATGAATACATCGATGGTAGTTTACACATTTCTGATCCTTCCCAAACAGTACGATCTGTATGCTCTTCTGGGCTTTGTTCTTTGCAAATTGCCTTGCATGCAGCAGTATTGTATAAGGCAGGTTTTTATTAAATAAGTATATAGTCAGCTTCAGAATGAAGAGCGGCACTGTGTTCATTTCCACGCATGCAGATTCAAATACTTCTAATACAGTGTTTTCAGGAGAACTAAGTTCACAGTAAATGCACAAACTCTAAGTTTACAGAATTTCACCAAAATTCTGCCAAAATAAAAGCTTGAGTATTTGTCATGTTAAAAGCCTGAGGGTTGGAATTTGAGACATAAATATTTATATTGCATGTAAGCTCTCTGTTGACTGTCACTATTAACCCCTTACACACTGACAGCATTTTTAATGATTTCATGTGATTTCAAGTGGCATACTTACAATGGCTTATAACTCTGAAGATAAAAATAAAACATTTTATCAAGTGCATGGACTCATTTGATTGAAAACCTTTCAAAATTTGAAGAAAACTTGCTTTCTTTATACACAGCTCACTGTGCATGTCAGAGAGAGAAAGAGATGCAGAAGCGCTGATTTACTGACATTACAGACATGACATTACTGATTTGTGAAATTACAGTCTGAAAGAAAGATTTCAAATTATGTTCTGCATTAAGCTTATGTCAAATTATGCACAATACTTGCAATTATGAGCTGAAATTCAGGCCCTGAAAAGATCCAATACTTGGCGCCCAGGTATCGATACGATATCCCCATGCAAAATATTGCAATAGAACGCTGTATAGATTTACAAACTTTTCCAAAAGTTTGGAAACCCCTGGTATGATAGCAATATGTCAGTCCTTTAGCTCTTTTTTTTTAATACTCAAAGACACAAAGTGGAAAATTTGTTTTACCACTGTCTTGTTCTCTCTTTTTAACTCTGGTCTGCTACTTTTATTGGTATGTGGGAAGGCAATTGCTCACTCACACTTTGTGCAGTGAATAGAGTTATTTTTTCTCTCGTCATCTCTAAGCAAGTCACTGACTGAGCATCAGTCATACTGTTTTAAAAGAGCTTTAAAAGAGATCATTTTTCAACTGTACTTTACCTTTATATTAGTAAGTGGACCACGATGGGAGCAAACTATTAATCAAATCCAAATGTTCTGAAATGTTCATGTTTATTTCCAATTTCATGAATGGAAATGCATGTGGCAGAATAGGGAAACCATCTCTCAGACAGCGTGCACATATAGCGAAATGAGTTCTATTTCGTTGCTTATTTTCGCTTCAACGGTATAAAATCACTTGTTTTTAAATCGCAATGCTTAAAAACGCATGCAAACGATAAGCTTTCGTGACCAGCACAGCAACGCCACGTGAATTTAACCGCGATAGACACAGTACTCCATTCACACCATGTCGTAATTACCGTAATCTCGAGCTTAGTCTATTCGGAGCTGTTCACGTCCTCGGACTGGGAATTATGCGTTTCTATCACGTAGTACAAGTAGGAGCTCTCAGAAAATTACCATCTCAAAAGCTGTAATTACAAGCTCTACGAGGACGTGAACGCTTTTTACCAGTTGAAATCTCGCAATTATGGTGATTTCGACATGGTGTGAATGCACCCATAGTCCAAAACCTCTACCGGTTGATACATTTCTACCCGTTAATCGTGTCTATCGGTATATCGCCCAACCCTATGTGAGAATATCTTTTTGGTAACAGGTGAATATTTTCTGAAGGAGTCATTCATTTTGATGCGCAGTGTTGGGGATCAAGTTAATGTTTTATTTATGAAAATATATATACAAGTTTGAACTTTAAAGTTACTGTATCATTCCCATCTTACTGTGACATTGGCAACATATTAACAAGATGGAATCACTCTGTGCAGTGTCTGTATGTATATCTATCAGCAGATCTGTTAACTTTTACTGTTTTATATGTTTATGCTTTGCAAGCAACAGGCTGTTACCAACAGGAAATTAATATTTTTATTAGGCCTAATTGTTAATATTTTCAGGTTAAAGCCTGTATGTATATTTTTACTGTGAGAGTATTTTCATATAAGCAAGTATATGTTCTTTTACATAATTATTTAGCCTATAGAAAGTGCAGCACATGTACATGCAGAAGCAGACATTTCATCAGATTAGCTTTGGTTGAGGATTTAAGGAAGTTACCAGTCACTCTTTCTTTCTGACTATTTGCATAATTTCCATCCTGCACAGTATATTCCTCAAGTGTTGCCTTATATGGCTATACAAGGTCTATATAAATAAAACAATGCCACACCACCCCATTCTATTATCGATTAATTTAATTTTGGCATTAATGAATGATAATTAATAATATAATAATGATAATTAATATGATATTTAAGTGTTCAGTTAAACCAAGGTTTGTATTTGTATCCATTGGTATAGTCTTCATTGAATGGCATGCATCAGTCAGTCAAAAAGAAAGGGGTAGTTTTTAAAAGGAACATTGCTACACAAACACCTGCTGAGTGGTGGAGGAAAAAGAGCATGCTGGGTAATCCCACACCCCATCCTTACCACATTGACATCTGTTGTCTGTACAGTATCTTCTGCAATGGTCAGGGGTTGGCGTCTGTCTAAAAGGTTTTAAAATATTTGTGATTTATTTTATGGAGTCATCCTTTTCAGCTTCTTGCATTTTTATTTATTTTTTTGTATGAGAGATGGTACACTTGACACTTGCTTTGATGGGTGCTGTGAACTCTTATGACTGTCCTGATGTGTAAAAGAGGTCGATTAAGGCAGATAGATGCTTGAATGACCCAACAAGACTCCCGTTCAGTGCGCTGAGAGTTACTATTGAGGAATGTGGACTTGTGAATAGAACTTGTGGTGAGGGAAGTTGCCATTAGTTTGAAAGCATAACATTTCACATAGTTTCATTGCAAATGACTTACAGTAAACTCATTTTGTTCTTATGCTGCATTAAACATGCCTGCACAAAACAAAAACAGCAGACGTACTGAATGAAAACTGTACACAAAGCAGCGCTGCGCTTATAAACACTACTTTAAAGGTGAACTAAGTAACTTTTTTACCTTAACCGAACAGCTTTGGAGTCATTGTAATGTTTATATTACTGATTTCGTGTTGAATGGTGGTCGTCTCGCACCCCCCTGGTGCCTGTGAGGTCTCACGAGGTAACGAATTGCTTTACGGCAAAAAACAGATCTGATAAAATTCTGATAAAATGAGCATCAAACAGAAATAACCCGGCGCCGTATACATGTGGTGTTGGGTGCGCGCAGCTCTTAAAGGGGCCATACCTTATTTCCACTCGTTACAGCGTCCATCCTACTGAACAGGTACCGGTGTACAGGGGGAGGGGATCCGGCCGTGAGTGTGAGCCATCTCTGCGTGAGTGCTATTCACGACAGTACAAGTACTCCACAGCGACTCTAGGGGTCGCGGTTTGACAAAAACGGAATTCCTACTTAGTGCTGCTTTAATAGGCATTAGAGGAAAAGAAAATGCCATCAATTTTCTTCCAAAATTTCAAGAATTGCAAACAGTGAGCTTGCTTCGCCTGGTACAGTATTTTCTCTGCCAGTGGATCTGTGCTCTCTGCTTTTTGCGCTCGTCTCTGACCTGTGTTAACGTCCTGTTTACAGACTTTGTAATATTTCCACACAAATTACATTTTGGGAAATTATTACAGAGCAGTTTGTGTACAAATCAGTCAAAAAATAATCATTTGATGGCTGGTTCTTCTCTAATCTTATTGAAGTTAGAGATACTACAACAGGATCACTTGGAATAAAAATAGATTTAGATTCCCGATACGTTTTCCAAATGCTGTGCAGTCTTAAGTTGTCAAGTTAAGTCACCTTTATTTATATAGCGCTTTATACAATTCAGACTGTTTTAAAGCAGCTCTCCAGTGATAACAGGAAAATGATTCAATGGTGCAAACAGAGTTTATTTTGTCCGTACAACAACTGTAAAAGAAAATAGTGTCATTGTTCAGCTTAAGTCAGTTCAGTGATGATTCAGTTCCATTGTAAAGATCCAACTTACTGCTTGACTGAATAAATTTTTAGCTTTAATAAGAATACATTTATATTTAATTCATACAGTGAAGAATATGCAATATCTTATTTTTACATTTGATTATTCAATTTCGGGAGTAATTCTAACTTCATGTTAAATAAACCTATTGTATCTGAAAAAATTTAATTTAATTCATATTTTTATTATATTGTATTTGTCTTATTGTTTGTAATTTACATCTTTTTTCTTATTTTTAATAACAGAAACGAGATAAAATAACACAAAATTAACTGTATCATGATATATACAGTATATTGTTATCGTGAAATAAAATTTCTCATATCGTGAAATAAGAATTTGGTCATATTGCCCACAGCTATAGTCAGCCACTGACTGAAATGTCAACTTCACATTGTTCTTTTTAGTACCACCAAAACAACTGTTATTCAAATTGTGATTAAATTATACAGAAAGTGATCAAGGATCGCTCTCTTTTATAATCCTGGAGCTGTTAATCATTTGTGTTGTAATCAGCACAAGTTCTGCTCTCTCGCCAAAACCCGTTACCGTTACCCAGCAACTGTAATCATAATTGTATTTTTAATAGTTCCACATAGGGATGCTCATAATTACGTGGTTAACCGTTTACCCGCAATATTTTGAGATATTAATACTACCAGTTTAAGGGGGCCTATTATGCAAAATTCACTTTTATATTGTTTTTGAACATAATTATGTGTACACAACCGCCCTGTGGCAAAATCCATCCACTCCGTTTGTTATTTTCCCCATAAATTCAGGTAAAATAATCCATGTCACATTGGAACAGGCCCCATCCACGACTGGTGACTATTAGCTTAGCTCCTCCCCTGAGTGAGCTGTAGGCAGACCGCCATGTTTATCTCCCCGCCAGAGCATTTAACAGCAGCATTCAAGTAAGATATGTATTCATATTAAAGCTACTAAAGTTATTCAATCAGACACTGTGTGATTTTCTGTTTTTCTTTTGTTGTTTGATTCATATTAACAGCATATACAGCAGTAGGTATATTACGCTGCTGTCACTTTAATACACAGATCTAATATACACATGCGATTTCTTTCCCTGCTGTTTACATTCACAGACATAATGAACGTTGTGTGTATTTGACGGTTTAAGATGCAAAAGAGAATTTAGTTTAATACTCACGGACTGTCTGACAGCCAGCTTTCTGTGCGCTCATAAAACCATATATCTGAAGTTTAAAACTGATATGGCTTTAAAGCATGGAAATAATAAACTTTCATGATGACCAAGAACTCCAATGTCACGTGAGCAGGGCCGCTTTAGAGATGATAATCGAAAACAAACAGATGTTTTGCCAGTTTTTGGCAGAGTATCCGAGGCACAAGCTGTAAAGGCACAAGTGCTATTCTGGATAGTGGGCAGGGAGCAGCAGCTCATTTGCATTTAAAAATTCATACTCGCGGCGTTCTCATGGCCCTCGGGCTGCTTGACACATGTAGGCTTTGTACTTCACTCGTATTCAAATATCCACGTAAAACATCATCCTGCACATGTTTGTGCTTGGTATAACACTACAGTGGGGCGGTGGGCGCGCTGAAAAGCATAGATTGCACTCCGGAATATTTCAATTGAGCAGTGTAACTTTTGGATTTTGGATGACTGCATTTTATTGTATATAGCAGTTTCTTAGCTAAGTGTGTGATGTGATGATGTGTGAATCCTCATGTTCTGTTGTTTATGCTGCTATTTATGCATGTGAAACTTAACCCTTGAAAACAAATTTTTATATTTTTACTGGGTCACAGACACTTATCGTTTCTAATTGAATTGAATTATAATCCGACATAATCTTGTCGGTTAACAGTAAATGATCGGTTAACGAGCATCGATTGTCGGTTAGGAAAAAACCTAAATTAACATCTCTAGTTTCTACATGTATTATACCTATTTCATATGCAAAGATGTTACCCAATCATAGCAGTGGGTGTTTACATTGAAGTCTTAAAGAAGACATGCCCCTTTAAACAAAAGCATAAAAAAACAGGGTAGAAAATTATTTCTGAATTATGCCTATCTTTGATGTAAAAATCCTACCATTATTATTAGTGGACCTCAGGGAACAGTATAAAATAATAAAAATGCAATTCATTACTCCACATATCATGATGGTTTGTTCCTTTTCTTCCAATAGACTGGCTTTGGGAGTGTGTACACTGCATTAGCAACAACACATCTGCATCACAATATTGAATCAGCTTGAAACACTTGTGCCTTTGTTTGAAGGTCATTGTCTTTTCTTGTTACGTTACAAACAATATGAGGAACTGACCCACACTCCTCCTCTCACACACGCACACACCCATAGATGTCTTTTGTTTGCTGCAGTCTGCTTTTCAATGTCCATCTGGAGGAAGGGGCTTTAAAGTCATTATTGTCAAGTTCTTCTTGTTGACCTCAGCATTATGACCCTACATGCTAAATAAAGGAAGAAGTTTGACACTCCTCCTGTACAAAATTCCAGATTTCATGGCCTTGATTTAAGGCCAGTTGTAATTTAACAATGATTTGCAGATACATGGAAGTTCATTTTTTACAGTTGCGAAGTAGCGACAGATCTTTTCTTCCGTATTTTGACGTATATCTGAGTAAAACTAATTATTGAAAAAGAAAAATGTAGGGCAGGGACTTAGTTCAATCCATTGGTTGTTAATTGGATGGAGGCAGATCAGAACATGATCTTGAGGTTGATTTATTTTAACAACAGGGTGGTGTTTAACCCGACTAAATGATTGGAGGATTCCAGTGTACATCACCAGAGAAAAGTGCCATTGTTCAATCAAGACATTTTGATAAAAAAAAAAGAAAAAAAAAAGAAATATGCATGGATAAATTGTACACAATAAGATGCATTTATAAAATAGATAAAGTGAATGGATAGCGACTTGAGGGAACATGAGTTGATATTATCTATATTATGTCTAGATTCAAACTAACAGAAATAGTTTTGTATGCATGTATTTTCAGAACTTTTTAGACCCATAAGTGAATAACAGTTGAATTTGCCCAAGACACTGCCAGATCTTCATAGAAGAGTACAAACTTCCTCTTCTCCCTCTCTCCTTTTTAGAAATGGAAGAAGAACTGGTTCGTACTGTTCCCAGCCAGTCAAAACGGCATCGCAAGGCTTGAGTTTTATGATTGCTCAGGCAGCGCCAGTGATAAACCCAGCACTAAGAAAATGGACAAGAAGATAATCCGTCTGTCAGAATGCATCAGCATACTCCCTGCTGTCACTGAAACCTGCCCCAAAGAAAACATGGCTGCCTTCTATGTGGAGACCAATGACAAGACGTACATCTTTGCAGCTGAGAAATATATTACCAATGAGTGGGTGGAGAAGATGTGTGAGATTGCTTTTCAGGTGAGATGACATCATGGAGACTTTTTAATGGTTATAGGTTCTATGTGGTTAACGCTTGTGACTTTGCCCCTGAGTTCTAAGAAGTTTTTTTTAAACAGCTTTTTCAATAACTGATTGAATTTATAAAATGCCGTTTGAAAACGAATGAATTCTGTTCAGCTGTTTGACACGTGTGATAACCTTTAAACCATATTATAACGAGGTTATGGATGTATTAGGAAAATATTAAAATCCATTCCAGACATGTTGGGAATTTCCAAAGGGAATATTACTCTGTCCCTATACTAACTCAGCATCTCTCTTTCTGTCTCACTTTCTCTCTCTCTGTCTCTATCACTCTAAGGGAGGAAGTGGTTCTCTTGGTAGTTTTGACTCAAATGGACAGCAAGAGCTTCAAATGGCAGAAAATCTAATTTATTACTCCAGAGAGGAAGGTAAGAAGAGACATGTGACACACTATGAATTTACTCATGTGTTTTAACAAACTGGGTGTCCGCCAGCAGTTTTTTGGGTTTTTCCTTTGATCTATACAACTCCAAGTACTATTTCCATGTGCGATGAGTTTCTCAAAACATAGGACTTAGACATCATCTCCACTCTCAATTCAGTTACTTTTTGGTTCCTAGATTGAAGTTATTTGTATATTATCTAGACCAGCAAAACTGATCTGAGATCAGTGAATAGAAATGTTCTGTCAGATGCAAATCTAAACAGATTAGTCTTCATGCAAATTTCCTGCTCATGTTAGTCACAAAGCCCAAAATATTAGAGCTCTTGAACGTACAGTAGTTACAAATTCAAGAGCTGTTTCCAGCAAGATGTAGTTGGTTGTGTCACTCATTGTATTTTAATAGTCACAGTGAAAGGTGCAAAGGGCTAACAAGCGAAATGGAGGACAGAAAGTAGAGCAGAATCTCAGGCATTTCCCCGACCCCCTCCTTCATTGCTGGCACTCACTTCATCCAGTGCTATGCAAGGTAAACAGTTAAGGAGCCACTATTAAGTCTACTTAATGCACAAACTACCTCTTCTCCTGCTGTGCATTCTCGAGTGTTTCTAGGGAAATAGTTTGTGATCACTTCTGTTTTTAGTAAGGGCAGCACTGACTTCCTCAAAGAGTGTGAGAGCTGACATTTAAAAGGCTTTGCTACAATACAGTCTTGGACCTACAGACCTTTTCTGCCATGGCAGTGTATGACAGTGGGCATCAGAGTGTAATGTGTATTGAATAATGATTGTTGGTGCCCTGTCCAGGGGTATTTTGGTTAAAAGCAAATCCAGAGATAGACAAGACAATAAACGGAGATTACAGTGGAGCATTTAGAGAAGCAGAGGAAAGTCGGGTAATCGGTCACGGCCTTTAGTGTCTGATAAACAGAAGCGTATCTGTGCTGAATTTAGCTGGGAAATAGAGTACGGGACCCATCAAATGAAAAACATCCTGGTTGTACTTTTTATTTTGCGGATTGTTCCTACGTGATTTGAAAAAGACCAGTGTTGGCTAATTTCCTGAGATTCAAAGAATTTTCAGTGTTACTTATAAAGCCACAGAACTTACTTCTGTTAGTCTTGTCAGAACACAAATTGTAACGTTACACTGTCACAACTCAATACTATTCACGATACTTAACAAGCGTGCTGCACAAGTGCTGAAAAGTGAAGCCAAAGCATCTCGATCACCCTCAGGTGGTTGGTCCCAGTATAGGTCATAAACCCCGCCTTACCCATGAAGTCTAATTTTCCAAAGATGTTTTCTGTCATTTTAGGTAGTTTTTAAATCACACTGATTTAAGTTTAAGTGTCCGCTTTTTCAAATAAGTTTGATCTTAGTTTGTTATTTGATGCTATAAAAACGGGATTGTGACGTCATGATTGACCGCTTCTCTAAACGAAAAAGTCAAAGAGGCACCAACAGATTTTTGGGGGGATTTTCGGGAGGAGATTGGAGCTTCAACTTTAATTTCTACATGTCAATAACTGTTTATTTCACACAGTAAACTTTGTACTAACTGTTTCTGCGGGAGTGAGGGCGGGACTTTGATATTGCGGCTCCATTTCATGCTCACTACTGCGCAGACTCGGGTCCCGCATTCACTAATACGCAGAATCAGGTCCCAAATCTGTGCAAAATGTCAGCGCCATATTAGGATTTTGGCGGCTTCACTTTTCACCAATGGAAGAGAGTGAAGAGGCGTAATCTTTTTTTATAGTCTATGATACTGAACTCATGATACAATTCTATCGCGATACTTTAAAGGTGCTCTAAGCGATGTCACGCGTTTTTTAGGCCAAAACATTTTTTGTCACATACAGCAAACATCTCCTCAC
Source organism: Rhinichthys klamathensis goyatoka (assembly GCF_029890125.1). Taxonomy (NCBI): domain Eukaryota; kingdom Metazoa; phylum Chordata; class Actinopteri; order Cypriniformes; family Leuciscidae; genus Rhinichthys; species Rhinichthys klamathensis. The sequence continues at coordinate 366,231 of NW_026607285.1, read as the reverse complement.
TATCCGCTGGCTGCCTGTCCCCTGAACACACTGTAAAGAAACGCGATCTCTGTAGACAGCCCAGGCTCCACAAACAGCAACAAAAACAAACTACGGCGACCCGCTCCACGAAACAACAAACTGTTCCAGCCAATGACCGACAAGAAGGGTTTGGGGGGTTAGTGTGCGGATGAGGAGGGGGGAGGGTCTAGCTAGCCTCCGTTTTGTTTGACAATAGTTCGAACGTCAACAAGAAGTGACGTCACCCAGGATCGCTTAGAGAACCTTTAAGCCAATATAAAGGAGAGGTTTTTATTATTGTTATTATTACTACTTTTAAGACGCATGTTAAAAAGTTAAAATGTACTGTTGATTAAAATGGTCCTAGTCTTGGTCCTAGTCATTAATTCACAGGGCAATGGTGACAGCAGAATAAAAAAATACATGATTCTGAACCTGAAATTACAGAATTATGTTAGACACACTTGCACTCTGTCACCGACTACATACTCAATTTATGAACACCTGATTTTTTACTGGTCAAATCAGACATTTGGCATTATCAGGACCCACAAATATTCCCCCATTGCATTATTGCCTACACAACATTATTATAAATTGTACAAAACCTTATAGATACATAATCCTCCATATCACCACATAACAAATTAGTAATCCCAACTATCTAATTTTATCTGCATACATGCAGTACACTCAGTCACAATATAAAACTCCGTAAAGCTGTTTTGAAACAATATGTATTGTGAAGAAATGTACCAGACTTCATCAATCTTATAAGCAGGGGTTCTCAAAGTTTTGATAGGTGAGGGCCAATTTAGGAACCCAACATTGAACTGAGGGCCGCCAAAGTGGCGGGGGAGAAAACGAAGAAAAAAAACACTGAAAAGAAAATCCCATTTGAAATTATTTTAATGACCAGGTTGCATCTCTACAGTTTACATTAGTTGCAATAAACACATTTTAATTCATAACTGAGGCTAAACCTGGCAAAACTTGTGAAAATTTTGGGGGGGAGAGAAAGAAACTTTTAAAATAGAAGCTTACCAAACAAGTCATCATCATCATTCATTTCTATCATTGCTTGTCAGTCGCGTTTCCATTATTGCAGATTTGCATATTATTATCTATCTTTTTTAACCCGTAACTGAAAAACGAAAAATAAACGGTTGTTGTCTTTTTAAAACGCAAAGTTGAACAAAATTTTAATTTGAACTGGCTTCACCAACTGCTGCGCAAAAAAGTAAATATCGACAGACTTTTTCAGATTTTTGTTTAAATGACTTTTTGCCCCTTTATTAAACATTTTAAATATTCACAAATTAATATGGAAAACATGTCGATTTTACTGGTTTTCTAAGGCCAAATTCTAAGGCCTTTCTCTTAGAACCTGGAATTTATATTTTTCCCGCAGTGATGAATGAGAAGAGCCATATAGCCTGTACGTGTCTGATCTAGCCTGATTTATAGGTGAGTTATAGGCTAATGATAATAGTTAGTTAGTTAGTTATTGTTTATTTGAGTGTCAAACACCTTTTATGGTGCCCAGCCCTCATGGGCTTATTAGACACAACAGCTTCACACATATCACCAAAATAGCCACGTGATATAAGACAAAATCTCCAACATAGTATAACTAAACCACAAAGATAAATACACATACAAATAGAGATGACATACGGGATATCATACAGGATACAGAATACTTTGCCGTAAACACCAGGCTTTTTCTATAAATTTTGCCAAAGCAAAAACATGATTATCAAACAGCCAGCACAAAATCTCCCCTTCATATTTCCAAAATATATCAGGATTTTTTAACTGAACTAATTCAAAAAGAGAGTTCCTTAAATCATAGTATAAAGGGCAATAAAAAACAAAGTGAAATTCATCTTCCACAACCTTGAGATCACAGAATTCACATAAACGTAAATGTTCAGGTATACCCTTAAATCGACCCACTTCCACTGCCAGAGGTAAGGTACTAGTTCTCAATTGCGCACAGAGAGACCTCTGCCTTCTCTTTAAATTAAGGAAAATATAAGGTTCTGTTACAAAATCATTCTTAAACTGAACATAATTTCTGAGTTTTGGCTTCTTCCATATATCTTGTTTCCAGTGATTTTCATATTTACTTAACAGTCTTTGTCTGACATCCTTTATATTACATTGAAGCTTATTGTAGTACCTTATATGCAAGTCAGACACAGAAAATATTGACAAAACTTCTCCACACCAGGGGTGATGATTTGCTCTGTCCCAGTTAAAAATTTTCTTCGTTAGCCTTTCCTCTGGCAGACGGTTCCACAATCACACCATTTCACACCTTTGTTTTACAATACATGGATCCCATCCTGCATCTCCATTCACAGCTACCTTCGCTGCATATTTATGTACCCCAAGAAAACATCTCAAAGCACGATTTTGAACAGAATTACAATCATAAACCTCTTCAAATCCCCAAACTCCTGCAGCATAAAACAAAACTGAGTCAACCAAAGATTTATATAGTTGTGTAAATGTCAAAAAACCAAGATCTGTACATAGTTTCATTTTACTCAACACAGAACCCAATGCCCTTCCAGCAGACTCTGCTAGTATTTTTCTTCCCTCTGTAAACTTCATATTTTCATCAAAAACAAAACCAAGGTATTTATAATGACTGGTATATTTTAAGGACACAGGCCCAAACTGAAATATATAAGTACTCTGTAATTCACTTTTATTCCTAAATTGAACAACTTGTGTTTTTTCATTATTAATAGTAAGACGCCATTTCCTACACCAGGAACTCATAATATTCAACATATTTTGTAAACTTACTTCATTTTCAGCTATCAAAACAATGTCATCTGCGTAAAGCAGAATACTTAGATTCATGTCCTCAATGATAATAAATGCGTCTGAAAAAACAGCGAGGCATTTTAATTGTTTATTAATAAACTAATGTTTTCTAAGTGTCGGCTAAAAACATATCTCCATCTCCGCTGTTAAGCAGATGCGCTTTTAGAGAGAAATCCACCTTTCATACGGATTACATAATCAGGTATTTGCTTTCGATTCGAGTTTGTTTGTTTAAAAGTGCACATTTTAAGCTTTAGCCTACATAGGCTATATTTTGTTTCAGTTCTCGCGCTCCAGTTCACGGAGATCATGAAAGCGCGTAGTAGCCTAGGCTACTGATTGTTTTATTTTATTTTACAAAAGCACGTTTTCTTGTTATGAGTTTACACAAATAAAAGTAGTTGCGAAAAATGCATTATTATTTTCTGTATGACCAGAAATGATAGACTAGTTTAAGTTGTTTCCACTGTTGATAGGAAAATGCAAGTGTTCGCGCCCGCGAACATTTTGAAAGGTAATGGAAACGCGGCTATTAATAAGCTTGACATTGTTAAGATTATTATTAAGTCACATTGAATATTGATTACTTGGTCAACATACCCTTTTAAATTGCAATGGGATTTGTGGTGCTGGTTTCGGTTGGCCACGATTCCTATTCCTGTGTAGACAACCACTGTTCCTGGTGGCCTTGGGAGTGAGGTCAAGTGCGATCGGTCGGTCGGACCATGTAATTACCGCTTATGCCTATGGATGCCGCTAAACGGAGATATTCATTTTTTCAAAGCAATAGTTTTAACAGTTTTACAGATGTTATCGTGGGCCGCCAGAAATGTTTCGGCGGGCCGCCATTGGCCCGCGGGCCGCACTTTGAGAACCTATGCTTATAAGCATCTTGACTGTGCTATTTCAGTCAATAAGTTACAGCTACAAAATAACCTGAATAAAACACTATGATTAGCATGTATTACAGCTGTTCTGGTGTCATAATGAGAAGAAGCCTAATTAAAATAACGAAAAGAAAAAGCTTATCATGTAGTTCACCATTCTTTCTTTCATCTTTGTAATTATTCATAACAAAAAATATTTTAACAAAATATTTAAAAACAAATTGTATGCCAAATCAGACACACATGGTGTAACCAAAGTGCAGAAACATGGAGAACAAACAAAACAGGAAACGATTTCATAGAGAGGACCCCTGCAGACCCTCAAGGTCAATAAAATATCAGATTTGGCCTTTTTATACAACACAAAGTTAGTAAAAATGTTATGCAATTACCAAAAAAACATAATTTGTTATATTAAAAAAAAAAACCTTTGGTAACACTTTACTTGAAGGGCTGTGCAAAGACAATGACAGGTTATGATGTATTGGTTTATGTCAAGTTGTCATGACAAAGACATCTCAAACAATGTCATATTTGCATTGAAAATGTCATAATTGAGCGAATGACACTTATGACAGTTGTTATAAACATGCATAAAAACTCCTTCATATTCATGATATGTGTCTTATGCACACCCCTTCAAGTAAAGTGTTACCAAAACTTTATACCTTAAAGGCACACCGCGGAACTTTTGGCCACTAGTGGCGCTCGACCTGTAACTTTCACGTCTAGCGTCCCTAGAGGCCACAAGCTCCGCAGCACTGTCGCAAAAGTCAACCGGTCAGCCCATAGACAGTGGGTCAGCCTCCCGTGTCTTTAGATTGTGTGTGCTTGCAGTGTTTGAGGTGGGCAGCCTTGCCGCGCTCGATTCCCTTATAGCAGTCTGCTGAGAGAGAGCGAGCGGGGTGAGCCCCGTGGGGCTTAGTGCTGACATGTCTGTGAGTGAATGTGGGCGCGGGACGGCGGGCACATTTACTGCACTAAAAACACCGTCGGCCTGAGCTGACTGTAACTTATGTGTGTTGGGTTCGTTTTACAGAAACCGTGGGACATGTTGTGTGTAGTGTTTGTGGGCACTGAGTCGTGGGCACGTTCACTAACGTTACATTTAATGCACATTTGACATGAGTCGACTTTATTTGTGCGAGCCCTGCACTGTGGCGGGCTGTGTTTGTGTGTAGAAATGAACAATGGGCTGTGGGCATTTTATTACACTCATAACACCATCGGCTGTGGCCGGAATACCAGAAAATACTACACTACTTATATGATTTATCTGGGTCACCTTGGAAACGGCATTTGCGTGCAGGCAAGCGTCAGCATCGGTCGGGCACCCCTCCTCCTCCTGTAGCTCACGCCAGCGAGCGAACGCTGGACCAATGGTGATCCTCGTCCTGGCTTTTCATTTGTCACTATGCCTTTTTCTTTTAGTGTCCTCTGACAAAACCATTGCCTTCTTCCTTGTAGCTGTTGGTTCGGCCATGACGAAAACATAAAATATACAGACGGCAACGGCAATCAAACGCGAGTTGAGCACTCACGTCAGAATCTGAGGAAGTTGTGGGTGGTGGGGGAAGTGACGTATGCCGTAAAGCGGTCGAATTTTGTAGTTCTTTTTGTGCTCGGGTTCCTACCCGAAACCCGAAGTTACATAGTGCTAGGAAAAGCGATACGGACACCTTCAGGCTACGGCAGACGTGTCATTCAACCTATTGTAAGTCGATGTACCATCTCAATGGGTTTTGGTAATATATTATAAAGGTTGAAAAGTTCCACAGTGTGCCTTTAAAAATAATTGTGAAAACATTTTAATGATTAAGATTAGTGTTGTCACGATACTAGAATTTCTAACTTCGATACGATACCTTGAAAAATATCGATATTCGATACCATTTTCGATACCACAGAGAGAAAAACTGCCACAATATTAAGGGGGTATTTTTTTTTATTTAAAGCTATATAACAAGTCTAGAACATGACAATGAGGTATATTTTACATAAACAAAAATGTTCTATTTGTTAATATTTTTTAATTGGACCAGAGCTAACATTATGTATTTTTATTACCTACTGTTATCAAAGATTAAAATATACTGTAACAAAAAAGCACTTAACAGTACTGACACTCTATCCTCCAATTTGATAATGTATAATAATAAGATTAAACATTCAATTTTAAGTTAAAGACATTTCATTATTGAATTCAGAGATGCCGCTGTCTAGCTGTTTAGTTTAATTAATATCTGTGTAATCAAATTGATGATAATCGCTAATGTAGGCAAATTGCAGAATTAAATAATTTTTTTATAAAGTTAAATAGGCACAAGTTAATTTACATTTGACCACAGTTACGATATTTACTTGTCTAAGATTCCTCAGTCAGATTATGTTAACTTTAAGAATTACGGTGAAAAAACGAGACAACACAGACTCATATCAACAACAATACAGGCTACCATCTTGGTTAATGTTTCAGAGAAGTTAAAACGAGAAAAGTTACAGTGTTTCCTTTAGGATTTTTTTAGCAGTGGGGGCAGGTCTGTCCAAACAACAAACACCCCTGATGCTGAGCATATATGCTGCTAAATTGTACCCCTGGAGCTTGTTCCTTAAGTCTGTTTTCACCTATACAATAATTTAAAAAAATTAGTGATGTGAGGGATTATTGATAGTCAAACAATCTTTTGGGTGCCCGCAGCCCGCTCGCAGTGTGAAGCGCGTGTCCGCGCTATTCTCTGACATGCCTGCTCGCGGTGTTCTTTATCAATCAACCAAAGCCGGTCGCGGGGGCGCCACCCTCGCCATCTTTCCATTCACTTCACTTTTGCTATTTAACCAGAGCGAATGAGACGAGTGCGTCACGTGTGGTGTTTGTCAACGCACCTTTGGAGAGAAGTGAAAGTGACCGCTCGGCTAATATCGATACTTCGGGAAATTAGTATTGGTACCGTTCAGATATTTCAGTATCGATATTTATCGAAATATCGATATTTTTGACAACACTAATTAAGATATGTATACTCGGATGTATTGAAGATTGAAGGAAAATATACATTTACATCATAATCATATCACATTTTTAGAATTATTCAATTTAACCTGTTTTTGAAAATGGCATAAGTTTTTCAGAACCAACATGAATTAAAAGAGTACATTTCTAAAAACTTGGCATGTGTTTTTAAATGTGATTTTAAAGAGGTTTCTTTTTCTTTATCATGGATTTATCTTTTTTCCATTGACCCACATACAAATTATACATGTCTTGCAATATTATATCTGAAGTGAACTCATAACATTCCATTTTCCATTTTTCAGTTAATGAATTTTGGGTGAGTGTCCAGAGGACAGAAGCATCAGAGCGCTGTGGTCTCACTGGTAATTACTGGCTCAGGGCTAATGTGGACAACCTTATTCTGAAGGACCCCAAGACTAAAAAGGATTTATTAATATGGCCTTACAAACTTCTCCGTCGCTATGGAAGAGACCGGGTGAGTATTATTTTCTGATTTTGAACTGTCCTCAAGTAAAGTATACAAAGTTTCAAACCAATTCAAAATCAGTGTAAAGTGCTAAAAATGGTAAATTGCATGACATTCAATGGCACTGAATATCTTCTGTAGGAGGGTAACAGATGATAAAAGACCTTCAAAATGGACTTAGCCTTGACTTTGTATATACATAGTCAATAGACACCCACACATTAGCATGTAGACGGCACGCATCATGCCTAAAATAATCTAACGGCTGTTTGCGTTAACCCAACATTGTTGCAGACAGCTGGCCTCATACTACAGATGACATATAAAGCAGGAACTTAAGCCACTGTTGTTTCCAACTCTGCTTCCTGTCTTTACTATAGAAACTGCCTGGGTACAGGAAGCTGGCCTTCCTCTATCCCTTATGAGTGGGCGGAAGGCAGAGCTAATGCGGTGAATGACTACTGAATGCAGGTCATGATAGTTTGAAAAGATGGTCTCAATTTATATAAGATGTTTTTAACTACTATATACTCATGCCAAAAAAATGTGTTAGGTACAATACACTTATTGGGTCTCATTCATGAAACACGAGCAGAACGAATTTTTGTGTAAATCGTGTGTAAAGTGGTTCTGGCGTAAATTTTCGGATTCATTAAAATGTTCGTATTTTCCAAATGTTAGTTGGTACACAAGAAATCTACACCTGCTCCCAGCCACACGTAAATAGTGCGCTTAACACTAAAATGCAGCCTTATTAATGAGCAAAACGTTCAATTCACCTTAATCGGGTACATATTTGCACAGCATTTTGAAAAAATATTATATATAGTAATTACATACGTTTTTTCTTATTATGAGAGCCAGTAATAGCATCTGCGATGGTGGTCCTTCTCCAGTTTGAATACTATTTTTCCGAAGTGAACTAATTCGTTTTTTGCTCTCAAGCTTAATGTCGAACCATTTTCTTCTCACTTCTGGGAATGTTCGATTAACAGATGAAACTCCATTAACTGCATCTGTAATATGCTGCCACGCTTCCTTTTTTTTAGGACCCGATACGCCACTATGTACGCTTGAAAATAAAATGTGGCGTTTTGAATGAACTTCTGATAATAAAACTTCAATTTCTGCATCTGAGAATTTTTTTTTTCATTCGCATTCATGTCATAATATGATGCCCATATATAGTTGTCAGTCGGATTTAATGGGCGGGATTTATGGTAATTGAGAATGAACGTGCACGCGCATCCCATTTACGACTGATTGGAATTCATTAACACACACACATTTCACTATCACATCTGACGTTTACGAAGTATTTGTGAATCAGGAGAAGAGTTTTCGGGAAGGTCTCTTTACGCGCAAATCACTCGCATATTTACTCGTATATTTACGAATGTTTCATGAATGAGATCCATTGTGATCCTGTTGTATTGTAAAACACTTTTGCTGCTATCAAGGTGGGATATGGGTAAGATTAGGGACTGGTTTACTCTGAGATGTGAAGGTTTAAGGGTAAGTATTTTTACATTTAAGCAAATGTAAAAACATGCAAAAAGTGCATCATATCAAATTATTAATTTAAATGTTATTACATAGTAGTTAAATACACCTAATAAAAAGTGGGTCCAAGAAGATTAATAAGCCCAGTGTGTTGGGTCCATATTGTTAGGTTAGGTATACTTTGTCCCGGTGGGAAATTTGTTTTGGCTCACGAATACAGCCACTGCAGCACCAAACATTTAAAACAAACATAATGCATAAAAAAAAACTGTATACACTGGAAAGTAATTGGCATCTTGCCACTGTATACACTGGAAAGTAATTGGCATCTTGTCACTCTATACACTGGAAAGTAATTGGCATCACACCACTCTATACACTGTATCATGCATTGGCATCACGCCACTCTATACACTGTATCATGCATTGGCATCACGCCACTCTATACACTGTATCATGCATTGGCATCACACCACTCTATACACTGTATCATGCATTGGCATCACGCCACTCTATACACTGTATCATGCATTGGCATCACGCCACTCTATACACTGGAATGTGATTTGCATCAGATCACTTTTATATTGGGTTTTTTCAAGTAAGATGCTGAAATGTTCATTTAAAGAAGGTTCGTTCAAATAACAAGTATGTTCTGTATAAGAGAATTAGAATAAAAGTGAAGAAATGTCACAAACATGTTGTCACATTTCTGACATGCTCTGCAGGTCATGTTCTCTTTTGAAGCTGGGCGACGCTGTGAATCTGGGCCGGGGAACTTCACCTTTGAGACAAAGCAGGGGAATGAGATATTTCACATGGTTGAGGAATCCATTCGGGAGCAGAAAGCCCAAGCTGAAGAACGACACCAAAGCTTTCCATCATTAGACTCTGACTGCCCAGCTCTCCAGCAGATCCGTGCTGCCATCTCAGAAGCAAACAGTCGTGAACCAGATGGAGATTCTGGTGGTAGCAAGCCTGGGTCTGCGGATGGTGTCTTTGGTCGAAAGGACAATGATGGGAAAAACATAAAGGGCCGAAGCCTTCCAGAGCCGCCACCTCCAGTTAGTGGGACCCCTCCACGATCTCCCATGCCTCGTGGGTCCAAAAATCTGTTAGAGGACCAAGGGAGTCTGTACTCGGAGCCTGCTGACTCGGTCCGTGCGCCGCCCAGTCTAGGAGACTGTTTGTACTCAGACCCGGTGGACAGTATCAAAGTCATACCCACTCCTAACCCACGCCTCAGGCCGACTGGCGAAGAGGGGGGTAGCCGCCACTCAGGAATCAAGCCTGAGCCGTTCTACTCAGACATCTATGATCATATCAGTCTGGACTTGGTGCAAAGGACCATGGCATTGGGACTCGATGGGCGAAGCAGACACCCTGCAGATGGAGGTCCAACAGAGCACATCTATGATGAGCCAGAGGGACGAGCCAGATCTACAATTCCTATCATCACGCTTTATGATGAAGCACGGTTGGAAATGCATCCCTGGAAAACCAGGGGAATGGAAGAGCCTCAAGGTCAGGAGGTGGCTCAACAACCGCTGCCACTTCCCAGACCAAAAGGCCCCAAACCTATCACAGCACCAAAACCAAGCAAAGTAGCACTGCCCAAGAAAGACCCTCATCCGCTGCCTCAAAATAAAGGCAGTGCTAACCTGAACAACAATAACAGTAGCAACAGCCATGACAGCACGGAAGTTGGTAGAAGAGGTGCTGGTGCTGGAAAAAACATGGACCTGTATAACAAAGTATCTAGACATCAGCCACCTCCAAATGCGTGGTATCCAACCATGCAGTCTCCAGACATCATCTACGACAACTTAGGAAACATTTGACTTAACCTTTGTCGACATTTAGGCAGTCACGGATAAAGGAAATGTGTCCACGTTAAGAAGGGAGTGCTCCATGTCAGGGCACAGATTGAAACCTTAGTCATGTAGTCACTGACTGTCAAAGTGGCTGAGAGCTAAGACTATACAAAACTTTTGTGTGGATAATGCCCTCTGAAAGGGCTTGTATTGGCACATGCCAGAGTTTTGCACTTCTTGGGCAAAGTAGTCCTATTTTGTAAATCTGAGTCTGTGACTTGCGTATCGGAAGAGATTATGAAGCACTTGGCATAACACTTGGTTCTCTTGCATAGGGAATTAGAGTGTTGTTGTCTGAACTTTATCTGACAGATTCAATTTAATGGTTGAAGTGGTGCAGAGACTGCACTGGCAGGTCAGTTATTGCACATACATACCTTGCATTGTTTTGCATGGAGATTGTAGCAAAAGGATACTAATCCACTGCTGTGTGTGTGTGTGTGTGTGTGTGTGTGTGTGTGTGTGTGTGTGTGTGTGTGTGCGTGTGTTTTATATGTATGAGTGTATGTGGATGAGTCAGCAGCTGTGCTGTTGTTCAACATATGATGATAATAATAAAAATTATAGTACAAGAATACTTTTCCATTTCCGAAAATGTACAAGTATGTGCACAACTGCACATCCTAGGAAAAATCTGGACTTGGTTTAAGGGGGCATGAAAATTACCCTGAATGCCCTATCCTTCAATCTCAGTCCCTTATTCATCTAGTCCTCTGTCGTCCTGAAAAGCAACTGACATCTGAGGGATAATCCTGATGCAAAGTGAATATTAATCATCTGTGTAAAAAAGTGGCCTTACTTCAGATGGGAGTTGGCCGAGTAAATATGTGTCTGCCTGGCAGTGTGTGAAGGTACAGACTGTTCTCTGTCCTGTTTTCTTTCTCGTTCACCCTCTCACTCATTTCCTTTTGTCCTCTCTCCAGTCTCCCCTAGTCTTTTCTTCCACTGCTAAAGTTTTTTTTCTTTTAAGTGGACAGCCAAAATCTGACCTATTCATCACAATCTGCTGTATTTTTTCAATGTTTAGTGCTCTTATACAGAAAACAGTGAATGTGTTGAGAGAGCAGAGTCTTTCATCTAAAAAGAAGGCATTCATTTGGTCCAAGGTCTGTCTAAGCATAGTTTACCATCATACTGGGTTGCAGTGGTACATTTTAACAGCAAATTACTCATAGGTATTAAAAAAGGAAGTGGACTGACAACTACACTTTTTCTCTCTCTTCTTATCATTGTCATTTGTAATCAGTATCATTTGTTATTTTAGTTTGACTTTGACAGTATGTTTGTATTATATCCAACAATAAGTAATCCAATAGACAAATAACTGAGTAAATATTTGAGACAAGCTAAATTTGGTGTAAACTTGGTTCATCATTCTACACACAGATGCTTTCTATTTAAAGACCCACGTTACCACCAAACTTTAAATAGTGCATGTGTGTTAAAGAGGTCAAGTTATCGGTTTCAGTTTTGGCATCATATGGATAAAAAAAGGAGCACTCTGGTTTAGTTTGGATGCCCTTGTCATGTTGTACTAGTTCCTGTTTTCTTGAATGTTTCGTTTATGTTTTCGTTCCGCTGGCCACTTGATGCTTGGATAATCGAACAGAAAACAGAACTGAGCTGTTGTTCTCTCAAGTGTGAAGCAAATGATGGGGAAGTGCATCCATTTCTTGAAAATGCTATGTCTTTCAATCAAAATTCAACAAAAAAAAACTGAGAATGCTACGATTCTTTTATAAAACAGAAGATAGTCAAATTTGAACAGTTCTTTCTAATGGATACCTTATTCTGACACCAAAATTTTATTAGTCTTGATTTATTTGATTATTCATGTAAAATATCAGTTTTCAAGTAGGGATGCACCAATACCAGTATCGTGCCCGATACTGAGTTCATGTACTCGTAAAAATGCTCCGATACCAGGCAGCGTTTGTACACTCGTGTCCAGACAAAGAAACACTGACAACAGAGAGTATAATGGGGATAAAAAAGAAGGCTGTCTATGAAGTAAATGTATCTTATTAGTGGAATATTAAACTAAATATAGTAATACCTATATAGCTGTGGTGCACGAGCTGATAAGAGGAAAACACTTTCTATAAGAGAGAAAGAGCACTTCTGTTGAATGCTCTTGATTGCTGATCGTTCACTCAGCACGTGTCATTTGTATTAAAACTAAATTGTATATGTAAGTAAAACATGAACTGGTACCTGATTTATGTATAACGAGTGATTCCCTACATTATTACAGGAGGTGTCCAAGTCAAGAAGTTCCATGAACGCAAACATCCAAAGTGCATGCCCCGAAAACCAGCGTCTCAGCGCACAAATACTGGATTGAATTGTCTTTCACCGCTCTTGCTTGTACTGACGAATTCAAGTGAACGTAGACCGTATATTCAAGTGGGGTCCGTGCGTTCGGCCTTAAAGGGGCAGCAGTCTTATAAACCTGCTGCTGTTTTAATGTTAAAGCTGCAGTCCGTAGCTTTTTTAAGTTAAAAATAATCCAAAATAATTATATTAAAAAAAAATTATTCTGCCAGTGGTCAAAACTATCTGCTTGCCATAGCTAGATTCAAAACGGTTAGCTTGTAATAATGATTTTAATTCCAGTGGTACTGGTGGGTTTCCGCGGGAAATTCGAGCATGTCTTTGCGTCATTACGTCACACCCGTACACATAAAGAAGGAGTTTCGGCTAGCCGGCTATACTGCGCGTGACGAGATGTTTAGATGTATAGGCTTTTCTCGCAGCACTTTACATAATTAAACTTATGGCATCCAGAAAGATCCAAACAACAATCATCAGTGTCAACTGGAGATTCAGCAGTTATAAAACCCAAAAGACTTCGTACTTCGGATTTAAGGTGGCTAGAGAAAGAGAAAGAAACCGTCTCATGCGAACACAATGGATTTAAACATCGGCGGGGCTTTTGAAAAGTGCGTGAACTCCGTGTTTTGAAGGGGTTCAAAACGGAAGAAGAGACGGCTTTTTTCTGCTGAACAAGTAAGACATTTCAATAGTTCAATCGTGTAACAGTACGTTTTCTTAATTCACACAGTTATGGAGTTTCCTTTGTTGTGCCTTTCTCGTTTTGCTATTATGGAGAATATGAATTCTGAACTACACAGGTAACCATAAAACACATTAAATTTAACATTAGTCACGCAATGCTGATGTTGTTAACATGAACAATTTGAGAACAAAGTAGGCTATAATTTGCACGGTTGCTGTAAATCATGTTGATTAAATCTAACGAAGCTTATCATGTCGAATGCTTTTTCCCCCTTAGTTGGTCAGAACAAAAATGGATGTTACTTACTTGTTCAGAAGACATTTTCTTATGAACATTCTTATGTTGGTCAAACTTTCAAAAAGTGAATCTGTGATTCTGTATGACAGTATCCACACAGCGCGGTGACTGACCGCAGCACTCGCCTCAAAGCACTGTGTTCATCCGCGCTGTTTCATGCCGATTTACAACCCACGTAAAGATGATAATTCCGCGAATCACTGCAGTTACAGATTTCGAACAGAGAGATGGCGACAAAGAGGAAAAGCTACGGACTGCAGCTTTAATCACACAAAGGAATCAATCAATAAAAAACCATCGCACACCTGCAGATAATAGGCATGCCTGATGAAGGTCGTGAGAACGAAACGTTGCTAATAAAGAGTTTTTAAATGCAAGTTCTGATAGTGTGCGGGAGTTTCTCGTTTGCAAATCAAACAAAGGACAAATACATTACTCACTGCTCTTGACTACCTTTAGGCTACCTTTTGTAACTTTACAAAAAGATCCATCTATATTTAATTTATATGCATATGTAATGAATATGCAGTGTTTTTTCACATTTGATTGATTACTGTAGTTTTTGTTGTAGTATCAAAATTGGAATAAAGAATAAATATTTCACTGGTGTCTAAACATTTGTAGCACTGAGCACTGCTGGAGCTGCTCTAAATATGTGCTGTGGTATTAAATGAAAGATAAAATATGATAGAGAAATAGAATGAAGAGTGAAAGTAAAAGAAGCTCATACAATGCATTTTAGCAGTCTTAATTAAGCATGAAAATATTTATTTGATGAACAAATTAAGCCAACTAATATGATTTATTTTATTTTTGTTTCTCTACCAATACATTAAAAAATTACAAATGCAGTGAAAATACAGGCATCGGTTATATGGTATCGGTATCGGCGAGTACCACAAATTAAACTATCAGACTATAAAGTGGTATCGGTGCATCCCTATTTTCAAGATTTATTTATTCTTAAAAGGGCAAAAGCAAAACATTAAACAGCAGCAAAGGATATTTTTAAAAACATTTATCCAAGTAATAATATACATAGTGTTAAGAAATATAGAATGTAGTATATAAATAAACATTGTTTATAAACATTTTATTAGTATTAGTATAGTGTATTGGTTTATAAAGAATGTACAACATTTAGTAAAGGGAAAGTAAAAACAAAAATGAAATTGTTTTAGAGAACTACTTCATTTAACAGATTTTAAACAATTCTGTGAAAAAAATTGTAAACCCCCTACATTAAGAAAACCCTTAGCAGTAATAACTCAAATTATTACAATGTTTTTTCTTAACTTAAGTGATTTGGGCACTGGTCCCTAAGACAACACATGCTTAAGACATTAGTCAATCAGAAGTAAAGAGTCATTTTGAACAAAAAAAAAAACCCCTCTGAATCTCTTTCGTAACTACTGAACAAGTTAGGAAATTGTGAACGTAAAATATGAAAAAAGGAGAATGACGTAAGATCATCTGCTTTTTCTGCCGTTTGCACAATGCCAAACCTCACCACGATGTCATAAAGACGTCAGGCGTAGGCGGTGCCAGGTGGGTGGAATGGCGGAAAGCTTAATGAGGCAATACTTAATGGGCTGTAGTAAGAGAGGCCCATTGAGTAACAGTAGAGCTCTGACCTGTCTGCTTTCAGAATCGCATCCCTCAGCTCTCACAACTCTAAACCAGCGCCTCCAACGCTGAACCTTGTTCCACGAGGTCTCGGAGCTTCACACAGTGACCTCTTTCTGTCTTTCCCCCTCTCTGTAACTCATTGAAGGCCTTGAATTCCTGCTCAGCTGAGTACAGTGTGTTTCCCTTGGGGCTGTACTGGCAGCTTCCATAAAGGAAGACAATGGCTCTACTTTTCCACTACTCTGGCCCTCTTCCTCCTCAACTCTCTACAGAGCCTTCTAGCCACAGCATTTACACTGAGAAGGCAGTTCACTCTCTTTAAACAGCCTTTCTTCTTTTCCTTTTACAATTCTGTGGTTTTGTATTTTATTCCTTTTCAGCAGCTCACAACTATTTTCCCAGTTGCGGTGCAGCCTTTGTTAAACGGTACGGCATGACGGTTAGTTTAATTACTCCTCCAAAAGAGCGAAATCATGCTGTTACTATGAGGACTGTTTTAATTGCAAACATTTGGGTAACAAAACAGCTTGTTTTTAGCATACTGGGCGTCTGAGATATGAAGACTGATTTTGCAGTGTCAGTCTCAAAGTTGCTGACATTTTTATTTGGAGAAGTAATGAGGTAATTAATGGTTAATTAATTTGAGGTGTAAAGTAAGTAGATAAATGAAGCTGTGATGTTGCACTATTAAATTCTATTCTGAAAACCAAGGAATTAACTAAGGAATCATTTTATTTGAAAACGTATTTACTTTTATCTAAAGAATAATTATATGCCGTCAAGTGTTTTTTTCTTCTTCTGTATTTTGGTCTGTATAGCTAGCTGAAGGTGTATATTGAGTTGTTAAAATGTGCTTTGTGTTAGATGAGAGAAGCAGGGATGCACAGAACAGTACTGTGTTCTCTAAATAGTAAACCAAGTTTGCACAGCACATATATATATATATATATATATATATATTTCAAATTAGTAGTACATGTAATAGTATATATCCGGTCATGTGCAAGTATGTAACATCCTGTCTGTGGGAGTTTAGAAACGACTGCTCTGAATTTCTGGCTTTGCACAGCAGTTAATGTTAGTCAGTGTGAGAGTGAATGTGTGATTTCCTCTCACAGTGAAAGTATTCTGCGCTCTCTCTCTCTCTCTCTCCTTACTGAATGATCAGAGGGTCTTCCTCCTCATAGCTGTCCTGGAAAAAGAGGG
This sequence comes from Rhinichthys klamathensis goyatoka, assembly GCF_029890125.1. Taxonomy (NCBI): domain Eukaryota; kingdom Metazoa; phylum Chordata; class Actinopteri; order Cypriniformes; family Leuciscidae; genus Rhinichthys; species Rhinichthys klamathensis. The sequence continues at coordinate 349,496 of NW_026607285.1, read as the reverse complement.
CAGGGGCACAGGGTCGGGAGTGGCTGAGGTTCAGTGAAGGGCGAGGCATCTTGTTTAAAGGAATGGACGGCAGAGGGGCCACAGTGGCTCGCGCACGGCTCTGAGACTGCCGACCCTGCGACCAAAAATGACAGAACAGGAAAAATGAGAGAGTGAGCAAGAACAAGAAAAAGCATAGAGCCAGATCATGTCAAACTCTCCACCACAGGATTCAAGTTTGCACATTAAACAAAAATTCGTATTCAAGATTCAACCAAAGTAATGACTAAAAATTTCTGTTTGCTAAGAAATTGTAAAGGAAAATGTAATTGTGTTCCACCTTCTCCAAGCCGAGCTTTAAGTGTCATTGTGACTTCTCTGTATACGCTGCTTTAGCAAAATGTCCTGTATTGCACAGAATATTGGTTCAAATCTAATTGAAAGTATTTTTAAACAAAGAACAGTATTATGTAAAAATGATTAAGAAATGCATAGGAAATGTTTCTAGGTCACTAATCAAATAAGTACATTTGCGACATTGATCATGTGACTCTTTGTACTAACAGTCGGATGTTCCTTTTCCACTGAAGCTCAAGATGCTCTTGCATGCTCATCTCAAATCATGCTGGAGAATATAATTCATCAAGCTTGACACAAAACTGATGGAACTAACATGCTTTATTTAGAACATAGGATCCGCTTGTTACATCTATTTTTCAGTGCACTAGAAGAATGACTATATTTTTGTTTTGAATTTGCTAAATATCTTTCTTCTATTTATAATGTGTGACATCACAAAGCGCTTGAGGTTGGAAAATTGGTCATGTTGAGTCGAATTGTGGCCAGATTCAAAATAGGAACCCATTTATTTGTATTGCTCTTTATCTCTCTCATTCTCCCTTTACTCTTTTTGTCTTTCCCCTTTGTGTGGGTGTTTCAGTATTAGGCCAGTGCTTGGTTTCGTTTTTGCTCTCTGGGGCAATACATTTCCCCTTCCAACATCACACACGCAAAGAATTTCTCAATTCAACCATTTGCCATAGTTTATGTCTTCGTTGATAGATGGTTAATAGAAAGATATTTCCTCTCTATTTATTTGCATTTTAGTTTGTTTTCTAAAATGTCAGATTTAGAGCTGAACATGTTGACATTTTAGTTTAAAAGTTGCTGAGGTTGACTGACACACGCCTCTTCTTTACTTTAACCTGATTACATCAAATCTATTTAGGTCAACTTAAGCCAACACTACTGGCACAATATCAGGTTTTATGCCATATCTTGTCATTATGTTTTTATAATGGAGGTATGACAAAACTATTTCCTCTAATTCCCTAGAACATTAACATGTTACTCAATACTCATCATAATAATACGAATAATTCTACAGCTATCAACTCTAACTTACTGTCCAAAACTGTTTAGTTATAGCAAACTGCAGATCAGTAAAATTCTAGAAAACACAGATCTATAAATTTATGTTCTACTCGTTCCTGTGTTGCACATACTGTATCTCAGACATTTTGTTCCATTCTACTCCTCTAACCTGACGCTGTGTGGAGCCCTCTGGTGGTCGACTGGCACCCCTGCGATGGCCTCGGCCCTGGCCTTGTGCTCCAAATGGTTGTGATGTGCGGGTGAGCAAACCTCTAAATCTCAGGTGCAGGTAAAGGTTGGAGTCCAGACAGAGAGGGTTAAAAACAGGGTCCTTCTCAAGCTGCTCTAGGGAGCTCTGGACACAGTGATCACATGATCATCATGGAGGTGTAACATGATTATTTTGTAAAGGGTTAGTAAACTCTCTTAAAGGGAAACAATTCTATTATCATTTACTCTTAAAGTTATTCCAAACCTTTTGTGGAACACAAAATAAGATATTTTGTATGTCTTTTGAACATTGTATACAATAAAAGTCAGTGGTGTCCAATGTTGTTTGGACCCCAACATTCTTCAAAATTTCTTCTTTTAAAGAAAAACAATTCACACATTTGCAGTAAATGATAACAGAATTGTCATTTTTGGATTAACTATCCCTTTAATACTAGTAATTGCACTCATTACAGAATTCACATAACCAGTTGTTAATTCTAAATGACTCAAGTTGAATGTGAGATATTCAGTGTTTTTCAAACAATGTTTGTTCATTATGTCAGGGCTATGCATTAGATGTCTGTCTATGTAATGGCACCTCCACAGTGGCGAGTGCAGGAAGTGGTGGGTCCTCCATTGAGACAGGCAGACAGCAGGGGAGCATCAGTTCTCGTGTCAGCACAGGTTTCAACAGCAGAGAGAGAGAACCAGAGGACTGAAGTACATAGTAGGAGAACACACCAGAACCTGATCCTGACCCTGGCTCTGAGCGTACCAACAGGAACCAGTCACGGGTCTGACAAACAGATTTATATATAGTGTAGCTTTTCTTTTTTTACAAAATTTTAACATCCTTAAAGCTGCAGTCCGTAGCTTTTTTTGGGTTAAAAATTATCCAAAATACAAATTTGAGAAAATACATAACCAGCCAGTGTTCAAAACTATCTGCTTGCCTTAGCTCGATTCAAAGCGGTAAGCTTGTATTAATGTTTTTAATTCCAGTGGTACTGGTGGATTTCCGCGGGAGATTCGAGCATGTCTTTGCGTCATTACGTCACATCTGTACACATAAAGAAGGAGTCTCGGCTAGTAGGCTATATTGCATGTGAGGATGCTGGAGGTGGAGATTTATAGCCTTTTCTTACAGCACTTGATATAATTTAACTTATCAATTTGATGGCGGATCCAGAAAGGTTCAAACGACAATCACCAGTGACAACTGATTCACCCGCTGTAAAATGCAAAAGACTTCGTTCGGACTTCGGAGTGGCTACAGAAAAAAAGACTCTGCAACCGGACCCATGTGAAAACAAGGATACATATCGGAAGGACATTACATGTAGTCACGCAATGCTGACGTTGTTAACATTAACAATTTGAGAACAAAGTATCGTTTGCACGGTTTTGCATGATATAAGCGATTTTTAGATTTAATCATCGCGATTTACTGCAATGTCAGAACCAGAACAAAAGTGGATGTTTCTTACTTGTTCAGATGACATTTTCCGGTGAAAATTATAATGTTGGTCATACTTTCAAAAAAGAATAATCTGTGATTCTGAATGCCAGTATCGACACCAGCGTGGTGACTGACAGCTGCACACTCTCCTCAAACATTGTGTTCATCCGCGCTGTGCCGTGTCAAGGTTGTCGAAGTACAACTCACGTTAAAGTTGATAATTCCGCGAATAACTGCAATTGCAGATTTTGAACAGAGACAAAGAGGAAAAACTGCGGACTGTAGCTTTAAATAACAGATTATCACACAGCTGTGCTCTATGAACGAACACACACACACACACACACTGACTTTAAGTATGTGGCAGAGAGCATGAAATGTCTGGTGGTTTGCTTCTATTTCATCCCAGTCCAGCTGCCAGCATGAGGTTGGTCTGATGACGAGCGGTAGTCCATACAGCACAGACTGACAAACTCCATCGGCATGAAGAACTCTGTCACACACACACACACACACACACACAACAGCTAGATCTAAAGGTGTATATCTTTAAATTATTTTTTTATTATTGATTAGATATTGCTGTATGTTATTGGTATAAATTCAGTTATTATTAGTTTATCTTGTGGAATGTAAACACCTGTTATGTTGTGTGAAATAGTTAATCATTTAAACCTTTTAATCAAAATGCAATATTTATGATTCCTCTTATTTTTTTTAAATGTGTGTATATATATATATATATATATATATATGTGTGTGTGTGTGTGTGTGTGTGTCTGCTTTTATTCCCACCATGGTTACATTTATTTGATCAGAAATACAGTTAAACAGTAATAATATTGTGAAATACTAATATTGTGAAATATTACAATTTCAAATAAATATTTTATATTTTAATTTAATTGAAGACTTTTCCGCAGCCATTTCTCCAGTGTCACACGATCCTTCAGAAATCATTCTAATATGGTTATCTGGTGCTAAATATATATATATATACACTCACCGGCCACTTTATTAGGTACACCTGTCCAACTGCTCGTTAACACTTAATTTCTAAGCAGCCAATCACATGGCGGCAACTCAGTGCATTTAGGCATGTAGACATGGTCAAGACAATCTCCTGCAGTTCAAACCGAGCATCAGTATGGGGAAGAAAGGTGATTTGAGTGACTTTGAACGTGGCATGATTGTTGGTGCCAGAAGGGCTGGTCTGAGTATTTCAGAAACTGCTAATCTACTGGGATTTTCACGCACAACCATCTCTAGGGTTTACAGAGAATGGTCCGAAAAAGAAAAAACATCCAGTGAGCGGCAGTTCTGTGGGCGGAAATGCCTTGTTGATGCCAGAGGTCAGAGGAGAATGGCCAGACTGGTTCGAGCTGATAGAAGGGCAACAGTGACTGAAATAACCACTCGTTACAACCGAGGTATGCAGCAAAGCATTTGTGAAGCCACAACACGCACAACCTTGAGGCGGATGGGCTACAACAGCAGAAGACTCCACCGGGTACCACTCATCTCCACTACAAATAGGAAAAAGAGGCTACAATTTGCAAGAGCTCACCAAAATTGAACAGTTGAAGACTGGAAAAATGTTGCCTGGTCTGATGAGTCTCGATTTCTGTTGAGACATTCAGATGTTAGAGTCAGAATTTGGCGTAAACAGAATGAGAACATGGAACCATCATGCCTTGTTACCACTGTGCAGGCTGGTGGTGGTGGTATAATGGTGTGGGGGATGTTTTCCTGGCACACTTTAGGCCCCTTAGTGCCAATTGGGCATCGTTTAAATGCCACGGCCTACCTGAGCATTGTTTCTGACCATGTCCATCCCTTTATGGCCACCATGTACCCATCCTCTGATGGCTACTTCCACCATGTCACAAAGCTCTAATCATTTCAAATTGGTTTCTTGAACATGACAATGAGTTCACTGTACTAAAATGGCCTCCACAGTCACCAGATCTCAACCCAATAGAGCATCTTTGGGATGTGGTGGAACGGGAGATTCGCATCATGGATGTGCAGCCGACAAATCTGCGGCAACTGTGTGATGCCATCATGTCAATATGGACCAAACTCCCTGAGGAATGCTTCCAGCACCTTGTTGAATCTATGCCACGAAGAATTGAGGCAGTTCTGAAGGCAAAAGGGGGTCCAACCCGTTACTAGCATGGGGTACCTAATAAAGTGGCCGGTGAGTGTATATATATATATATATATATTGTCAATGTTGAAAAAAGTATTTTTAGGTTTATTTGATGAATATAAAGTTCAGAAAAGAACAGCAATTATTTGAAACAAATCGTGTAACATTATAAATGTATTCCTATCACTTTTGACCAATTTAATGCATCCTTACTGAAAAAGAGTATCCATTTCTTAAAAAGTGTAAGCGGAAAGGGAATTATGTAAGTGTACGTCAAATTGGCCCATAATGGCTAGGTGGGGACAAGTGGTATGATTGTATCACAGTGCCCGGAAGAATGACCTCATGTGCATGAAAATCATATGCAAAACACTCAAGGGGAACACAATGTATGACTGTGTTGGAAACAGAGGACTCAAACAGAGCGGTCTCCGTCATATTGACTTTTGCATAGATTTTTTTTATCCTCTTCTCCCACACACAGTCATACTTGTACATTAACTATGTTTCAGAGGCCACATACATACTGAGTTTTTGTGTTCCTATTGAATATATCTGAACATTAATAGCCATCAAAACCACTATTATGGACTTTCCCAGGTATATGATGTATTATATTATGATATAAAACATCACAGCACTCTGAGAGCTCTGTGGCAAAACCCTATTCATAAAAATAAGTTGCGCTAATGGCTAATCTATTGTCATTTGCTTGCAGTTTAGCTCCTAAAACAAAATCTAACTACAGATGAGACTGTACTTGACAACTCGTAGGCGCTGTGGCGAGGGGTTGGCCAGACTCTTGTTTGGGTGCTGGAAATCTTGAGTGCTCTCAGTCTTCACTCCAAGGTCAGGATTGCTGGGAAGCAGGGCTGGACTGAGAAGTCTCTCCTGCATGTCGCACTTCAAACAGACTGCAGAGGGGGACATGAGCAAAAGCAACATCACATACACCTACTAATAAGCAGACACACAATACACAACAGCCTTGCAAAAATATTCATTTTGGAGCTGCGTACAGCAAGAAATAGATTTTCGAATACATATTTTAGTAGATAAACCTACATCTAAATCTGAAATAAATTCTTAAAATTCGTTTATAAACTGTATACCTGGGCTTGGCCTGTTGTTGGCAGGATGTGGTGTAGAACCCTGTGCTGTGAGAGAAGCGGGTAACAACAAGTGCAGTTGTTCTCTGTCTCCACCCTGGTCATGAAGCCACATTTTCAGAGCACTCTCCAAGGCCACAACTGTGCCCTCCACCAGCTGGAGATCCATCTCTGTCCCCAGCATCAGACTTTCTACAGGAGGAAGGAAGGGAAATACATTACACCATTGAATTTATGAGAAAAAAAATAACTAAGATCAAGTTATCCACCTTAGTTTTCAAAACAGAATGAAGCTATTTCCTGTGAATGTGCAAGACTTCTGATTCAGTAGCCTCTATAGGTAGTGCGGTAAACAGTAAAACTATTTGTTTATGATTACAATAATAAATTAAAATAATATAATAACAAATACCAGTTTGCAATATCAAGCAGAATAGCATTATTTTGTACGGCTAAAATAAATGGGAGCAGCTGAGACTGGAAGTTCAAAATGGCTGCATCCACTCTTACGTTTAAAATAAGGTGGATATCACACTCCCGTTTACCTTGATTGATTCAAACTAGTAGCATCATTTTTCAGGGGTTCATAATAAAAAGCCTGTTCAAATCAAACCAGTGTTAATCCATGACCTTTCTCCTTTTTCTTAATTATTAGGGCCCTGTTATGACGTTTGATCCCTGAACTTCATTCTTTAGATAAAACAACAGCTGGCAAATATGGGTGCTTCTCAAATGGAAGGCTGCCTCATGAGACTGTGTCCTTCCAAATCCAGTTCTTCGGAGGCTTGTAGGCGAGAGTCTTCCTCAGCATTAAAAGCTAAAATGAAACAGTGTAGTAATTCCACATGGCTATGTCACATGTTTACTTTTGGAAAAATACTTTGTATCTTTCTATTAATGTAATACAGTGAATGACAACTGCCTATGGTCTTCCAGTAGCTTATATTATTGGCAGTTTAGTGTGTTAAGTGATTAATTTACACAAAAACAAATAATAACATGTATGCCTTCCTCTCATAAAACATTATTTTTGTCTTACAGACAAGCTCAGTGCTGACTCGTTTTCCATCAGTTATTTTTCGTGAATTGGAATTTGTGCAAAAGATTGTGGGTGAATGAAGGACGCAAAGAATGCATCCTTGAAAATGAAGGATGTGAAAGAAAAGCCCTATTCGGACGGGACTAGTTTAACATGGAGAGGTGGGGTAAAGTAATAATTACCAGAGCTTCTCTGTGATTTTAGTCCCGTCTGAATGTGCCATCTCAGTAATCATTACGGACAATGTCAGTAAAGATTACAGCAACTTTTCCCTTTAGTAAAAAGGTCCGGAAAAATTACCTCTACTAATCCCGTGCGAATATAGACCCGCTGTAAATATGTACATAAATATTTTGTCATTTCCTGTTTAAAATTAGTTTTCCGTGGTTTTTCAAGTATGGAGACGCTTAAAAATGCTGGGACAAGTCTGTGGCAAAACTCAAGTGTTTTCCACATACCATTCAGATCAGAAAGAAGATCGAAAGCACTTGTTAGAGGCACGAAACATATTTTAACGTTAGGTAAGTGCCTGTTACCAACACAATCAAATCTGAAGTTAATTAATACATCGTTCGACCGGACATAACTGTTTTATATATATGTATATATATATATATAGGTTATATGTGGTTGCGCACGTGATATCAGGAAGCAACATAATACGCACATGACGACAGCAGGGTGACGGCGATGCGCAAATCGAGTTACCCCTCCCACTTCTGCTAGTTTTACTGAGTTATCGTATCCCGTGCGAATTGGCCATTAATATTACAGACGTCCTAGAGTAAAATTACATTACTCCATCTACCCTTGTAAAGTTAATCCTGTCCGAATAGGGCTAAAGACTGCCTTCCAAGGAACCTTCAAATTGAGATGGCCTTCGGCTGCACTTGATGTAGTAGCCGAGATATACAGCCTTACTAGGACACAGCCTTCACAGCATTTGAGAAGCACCCTATGTCCTGTGAGACCAATGTTGGAGTATTCAAAACAACCAGTAGAGGATGCTGTTAAGCCAATTCTGTATCTCATCAAGAATAAACATTCCAAAGACAGCTTGAAATTTCTCAAAATGTGCTTGTGCTGTGTGATATTTAATCTTGCAAATATTTTCATAATAAATTCTTGCTATGTTAGCTGTTTTATGCTCGGTAAATTTGTGATGTAAACCAGAATCCAGTTACCCCTAGCTAAAACTCTCATTTCTAGTTAAAATGATTGTATAGTATTCAAAGTCTTTGACATTTATGTTAAGTTCAGAAATATAGTTAAATGTCTTAAATATCTTAATTTATTATCTACTCATTCACTATTTTCAACTTTCTTTAGTTAAACATGAGAGGAGACATTTTGAAGAACCAAAGCATTAAAAGGATGCAGCTGTGGTAGATTTTTTCCCCTACGCAACTGACTTCGGTTGAACCGAGTGTCCTTGACACCTGAAAATATTATACTCAGTTAAGTTGCCTCTGAACGCACAGGTTGATGCCTAATAGGCTGGGAGCCAGGTCCACTCCTCAGGAGGTTTTTTGCTACCTTTTTTCACTATTATTTCCTATTATCTTATACCTTGGGCCATCACAAGTTGATAATGACCACCCCCAACTCGGCCCCGTTTGGTCTCACTCTCAGGGGCCAAAAAAACACCCTTTTTGGGAAAAGCTTTTGGCGGAATGATGTAATTGTGAATATTAAGGTACTGCAGCTACATACATGGTCATATAACCCTAATATTTTGCATGGTGTATCCTGACACATTGGGCAAACTAGCAGAAAAAGATTCTGGGTATTGCTGCCTTTTTGCTGTCAAATATCACCCTCAACATACCCCAAAAGACAAAAAAAAATATGTCTGTCCGCCTGACAAATTGTCATTAAAAGTGATCATTTTCAAGCATTTTATTATACATATCACTGCCTAAAAATATACATGAAAAACTTCCCAAGTTTATAAGCTTCAATTTAAGTCTAAGATGACCTTTCTATCTAGAGGATTACAGCTGGTATAACCAAAGTTCTCCACTGTACCTCAAATCAGAGAAAACAGAACTTTCAAGCATTACCATTCCATATGGGATTAAGCATATTTTTTTGCATATGAACAATATTTCTAAAAAGAGTTGAGACTTACTTTTCATGCAATTCACTTCATATAGTATAGCAGTACATGAGTAATGTTATGCACATATTAGATATTGTAAAATGGTCATGTCTGTGCTGATTGGACATAGTTGCAATAGTAGCGACAGATCTTTCCTTCTGTATTGTGGTTGTGACTTGGTTCTATGCATTGGTTATTAATTGGATTTTGAAATGTGGGATTGTGGGCATTGCACTCCAAAGCAGAGGCAGATGGACGTGAGCTTGCAAGGGCAGAGTTTAAGTGGACAAAATGATTGGAGACGTCCAGCATCCGTCAACAGAGAGAAGTCTTTTTCACTGGAAGTTCCACTTATGACATTTTGATTAAACATTACAAGGTCAAATATATATAAATATATATACAGTATATATATATTTTTTATTATTAAACATATGCATGGATGAATTGTTCACAACAAAATCTATAACATGCATTGAGAAATAAATTTAATTTCATGCTGACTTTACATGTAATGTGCTGCAACCGTTAGAGTGGAAACTGAAATGTATGTGAACAATCATGGCCACTCTCTCTGGACTCCGTGTCTATCTAAATTATTTATGTGTTCTCTAGAGTGCTATAGGAGGGTCTTAAGAGGGTAATGGGGTTTCACAGTACATTTTTATTCTTTCATTCCCAAACAAACTCAACTGGGAGAAAACCCTGATAGCTGGAGTAAGAGAAGGAGAAAATGAAATCCATATCAACCGTTGACAATCAATAGGGCACAATTGTACAGTTCTGGTGAACATACATTCTGCACAGAAGGTTAAACTTAAACTCTCTGGGTCAAATAGCACCATTTAAATCAATTAGATACAGTGTATATAAAGTAATTGCTTATTCCTATGCCTCCAAACAAACTGTCAGCCTACATTGGAATCAGTTTCTACGTATCATTGAGTCAAATGTGCACTAATGAGGTGCAGAACAGATTAGGTCAGCAGTTCTTAAATTTAAGTACTGAATAAATACATCCTATTACAGTGCATCTCAGTGCTCATACGCAGTAGATGTGGCCCAGATGGAGAGGGTGAGAAAAACACAAGTGTGAATGGAGAGTGTAAAAGGCCTAGAGTAAAAGGCAAATGACACACATCCCCCGTATCACTTCCTTTTGACACATAAGATTGGATCTCCTGATGCCACTTGTCATAATCCTTTTTTTCATATAAAACTATGCCTTTTTCAATTTCATTACAGTCCTATTCAAATGTGCTGTACTGTTCCTCTTTTCAGATCCTTTCATTCACAAGTTTATAAACTGATTCATGCAGTTGTAAGAGCTCTGCTTAAATCGATGTTTTTGAGAAGTGCTGCTGTGCCTATAAGCTATGCCTTTACCAGTTCTAGGGGGTGCTGTTGTACTGATAGCTTATTTTAATTGATACAGATGGCAAGGGTTTATCAGGCTATATACACTGAGGCAAAAAAAAAAAAAAAGAAGGTAAAATAAAACCACTTTGCAGCTTTGGAAATAAAATCTGAAATGAAGATATGAAACATGTGGTGCCTTATTACATTTTAGAGGCTTAGTTTACTTAAATTATTTTGACAGAAGTGTTAGGATCACAAGTTTAAAAAACAAGCTTGAAGGCTTTACAAAGTATATTTTGCTCTGTAAAGTAGAAACATATGATTTAAAAATTAGAAGAGAGTCAATCATCAATGTAATGCAGACAGGTTTTTATTTTATTTTTTAAATATTTTTTTTTATCAGTTTAAGTAATAGCTTTCAGTGAAGATAACAATCTGTCAGACCATGGACTGGACAACTCATTCATTGGTAAATACTAATGGGAGGTAATTTATCATTTTAAAGCTAAGTGAGATCAGGCAAGTCTTGACTTAACATGCATCATGCCCCAAGTACAGTTAATTAGTCTTTGAGATAATTGAACAAATCACCTTAACTATTAAAGTGTTGGATTTCTTTCAGAAAAGATTATTTCTCTGTGTCCATTATCACAATAAATGATGACAAATGGGAAATGAGTATTAAAGGGTGATGAGTAGCCTCCACCTGTACACACACCTGTTAATATTTTTGATGGAATCATTGCCATACCAGTTATGACTTGCTGTGACCTTTTCCACTGTCAGCACTGAGGGTAATTTCCTGAAATACAGACTGCTGAGTTCAGCCTCTGTACAGGATGGATACTCTTCCAGCTTAGCACAAATGGAAAAACAACATCGAAGATTTAAGTTGAAGCTACTCTTATTCAAGAAAGGGAACACCTCAGACATTTGACACTGCATTGAGGAGAAAAACTATATATATATATATATATATATATATATATATATATATATATATATATATATATATATATATATATATATGTGTGTGTGTGTGTGTTTATATATTTATTAAGCATGTTAAAATACACAGGCAATATATGTGCCAACACACACAAACACATGCACACCAGTTCCCTTCCAGTCGAGAACGTCAGACGTAGTCGACGTCGACTGAATGGGGATCACACCATGGAGCCAATCATCTTCGAGTACTATTGAACGAGACAATGGGAATTGCCGTGCGTGATGACATCACATACGGAAGTGGATGCACGCACTAGTTGCCTTTCGTTTTGGAGCCGAACATTTGATGTCTCTGAAGAGTGCTGTTGTTTACAACGAGCGAGTGTGTCAGTGTTCTTCTGGAAGACTCCCAGTGCTGGTGGTTTCTACAGCGTGAGTGCTAGGGGTGTAACGGTACACAAAAATCATGGTTCGGTACGTACCTCGGTTTTAAAGTCACGGTTCGGTACGTTTTCGATACAGCAAAAAGTAAGAAATGCCAGAGAAATTTCCTATTTGTTAAAAGAAAAAATATTTTTTAAATAAGTTGAGTTTTCCTACATCTTGAAACTTTCAGGTTTATAAATGGGTGTCATCTTTGAAGGATGAACAAATAATGTTTTGGTCATCACATTAAAAATAACATTTAAATATATGAAGAGTTCAGATGCAAAAGCCATTTGAAATTTTCTTTATTTTTATCAAGCTTGTATATTTAAGTTCAGTAATTTCACTTAAATGGCAATGAAGATTACCTATTAATTGTCATTTGAGTGAAATTACTGAACTTAAATATACAAGCTTCATAAAAATGATCATTCTAGAAGAAAATTTCAAATGGCACTTAAAGGCTTTTGCATCTGAACTCTTCATATATTTATTTATATAATATTTGAGTTTTGAAGTGCTGGAAAAAGATGTGTGAAGTACTTGAAAGCATTTCACTATTCCAGCCAAACTGGTTACAGTTATGGTGAATGTTGCTGGTCTGTGGACGTAAAGTATTACTAACTTAGTTCATTCACGGCACAATATTTCTCCTGGTGTCCACGTCAGCGCTGTTTGATCTAATAGAGATCTACGGTTAATAACGGAGAAATGTGAATGCTTCTCACTAGATCTCGCAGCGATGTTATTACTTCAGTGGCGAATTCAAATGTTTTCTTTACTGGATCTCTTAGCGCTGTGTAGTAACAGTGTCGCTTGATCGAGATCGGCTCGCGCTGCACAGATGTTGCTGGTCCGAACTCCGAACTGATAAACGATCCGTGAAGCACATAATGAGTAGCGCAGTTTCGTTCCGCTTTCTTTACGCTTGCCATTTGATGTTGCGCAACGTTGTGGTGGTCACGCCAGCGCAAATTTTGTCGGTAGGAAAAATGGTCCAAGGAATCGTCTGGTTTGAATGCGTACCGAACCGGAAGCCTCGAACCGAAACGGTTCAATACGAATACATGTACCGTTACACCCCTAGTGAGTGCAGAGGTGATCTCAGAGGTGAGCTCTCAACTGCTGTTTTAACAGCAACAAATTTCTAAAGGTTTGTGTGTTGACGGCTGGTTAGAGGGGGGAAAAGTGAGTGCTTCACTGTTTCAGTTCACTGTTTAGTGTTGCCGCGGTCATTCCCCTGTATGCTCCGGCACTGGTGATGGGTCCTATTTCCTGAAAGAGTAACACGGGTGCATTTGCATCTTTTTCCAAGATGTCATCCCTGTGCGTCCCTGTCCTCCACCTCGCTGCCCCACCTCGGGTACGTCTGTGGTTCCCTGGCCCCTGGCACGTTGTGTGTAAGCCTAAAGATGCTTCCTACCGCTCCACCTGGCCCCAAAAATACCAGCAGACTCGGCTTGCGATTGATTTCGCTTGGCTGTCGCCCTGGCTCAGTGATATTTATCACACCTACGTGTTGAGCACTGCTCCTGTCCTGTGTGCGGACGTCGCAGTCCTCCTGGCGAAGGACGCGATGTGGCCTCCCCTCCAGCCGATATGAAGACCTGTTTCTATAAACCCGTACTTCATTGTACCCTAGATATGTGGTGGGTTATGGCCATCTTGGACCTCTGTCAATTGAAACAGGCCCTTTTTCGAAAGCCTCCGTTCAATTACTAACACAGAAATGCATTTTCAAATGCTCCGTCCCCAAGGTTGGCCTGCAGCGTTCGACCTGAAGGACAGTACTTCAGATCTCTATCCTTCCGCTCTCTTTTTCAGTTCAGGAGAAGGACTCGGTCCAACACGTCTCTTCAAGAAGAGTGTGTTCGGCTGGTGCTTGAAGTGAGAAAGGGTCCCACTGAAAGAACTTTCAGAGGGTCCTGGGGCATATGGCAGACCCTGGGGCAGAAGCATATGGCTTCCTCCATGTAAAGACCGCTTCAGCACTAGCTTTATGATAGAGTCCCGAGGTGACCGTGGCAGAGCGGCACGCCCTGTGTGACAACAGATCACCCCGGCCTGCCGCCAATCCCTCAGCCCGTGATCAGACCTTTCGTTTCTCCGGGCCAAGCCGCTCTTAGAACGAGGTCCACTAACACCGACTGAGGGGCCATGTACAAAGGGCATGCTTTAACGGAGGCCTGGGCGACCTCCGACTGCATTGGTATTTGTTACCTCCTTGCAGTTCACCTCGCTTTGAGCCACCGCTGCTCAGCGAGCTGGTACTGGTCTGAAAAGACAACATCGCGACTGTTGCGCTAAGCTTCCCTCGCAACTCAACTCACCGGTCACCTCCTCCTTGGAGTCAGAAGCTTCTGAGGTCGCTTCATTCCACTATTTCTTCCGGCCTGCTCAATCGTGCCGCCAACGAGCCTTACGACAGCTGTGGCCAGGGAGAGTGGAGACTCCATCCCCTGGCGGTCCAACTGGGCAGGGACCACTTCGGGGCCGCACAGTTACATCTGTTTGCCTCCGGACTCGTCCCTCTGCCAGTTGTGTTCCTGTCTGAGCGGACAACCCTTGGACAGACACTGGCTTTCAGCTGACCCCGGGGCTCCACAGAAATGTGTTCCCCAGTGAGCCTTCTAAGAAAGCGGCTATGCGATTCATGACGCTTGGCGCCTGCTCAAGTTCAGTGATTTTTATCACTCAGGTGTTGAGCAGAAATGCTCCTGAAGCTCAGTGAAATTCATCACACTCAGGTGTTGAGCAGACATGCTCCTGAAGCTCAGTGAATTTTATCACACTTAGGTGTTGAGCAGAGCTGCTCATGAAGACCAGTTCAGACCAGTTACGGAAACCACCAGAAGGGAAGGCTGTTTCCAAGCAGAGGCTGGCCCAAGTGGTTGCCTTCATCTTGGTGAGAGAGTTTTCCCAAGGTGCACGTGCCCACCTGGGTGGTGAGCTCCTCCTAAGTGAGGGTATTGCTCCCTCCTAGGCATTGACACAAAGTGCCTCGCTAACAGATGTTAAATAGAGTTGGGGGCTGGGCGACACCCATCATGTTCGCTAGAAAACTAGCATATGTGTCGAACCGTTCACATGAAGCCAGTTTCACTGTAAGCCCGGTTCGTTGTGTCGGCTTGCTGCGCCATTCCCCTCCTATGGACTGGATACGTGCGCAATTCTTGCTCCAGTTGAGTTCCTCGTTTTTTAGCCGAACCCAGTCGAGTTCCTGCATACCCTTCGGCAACGGACGTGGCGGAACGTCCGAAGCCAGGCCTATCACTCGTCCCTTGGCAGAGCCTGCTCTGCCGTCACTGTCCGGTTGAGTCTCCCCCCGTCATAGGCTGGAGCCACCCCAATGACATTCCATATGTTTTACTGCCCGGTCATCCACCCAGTTCATATGTGTATTCTTCACGTTACCTCCCTTCGGGCAGGATGTGGCTTCCGCAGCGTCCCTTCCTTCCATGTACAGGGAACGCTTTCCCAGTGGTCCTGTAGGAACAGCAGTGACTTCCCTGGCCTAAGCCCTGTCCCTTCCCCAGGCTTAAATTGCGGGGGGATCTGGAGGCTTTTGTCTAGGCACTGGAAGGTCGCAGCTTTAGTAGCATTTTCAATGGTTATCCCCATTCAGTCGATGTCGACTACGTCTGACCTTCTCGACTGAAAGGGAAAGTCCTGGTTGCGTATGCAACCCCCTGAAGGAGGGAACGGAGAACGTAGTCCCCTTGTCACTACCGCTGGACCACCGCTGACTCCGAGTTACTCTCAGCTCCTCAGCGAAAAACAAACTAGTGCGTGCATCCACTTCCGTATTTATACCCGCGTCGTGGGGACGGAGTGTGTGATGTCATCACGCACGCCAATTCCCATTGGCTCACTCAATAGTACTCGAAGACGATTGGCTCCCTGGCGTGATCCCCATTCGGTCGACGTCGACTACGTCCTCTGTTCCCTCCTTCAGGGAATGGTGGGTTGCATACGCAACCAGGATGTTTTTTGTATTTCAAAAACAACATTAGATCCAACTGACTTTCAATGTATGAAGAACATTTTATAGAACATCTTAATGTTCCACAGAAGAAAGAAAGTTATACAGGTTTGGAAAGACATGAGGGTGAGTAAATGATGACAATTTTTTGGGTGAACTAACCCTCTAAGGACTATCAGTCGGGTGATTAATAGCCATATTTCTGTTGGTTACAGTCTTGGCATATGTAAAATAACCAACCACAGTTTGCTTTTTATGTGACGTTTATGGGGCAGTCTTTGTAAAAGGTTTCAGGTACCTCACATTCATCATAAAAAAAAATGGCACATCCATAGCCATTTTGAAGATTTAACCCTCTGGGGTCGGCGGTCTCGCCGGCGATACCAGCTCACTTTTTTCCTTATCAGTGCAAAAGAGACTCAAGTTACTCTGTTGATTTTGATCTTACATATAAGTGTTGTACATCATTCGATCCTGTTAAGTTTGTATTTTTTTTGTGGAACCTCACAATAAAAACAAAGTGTTGTGCTTTTCGCCTAATAAAGAAAAATAAACATGATGCGCGTTCTGCGTTCTCTCTGTCAGTGAAGTCCATTCTGAAACGCGTCCGAAAAATGAACTGTAACTCTGCAAATACTCAGTCAAACAGGTATACAGGCACACAGGCATGAAGCCTGAATTATCTTCTTTTAAATGAAGTAATTTATATAAAAAACAAATTTTCTCATTTTATGTAATCTGTACGAAAAGAGAGAGATGATAGTCGTTCTCGTCTCAGGTCATTAAAGTTAATTTGACCACGCCCACGGAGCGCGCGCTCTATTCAAACACAAACGCTCTGAGGCGATCAACGCCCACATCAGCTGGATAACCCACCGAAAGAGACTCATATTTACGACGCTGTGAGGAATAATACTATCTTAATAATAATCCTGGAAAAAATTACCTCAGAACAAGTGCAGGTAGTTTCATTTTGAGGAGCAACGGATCCAGGTGAGGAATAGGTAGGCTACATTCTTTATTTTCAAGTGCTTTGTTCTAATCGCGATATGAAATAGTGTCTGTAAACAAAAAGACTGTTTGAATATGAATCGCATTTTTGTGTGTGAATGAATGAACAGCTTTTACCTAACTATATTGCAATACTGAGATGAGTAAAAATCGACTGAAATATGTTGAAATAAAATATTTTTGTATAAGCAACGTATTAAACTGCAAATTAACATTTATATGTCCTAATAAAAACGATATGTTACATATGAAAGAGAAGATGTAGTTTTTACTGTAAAATACTGCCACATCAAATAAGCTTGTTTGCTAAGATGTTATTATAGTGTTTGTTCATTGTAGGCTATATTCAAACTAATTAATCCGCAACTGTGAAATATGTATGATAAAATGTATACTTTAGTACAGTGGTCACCAACCTTTTCAAGCCTAAGATCACATCCCAAGTCCAAATGTAAACCAAGATCTACCACTTGCAGAAAATTATGAAAAAACAAGGCCACAATGTAGTTCTACTTTGACATTCTTTGTTGCCTGTTAGTCACTAGGAAAATATTTATTTAACTATACAAATAGTATATAACTATACAAACTGTCAACTATAATTCAACATTTTCAACAGTAATATAACATTGTTAAGTATATATCCACAGGCTTATTACTCATATATAAACACAATAATCAGTCAATTACAGGCCTAAGCCAATAATGTACTGTTTCATTTTCCCTTTTAAAACAGGCTATTTCAAATCAAAATGGTAAGTGCAACTAGCATACAAAATATTATGACAACAGTCATCCTTCAATTCTTCAAAAATATTTTCACACAAATTACAGACCTTCTACTATTCATTACCTCAATAATCAATCAATTACAGGCCTAAAACAGTCATGTTGTCATGAACTGCTCGGTGGAAACAGACAGTGGTGATCCAAATGCAGGCTTTATTGAGAGGACAATCCAGAAACAGGTACGAGAGAACAGGCAGAGGTCAAAACCAGGTAAGCAGTCCAGATCAGCAAACATATAATGCAAGGATGAGGCAAACGGGAAGACCAGAAACAGGCAGGGAGTCCAGGAACCGTGAAACTAGGAAACACTAAGGAACTAGGAGACACTAAGGAACTAGGAAAACGCTTAGGATGCAGTGAGACACATACAATACTGAGCAATGAACCAAGGGAAAACTCAGGCTTAAGACAGGTGCGCTAAACAAGATAATCAAACACAGGTGCATGAAATCAACCAAAATCAGTCCAGGGTGAAACCTAAAGGAAACAATAAACTAGGAAGGAGTGCCCCCCAGAGGCTCAAGCGGGCACTCCAGCCGCAGATCGTCACATAACCCCCCCTCTAAGGAGCGGCTTCCAGACGCTCCTAAGAGCTCCGGAGGGAGGTTGACGGGGGATGGGATGGAGGGCCAGGCCCGTGGAGAGGCAGGGGGCCAGGCCCATGGAGAGACCTGGGGCCTGGAGACCAGAGCAGGGCAAGAGACCATGGGTGAGCACACTTGGAAGGGGACCAGGACGGAGCAGACTCGGACGGAGACGAGGGAGGAGCAGACTCAGACGAGGGCGGAGCAGACTCGGAGGGAGACGAGGGCGGAGCAGACTCAGACGAGGGCGGAGCAGACTCGGAGGGAGACGAGGGCAGAGCAGACTCAGATGAGGTCCATGTCAGCATCACCTCCATGGCCCTCACAGAGTACCTACTGCCCCCCCCAAAAAAATACTTGGGGAAATTCACAGGTTCAAGAAAGGCCTCCCGGAGCTTGAAGGGTGCAGGCAGGGCGAGGCGCAGAGACGGGGCCGGCAGGGCGAGGCGCAGAGGCGGGGCCGGCAGGGCAGGGCGTCTGGATACACTCACCGGAGCCTGGCGAGCCGAACGAGTCCTCCTCCTCCTGCGACGGCGAGTCACTGGGCTTGATTCAATCACTTGGTCTGAATCACTCACTTTGCTAGATTCAGCACTGGACGCACTTGACTCGGCGGCACTTAACTCGCTTGATTCGGCGGCACTTGACTCACTGGAAGACTCAGAAGACGATGCACTTGACTCACTGGAAGACTCAGAAAACGATGCACTTGACTCACTGGAAGACTCAGAAGACGATGCACTTGACTCACTGGAAGACTCAGAAGACGATGCACTTGACTCACTGGAAGACTCAGAAGACGATGCACTTGACTCACTGGAAGACTCAGAAGACGATGCACTTGACTCACTGGAAGACTCAGAAGACGATGCACTTGACTCACTGGAAGACTCAGAAGACGATGCACTTGACTCACTGGAAGACTCAGAAGACGATGCACTTGACTCACTGGAAGACTCAGAAGACGATGCACTTGACTCACTGGAAGATTCAGAAGACGATGCACTTGACTCACTGGAAGACTCAGAAGACGATGCACTTGACTCACTGGAAGACTCAGAAGACGATGCACTTGACTCACTGGAAGACTCAGAAGACGATGCACTTGACTCGGGATTCGGTTCACTTGACTCGGGATTCGGTTCACTTGACTCGGGACTCGGTTCATTTGACTCGCTAGACTCGGCGGCACTTGACTCACTTGATTCGGCTGGCACGCGCTCAGACTCAGTAGAAAACTCTTGAGGCAGGAATATAACAGAGCTTACGTGAAGTGTTAGAACGTCGGGATTCACATGTTGCGTGGATACGGCGGACCCTTTACGAAGCGCTGGTTCAACTGGGCTTCCATGTAGCGCAAACTCGGCGGAGCACGTGTGAAGCGCTGATTCACCGGGAGACACTTGATGCGTGGATTCAGTGGGTACCTTGTACAAGGGCAAATCGTCGGATCTTTTGTGAAGGAAAAGTTCCAAAAAATCCACAGTAAAAAGTGAACCGCTCATGGAAAAGGCCAGGTCAATATATTGAGTAAGAGTCCAGCTTGAACTCGGAAACGGTATAGCAGAGCCGAGTGGTTCAGACAGTCCTCCCCGAAAGAACATCATCAAACAGAAATCATTCAAGTAGGACTGACGAGCGAGCTTCAAAAAATCTGTCACAAAAACCTTGAGAGGACGTTCTCCTTGACGGAGGCTTACGATCTGCGCTGTGGGATCCATAACGAGGTCCGTGTTCCTCTCAGCCGCTGGATCAGAATTGGCTCAGTATTCTGTCATGAACTGCTCGGTGGAAACAGACAGTGGTGATCCAAATGCAGGCTTTATTGAGAGGACAATCCAGAAACAGGTACGAGAGAACAGGCAGAGGTCAAAACCAGGTAAGCAGTCCAGATCAGCAAACATATAATGCAAGGATGAGGCAAACGGGAAGACCAGAAACAGGCAGGGAGTCCAGGAACCGTGAAACTAGGAAACACTAAGGAACTAGGAAAACGCTTAGGATGCAGTGAGACACATACAATACTGAGCAATGAACCAAGGGAAAACTCAGGCTTAAGACAGGTGCGCTAAACAAGATAATCAAACACAGGTGCATGAAATCAACCAAAATCAGTCCAGGGTGAAACCTAAAGGAAACAATAAACTAGGAAGGAGTGCCCCCCAGAGGCTCAAGCGGGCACTCCAGCCGCAGATCGTCACACATGTACAGCACTGATTCTCTTTCCCTTTTCCAACAACATAAAACACAGATCTCCTTTTAACAATAGCCAATACAGTGTTTTTCCTGGCTCAAAATGATGGTAAAGGTGGTAAAATCGGAACACTAGGGGAGTCCGGGGGCATGCCCCCCCGTGAGAAAAATTTGTACATTTTAAAGATAAATTCATTAATCTGGTGCACTTTGAGTCACTCGAATCTGTTGTTAAAAATAAATAATAATCCACCCGCCAACCACCCATATTCTTTGATTTAGATATCTGCATCTGATCATCACATTACAATTATTCAATTAAGCATGATAATATGGTAACATATCACACTGAAGTAGGCTGATTTAAAATTAACATTTATTTAAATTAAAAGTTCTTCTTTTGGCAAAATTACATTTCCTTTATAGCCTAAACAGAGGCTTTAGCCTACTCCCTTTAAACTTAAATTGTCAATGTTTCATTTTTGAAAACACTCTTATCGGAATAATTTTTTGTACCTTTATAAAGGCCATTTTCCCCCTAATTTTATTTAATGTACTGGTATGCTCTAAATTTCATTTCAAATTCTTACATTTTATCAATACATTCAATTAAAATAATAAGACAAGGCTGTTACCAATCAAATTTAATAATTTACATTGAAAAATTATAACTGTGTTAAATGAGATGAGATTGTTTTGAATATTTTTTGAATATACAAATAAGGAATGTTGAAAAGAATGATACTTTGAAACTAAACCGCCAGTAGAAGCGGCAGGCGGCCGTCTTAATGAGCGAGTCATTGAGTCATTCATTTAAACGATTCGTTCAAACGGCTGATTGATTCAGAATGAGGCGGTTTAATAATGGGTAACGTTAATTGAATCTTTGACTCGAGCGATTAGGTCAAAACGCTGAATCATTCAGTAATGAATAATGGATGAGTGTTGCTGTGAGATGCGCTGATTCTGTTGTTTGGAACTATTTTCGCTGCTGAAACAGAACAAAAACAGTAATTACGTCTAAAAATGTAAGTAACTTAATTTTAACTATTTGTTTATTGACCTGTTATGAAATCAATATCTTGGTTTCAATTGTGCTTGCATTCAGGAAAACAGCACTCTGGTCGTGTGTAGTCTATAACGTTATATTGTTTCTTAACTATAAATTTGACGTAGGCGGCCGCCTCATAATTGTCTATGCAGGAAAACCCCTGCAGATTTCAAACTAGCAATAGCCTACTCCCTCACCGTTGTGCCATCGTTTCGTTAGCTTGCGTATCGTTAGCTTGAAGAGCTTGATGTGAGCGTAGTGTGAAGTGGCTGAACTGGTTAAAGCGTGAAGCCTTGTTTATACTCGACGCGTCCGCATGAGCCAAAATAGACGTCATTGTAACGGCGCGCGCGCCTCCGCATCCCCTAGACACCATTTACTACACACAGAAGGCTCACACATGGTGCATTTTTAATTAATAAATAATAATGAATACAAATATTAGTGTTTTTTCTCTGATTTTGAAAACTCTTCGCGATCGACTTAAAATGCTTCCAAGATCGACTTGTCGATCGCGATCGACGGGTTGGTGACTCCTGCTTTAGTATATACAAAGAAAGATTACATTTGAAATATAGTTAAAATTTTAATTGTTGTAGTAATTGTAACCTTTTTATTAAAATAGCAAAAATATATGTAGGCTACATATAAATAAATCTTAGGTAAATCTTAAAAGCTCAATATAAGCCTCCTCTTTAAATTATTTGTATTGTGTTTTATTAGTGACACATTTGGGATATATTCCCAAACTTTCTGTCAAAACAGTATGAGAATTAACTGCACAATTACTAGAAATGTTTACATTTGATATTATACAATTTACATTTGATATTATACAATAATTGGAACTGTAAACCAATTTTGTATTATATAGGCATATATATATATATATATATATATATACACACTCACCGGCCACTTTATTAGGTACCCCATGCTAGTAACGGGTTGGACCCCCTTTTGCCTTCAGAACTGCCTAAATTCTTCGTGGCATAGATTCAACAAGGTGCTGGAAGCATTCCTCAGGGAGTTTGGTCCATATTGACATGATGGCATCACACAGTTGCCGCAGATTTGTCGGCTGCACATCCATGATGCGAATCTCCCGTTCCACCACATCCCAAAGATGCTCTATTGGGTTGAGATCTGGTGACTGTGGAGGCCATTTTAGTACAGTGAACTCATTGTCATGTTCAAGAAACCAATTTGAAATGATTAGAGCTTTGTGACATGGTGGAAGTAGCCATCAGAGGATGGGTACATGGTGGCCATAAAGGGATGGACATGGTCAGAAACAATGCTCAGGTAGGCCGTGGCATTTAAACGATGCCCAATTGGCACTAAGGGGCCTAAAGTGTGCCAGGAAAACATCCCCCACACCATTACACCACCACCACCAGCCTGCACAGTGGTAACAAGGCATGATGGTTCCATGTTCTCATTCTGTTTACGCCAAATTCTGACTCTAACATCTGAATGTCTCAACAGAAATCGAGACTCATCAGACCAGGCAACATTTTTCCAGTCTTCAACTGTTCAATTTTGGTGAGCTCTTGCAAATTGTAGCCTCTTTTTCCTATTTGTAGTGGAGATGAGTGGTACCCGGTGGAGTCTTCTGCTGTTGCAGCCCATCCGCCTCAAGGTTGTGCGTGTTGTGGCTTCACAAATGCTTTGCTGCATACCTCGGTTGTAACGAGTGGTTATTTCAGTCACTGTTGCCCTTCTATCAGCTCGAACCAGTCTGGCCATTCTCCTCTGACCTCTGGCATCAACAAGGCATTTCCGCCCACAGAACTGCCGCTCACTGGATGTTTTTTCTTTTTCGGACCATTCTCTGTAAACCCTAGAGATGGTTGTGCGTGAAAATCCCAGTAGATTAGCAGTTTCTGAAATACTCAGACCAGCCCTTCTGGCACCAACAATCATGCCACGTTCAAAGTCACTCAAATCAACTTTCTTCCCCATACTGATGCTCGGTTTGAACTGCAGGAGATTGTCTTGACCATGTCTACATGCCTAAATGCACTGAGTTGCCGCCATGTGATTGGCTGCTTAGAAATTAAGTGTTAACGAGCAGTTGGACAGGTGTACCTAATAAAGTGGCCGGTGAGTGTATATATATATATATATGTTGTCATTGCATTCTTGTGGCTCAGTGACACACCTGAATGAAAGGGTCATTAGTATGCTCCATTATGCGCTCATTATGCGGGCCCATTGTCTTCTCAGGTGTGAATCACAGCAGGTCACACCCCTGCGCATATTGCCTTTCCAAACAAAAAGTGTCATTTTTAAATTTAAACTTATCTATTGTTTTATGTGAATGATAAGGCATGATGATTTTCAGATCATTTTGAAGAAAAAACTCTAGGCGACAACATCCATTAGTCAAAAGTCTTGTGGACACATATTTAGTATGTGTTTTGTGGCCTTATTTCAGAAACTTTAAGTTTTAGTTTTTTCAATAACCACGCATAAACAATATTCTCTCAAAAATACAAACATGTACATTAGTGATCGACCGATATATCGGCCAGCCGATATATCGGGCCGATATTTGCGGTTTTTACGTGTATCGGAATCGGCCGATACGCGGCTGCTGCGTTCGCCGATAGTTTTTTCCCGGCATTATTTATAGACAGGCGTCCACAGGCAGCTCTGTGCTGCTGGAGACGCTGCAGTTCACGTGCAGACCCTGCACTGTCCCTCCCCCACTAGCAGAGTGCAACCTGCGCTTCAAGATAACGGTAACTTTTAAACTTTCAAAGCATCTTTTAACTGTTTGACTGCTGAAATATTGTCAAACACTTTGAAAATGGAAACACGTTGCTCTATAACTGTTATGTGGTTGCAACTATATAGCTAAGCAAGTTTGTGGGTCCAAATGGAAAACGCGAATGACTCGTCTATAAAACTGCTTGCTTGCCATTGTATTTAGGGAGCTGCAAATAGCTGTAGGCTATCCGTTCAGTATGCATTAGGGCTGTCAATGAATATTCTAAATACGAATACCGGTATTTATTCGAATAGTTTAAAAAAACCTGAATTTTGAAGGTGAAAATTAATATTCGAATGTGGAAAAACACGCCCGCGGTAGCAGACTAACGTTACCACAGCACAGCTCGCTCGGAGCGCTCAGTGTCGGTTCTATGTAATGTTACTGTGAAACTTCAATTAATGTATTTGTTTCAATCACTGAATGAAGCCTGCTATATACCTTAAATTGCTTGCACAAAACTCTTGATCAGCACTCAACATTTGTTTGTTGTTGTTCATTTAAACCGGTATGCGCGGAGAGCGTGAGGGTGAGTGCGAGAGAGAGAGAGAGAGAGAGAGAGAGAGAGAGAGAGAGAGAGTGCGCCTGCGAGTCCGGGCGAGCCAGAGTGAGCTCTGCGGTCTTGGCCATTAGTTGATTTACTCGTTTTTTTTTTGTAGTAATACGTTGTCAAATATGTTTAAACTCAAATAAGCTACTTAATACTAGTAGTTATGTCTCTTTGTATTAATTTGTCCTGTTATTGACGTAATGCGCGTCATTGACCAAATGCACGACGATGTTCAAATATGTTTTTTAGAGGGAATATACAAACGCCATTTGAGCAATTTTGACAGCCCTAGTATGCGTACGGTAGCTGTTACGAACACTGGTCATAGGATTAAGTAATACCAACGTTGTTCCGTGCTTTTTGTGGGAGATTTATTCAGCGACCACCTGGCTGAGGTTTGGACGCGTGTGGTGTGTGTCTCCCTCGCCATCGCAGTGATATTAGAGACTAGACATGCTCATTTTATTTTATGTAGAAAAATTTAAACCATGGCAGTAAATAGTTCGTTACTTTTAAAATGAAGTACAGTGTGCACTGTGCACTTTATTATGCTGGTTGCTACTGTGTGCAATAGTGTAATTATTTTATTTATGCTTAAATATTTATTTTCAGCAGTGAACTTTTTTTTGTTCTACCTCATGTTTTTAATATTTGTTAAATATTGTTTATCTACTTGTTCTTGTTCTACCTCACATGTTTTTACTATTTGTTAAATATTGATTTTTTTACTTTAAATAAATGTTACTTTTATTAAATTGAGACCTGTAACATTTGTTAACATCATGTCATTTTTATGATGTAAATTGAGGGAGCAAAATGTATCGGCTCCAAATATCGGCTCAAGAAAATCGGCAGCCCGTATCGGTCATCGGCTAAGGCTGATGGGAAAAAAATCGGTATCGGTATCGGCACTAAAAAATCCATATCGGTCGATCCCTAATGTACATACATGTTGATAACATATTATGGTAGCCCTGTTTGTGCTAAATAGAGTGTAATTACACCTTTGCCAGTAATTTGTTTATAAGCAACTGAAAAAAGCACAAATGTCAGAGTATGTCAAAACATCTCAAGGACCCCAAAAACACCTTGGACCCCAGAGGGTTAAGCCATGTGCACATTTTGAAAGAGAGAGAAGACGGTGCTGAATCACTCTCGCTGTTTGTGAAATTATGTCTCACAGAAAGTTTTCAAATTACTGATTTGATCTGATAATCTGTGTGGATTAATTTGCTCATTAACCAACAACCTGAATAAATGCAATACCCACAATCCCGCTCCGAAATTCAAGCCCTGCTAAGATCTTATTTTTAAGAAATTAATACTTTTATGCAGCATGGATTCATTATATTGATCAAAATTGACAGTAAATACATTTAGATTACAATAGATTTAATTTTTACATAAATGCTATACTTTTTAACTTATAATCCTGGAAAAAAATGTATCACAAATAATTTCTAAAGGATCACTTGACAATGAAGAAGGGAGTAATGGCTGCTGAAAATTCAGCTTTTACATCACATAAATAAATTACATTTTAAAATATATTATAGAAACTGGTTACTTCAAAATCTAATAAAAATTTCACAATATTACTGTTTTTACTTTATTTTTGATATAAATAAATGCATCCTTGGTGAGCGTAAAAGACTTCTATTAAAACATTTAAAATCATACTGCCCCCAAACTTCTGAACGATAGTGTACAGTTTGTATAAAATATATGACAATACTGACAGATACTCAGAAATTTGGGTTAAACAAATCAGTTACTGGCATAAAATGCCTGCTCGGCATGGCATTTTATGCATTTTATAAGCATGGCATTTACTGTACCAAATTTAACAAAGATGTCCCTTTGTTGTGTAACAATTTCATCAATTGTCATTTACATTACAGGTACAGACACATCAAACTGAAAGAGTCAACAAACGGAGCCAAGCATAAAGCCCCTCGCTCTTTCATCTCTACATTAAACAGGTAAGACACAAAATGAAAGACTACAAACTCAAAATAGCTCTCCTGTTTTTAAGAAGAGAGAGAGTCAAAGACAGACCAAGATCAAAAGCACAGAAAGGGAGAGAGAGAACATTTTACTTTTAAATCCTCTACAAACAGAATCATCACCATAGTCTCACATTCTCATGGGAAATGCACACTAAGTGATGAAACGGAGTGTGAGGACAGACCACCGTGCCAGCCAGACGCTCCCGTACACACACACACACCCACACACTCCTACACACATCCATCATCTCATTTCAATGAGCTACATTTTCTCCATTTTGGAAAGGGACAAAACAGAGAGGGAGGCAAATCTAAATGTCCGAAATGCTTCTGTTGCTTTACAAAAAACAAAAATGAGAGTCGCTAGCCTTGGCAAGGCAATATGATAAATTAGGTCTTTCAAATGTTATACTAGCACATAAAAACAACATGCAAGAGAAAACCCCAATTAGTTTCAAGGGCATGCGTTTTTTTAATCTGTCTCTCAGGGCAATGCAAGAACAAAACCTCCATCCTTTGACTACAAATGATTTACAGACATGCTTGTAGTAAGTTTCATATGTAATGTCCTTCTGATGTTTTGGCATGTGGGCAGAGGACACCGATTCTACATGACTTAAGAGAAGAGACAGCAAAAGACTCCTACTGATGAGTCACAGTTAATCTGTCATGGATGAATGGGAATTTATGGATATTCTTTGTTCTGAACATTCGCTGCAGGCAAAATATGTTTTTGACATCATCCTCCTTACCACATTCTGTTTCCTTATATTGCTGGCTTAAGTTAGTGCACCATCCTTCATGCTCACACTTAGGATCTTGTTTTTTATGTGTCTGACATCTTCCTTTCTCCGATTTCTTAATTCTTTTATTGTGCACCTTATTGTTTTTCAGCCCTACATCTTTAATACCCCTTTTTTCCTCCATTTCCCCTTTTCCCAGTTTCATCTACTCTCCTTCGTCTCCACTGCCTCCATTGTTTCTTTCTCACCTTATAAGTGTTTCTGCTCTATGGATTTTGACCTCTAATAATCTAATTTGTCTCACCTATTAATCCCGCATGAACATTTACAGTATTCAAAGCGGCTTATAGTGCATTCACACAAAGTACTGTATGTGTATTCTCTGTGAATCAAACCCTTGACCTTGGCTTTTGAGCTCTAGGAACAGAGGAACATATTCAGGTTTGCGAACTGAATAATACATGAATTAACTAGCCATCTGTAACCTGGGCTTATCCACCTTATTTATAACTTAAGAGCAGGTGCAGCCATTTGTACATTGAATGTGCAATGCTTCCAGTGTCATCCGCTTCCAGTTATTTTAGCTATACAAAAACATACCAGTTTGCAATATCAAGCAGCATAATGGACTTTGTTATTTTAATTTATTATCATATTCATAAACACTCAGTATTTTTTAGTGCAAACAGTTTTACCATATACTGCACTTTGTTATTCTTCTGATTCATTAGGCACTGTAGTTAAATGAGTAGAAGTCTTGCACATTCACAGAAAATAAGGTAGATAAGGAAAGGCTCAGATTGAGAAACTATGGACCAATAGATGAAGCAAAATGCTGTGGATTCAAACAAGCAAATCAGACCTTACTGAAAACTTGTTTCTACAACATGAAACTAACCACTAATGAAGTCAGATGAGGATATCTCTTAAGAAGTATATCTGAGACCAGCCCTGACTGAGAAATGAAAACAACATCGAATCCCTATGGATTGATGAAATTATATTTGATTGATGAAACAGCATGGTGTGTTTCCAGAACTTGGATAAAGTGTTTACATGGCCTCTAAAAGATTACAAGGCTGTCTTTATTTCTCTGCACTGATGGGAAGTTCCGTCAGGATTCTGTAAGCATGTGTGCGTTAGAGAAAATGTGTATGGGAGAGACTGTATCACCTGATATAACTTAAGCCACTCGTATTTAGACTCAAAAGTGACACCAAACACTCCATAGACACAAAAGTGATGACTCACAAAACTCACTAACCGCTACAAACAGCCAGATAGTAAAATATGTAGCATGTAGTATACTATGCAGTATACACAAGATCTAGAGATGGTAGGTGTACATGCACACTAAGAAAATGTAGGCAGCCTTAATTTCACTACTGTTGGTAATGTTTTTGAAAGAAGTCCCTTATGCTCATTAAGGCTGCATTGATTTGATCAAAAATAGCCTACATATTATACAACAGAAAATATTGTGAAATAGTAGGGGTGTAACGGTACACAAAAATCACGGTTCGGTACGTACCTCGGTTTTAAAGTCACGGTTCGGTACGTTTTCGATGCAGCAAAAAGTAAGAAATGCCAGAGAAATTTCCTATTTGTTAAAAGAAAAAATATTTTTTAAATAAGTTGAGTTTTCCTACATCTTGAAACTTTCAGGTTTATAAATGGGTGTCATCTTTGAAGGATGAACAAATAATGTTTTGGTCATCACATTAAAAATAACATTTAAATATATTAAGAGTTCAGATGCAAAAGCCATTTGAAATTTTCTTTATTTTTATCAAGCTTGTAATATTTAAGTTCAGTAATTTCACTTAAATGGCAATGAAGATTACCTATTAATTGTCATTTGAGTGAAATTACTGAACTTAAATATACAAGCTTCATAAAAATGATCATTCTAGAAGAAAATTTCAAATGGCACTTAGAGGCTTTTGCATCTGAACTCTTCATATATTTATTTATATAATATTTAAGTTTTGAAGTGCTGGAAAAAGATGTGTGAAGTACTTGAAAGCATTTCACTATTCCAGCCAAACTGGTTACAGTTATGGTGAATGTTGCTGGTCTGTGGACGTAAAGTATTCCTAACTTAGTTCATTCATCACGGCACAATATTTCTCCTGGTGTCCACGTCAGCGCTGTTTGATCTAATAGAGATCTACGGTTAATAACGGAGAAATGTGAATGCTTCTCACTAGATCTCGCAGCGATGTTATTACTTCAGTGGCGAATTCAAATGTTTTCTTCACTGGATCTCTTAGCGCTGTGTAGTGACAGTGTCGCTTGATCGAGATCGGCTCGCGCTGCACAGATGTTGCTGGTCCGAACTCCGAACTGATAAACGACCCGTGAAGCACATAATGAGTAGCGCAGTTTCGTTCCGCTTTCTTTACGCTTGCCATTTTATGTTGCGCAACGTTGTGGTGGTCATGCCAGCGCGAATTTTGTCGGTAGGAAAAATGGTCCAAGGAATCGTTCGGTTTGTATGCGTACCGAACCGGAAGCCTCGAACCGAAACGGTTCAATACGAATACATGTACCGTTACACCCCTATGAAATAGTATTACCATTTAAAACAATTGTTTCTTATTTTAATATATTGCGAAATGTAATTTATTCCTGTGATGGCAAAGATGATTTTTCAGCAGTATTCAGTGTCACATGATCCTTCAGAAGTCATTCTGAAGGATAAAGAAACATCTCTGATTATAATCAATGTTAAAACAAAAAATTGTGCTACTTAATATTTTTGTGGAAACCATGATACATTTTTTTTCAGGATTCTTTGATAAAAGTTCAACAACATTTATTTGAAATAGACAACTTGTTTGACATTATAAATGTCTTTACTGTCACTTTTGATCAATTTAATGCATCCATGCTGAATATACTACTTTCTTCTTGTGTGTTTTAGAACCTAGTGGTACGATCAGAGAGGGGCACAAAATCAGTTAAGGGGAATTTCGCTTGCACTGTTCTGTGCTGGTGTGGAATGATATTCCCTAAGTCACTTGCAATTTCAAGAAACGATACAGATTTTTCATACCTAATTTTTCTAAGAGGAACTTTTGAATCCTAATGTACTGTACCTCTCAAGTTACTGCCTCCTTAGGATGATCGCTTTGTTGTATTGCTCATTTGCAGTTACTTTGGATAAAAGTATCTCCTAAATGAATAAATGTAAGTGTAAAAAAAGAGATTATGAATTGCTAGGCAATGAATATTTAGCTGCGGTGTGATGAATGATTTAGCATAATTGAAAATGTACAAGATGAAACTGTAAATGAGAAAATTTGCAATGGCAACAGATGGTTGGTGCACACACAGAGAGCTAAGCCTTTCAGCACAATTCACAAATATATATAAAAAAAAAAAAAATTCATTCTGTCTGTTGTCGAGGCCAGTCCAGCCACATGGGGCTAATCTACAGACCTATTTTGCTGTGAGCTTCCTAACAACTGGCAATATATCCCAAAATTCCACCCACTCACACTTTATCTTACCAAACAACAGCCTGAGTGACATTAACATAAGTCCTGCTTTTCACATCAGCATGTTACCCTAATCACGCCATGAAATTACCATGGCAACACTACAGACCCAAAGGAGGGGTGAGTTGGAGAAAGAGAGATGGGCATGGGTGGTACGGCAGGACCCTTCTGCTCCCATGACTCTCCCAAACCACATCGCTAAATCTGTCACTTCTGAAATGAATAAAAACAGGGTTGCAGACTGAGAGGGGGAGAAAACGAGACATGGAATAAATGAGAAAAAGAGTAGTTGAGATGAAGTTTAGGGGGAGATCGAGACAGACACCGAGACAGTCTAGACATGATGTGTCTTCTAGCTGGCCAGTGGTGAAACCATGACTTCAACAGAGTGAAAGACATTGTCTTTTCCATATGTAAAAGAAATATAAAATCTTATTTTTTGGACTAGGTTTGCACAGTAAACAGTTTAACACCGGTATCAATCAAACCATACTTACAAACGAGAATAATTTGCTGCAGTGTTGCACTGAACCTATTTTAACCTAGTGAGAAGCAATTCCTTTTGAGGTGGAGTTGATAATATATGCTTGATAATAATATATATTCTCATAATAATCCTGCATTTTCTGTTTATATCTGGAGAATATACCACAGAAATAAATGCCTAACTGGCCTGCTAAAGATTAATATGGCAGCTGGGAAAAAGACCATCACAAAATATTTGCACAAGAAAAAACTGAGCATGTGTGCACAGTCCACAGCTCTGAAAGACATGCTTTGTAGTGATGTAACAGAAAGTGCATTTCTAAGACTCCCTGATCTATTTTGTTTCTTTTTAAAATTGGATAAAGATAAAGCAATGCACTGTAGCATATTTGTTATGCATTAAAGATGCATTCCTCTTTTTGCAGATTATTCACTTAAACTGCAGTACCATAAAATCAGAGGTCAAGTATCCAGTGGCTCCAACAGTCTCAGAGTGTGTTCATTGAATATACATAAACTTTAATGTTATGGTAATGTAGTCACTTGAGAGAGCAATTGAAATCTCTTCAGCTCAAGAGTTTAACCACATACTGCAACAAGACTCCAGATTGTGGTTACGAGAGCATTCGTCATGATAACAGCAACAATAGCTACAGTTCTCCAGCAAAGGGTATAAAAAAAAAAACAGGGTTGATTTACACAGGGTTGATGAACTGAGATTTATATGCAGCATCTGTCATGGGAAAAATGCAAGTATTGTTATCCAAACTTCCAGAGTAATCTTCTCTTCCAAGTCCTTTGGCATGGCCCACCCTAACTTCTAGGTAATGTCAACACTACGCTCGTCAAAATATTTAATGGGGTCTTAAAGGGTTAGTTCACCCAAAAATGAAAATTCTCCCATTTACTCACCTTTTTTTTTTTGTTCTTCTGTTGAACTAAAAAGATATTTTGAAGAATGTTGGTAATCAAACAGTTGACGGTAGCCACTTACATAGTAGGAAAAAAAACTACTATGGAAGTCAATGGCTACCGTCAACTGTCTGGTTACCTAGATTCTTCAAAATATATTCTTTTGTGTTCAACGGAAGAAAGAAACTCATACAGGTTTGGAACAACATTTGAGTGAACTATCCCTTTAAAGGAGTGTTTGCATTACAAGTAATATATGCATACGGTAAATTTTACCTAAAGAAATAATAATACATGATGATGCTTTACTATTTATGGTGTCCTACTTTATGTGTTAGCCTGGTGATGAGAGGTAGCTGTTTTTTCCAATCAAAAGAAAAGGGTTTTTGTATGAATTTTACACAGGAGTGGCCTCCATTTAGCCACTGAGATTTATTTGATGGAGTGCTGCACAGATGGTTTTTCATCCCACAAATTTTTCCATCTATATATTGGAAATGAAAAATCCTGTCATCATTTATTCACCCTGATGTTATTCCAAACCCGTAAAGACATGCTGGGCAGAATGTTCATGATATTCTTGTCCATGCAGTGAGAAAGGAACTGCTCTCATTTTGATCTATTTCTTTAACCATAATTCAATATGGAAATGGTGCAGAGGAGTTCAGGCTTGTAACTTAAATAATTATAAAGTATGAACACATAAATTAAACATGACAAACAACCATGAACCTGAGAGGTTATTCTGTCACAAATAAGGAAAAACAGCCTAAAACAGACAAAAATATATAAGTCAAAATTAATATATGTTTGTGTTTTTGTTTTGTTAAACAATGATTTATGCGTCACCTCCAAAGCGTCTCAGTGTCTAATAAGTGAATTTGCAAACTTGTTTTCATTCCCTGGTTCCTCATATAATGAGCTATGTGGTTTTACTATGTAGTGCATAGTGAATATATGAACCAGTGATAAACTTTAAAAAAGATGGCTCTAGATTCATTCATCATTGAACATTTTGAATGGAGAATTTGAATACTGATAAGCACTTAAAAAAAAAACAAAAAAAAAAAAACTTGGAAATATTTAAAGAAACATGTATTCTTAGTTACCATGAAATCAAAATTGACTTATTTTTTAATGGAATGTTGCCGTGTTTATTATAAATGATTTATTAGAGAACTGCACGTCATCATTATTTTTTATTTAATTTTATGTGCCCTCGTTATCTTTAACCCTTTCAACCCGAAGTGTACACCAATAAGTAGAATACAACAACCATAATTGTTTCAGGCTTTTACTAAACTAGAGCGAGTTTTTGTACATGAAGCCCCTCAAGACCCAAATCATACGGATGCTGAATTTGACACATTTCCACTTGTAACTTCATGAAACATGCTCCGATTGTGGAAAATGACACATTATAATCGTAAGCATCTGCTGTAAATAATGAGTCCAAACTCATCCCTCAGAACTAAAGATATTCTTCATTGAGTTCTAACACAAAAATCCCACAGACGCACGTAGCCAAACAAGGTAGCTTTGACTTGGCCTTTTCACTCGTATCTTCATGAAACATACATCGATTGTGAAAAGTCGAACATCGTTATTTACAGCAGGAGCTCACGATTAAAAAGAGCCTAAACTTAATATGATCCATTAGATCTAAAGATATTCTTCATGGAGTTCTAACACAAAAAATCCCACAGACGCACGTAGCCAAGTACTGATGAAGCACTCGCGTTGCGTTTTCGCTTGTAACTTCATGACGCATGCACAGAAGGTAGAAAATGGCACATCATTATTTACAGCAGATGCTTACGATTATAATGAGTCCAAACTCATCCCTCAGAACTAAAGATATTCCTCATGGAGTTCTAACACAAAAATCCCACAGACGCACGTAGCCAAGCAAGGTAGCTTTGACTTGGCCTTTTAGCTCGCCTAAATTGTGAAAAATGGCACAAAAATATGCAAAATCAAAAAAAAAAAAATATATATATATATATATTTTTTTTTTTTTTCTGATTTTGCATATTTTCCTTATTTGACATGGATTAACTCAGGAAGGAAATAAGGTAGGAGCAAAACTTTTTGGTGAAGTCCCTCTACATGTGAGCTGCATCTGGATCAAATTTTGTGGTGATTGCATAAAGTTGTCAAAAGTTACATATATACTGTATATATATCAGGGCTCCAGACTGCGACCAAATGGTCGCATTTTGCGACTAAAATTTGAGAGTGTGCGACTGAATTTTACATCCAGTCACCCGGCTGTGAAAGCCCCCTCAATGGGCAAGCGAACTCGTAAATCAAAAACATTGACTTCCCCTCCCCCTCACAATGACATCTCATTCTTGATAATACTATCGCAAAAAAAGGGCAATAATCCCTCCCCGCCAGCATCCCGTCACTCACATGAGACACAGAAATTAGCAAA
This sequence comes from Rhinichthys klamathensis goyatoka, assembly GCF_029890125.1. Classification (NCBI taxonomy): domain Eukaryota; kingdom Metazoa; phylum Chordata; class Actinopteri; order Cypriniformes; family Leuciscidae; genus Rhinichthys; species Rhinichthys klamathensis. The sequence goes on along the minus strand of NW_026607285.1, from coordinate 314,308 downwards.
CGACAATGATCCAACGAGCCAATCAATTCCCGATGGACAAAATCAAGTCCCATCCTACATTTTTTCTTGTTCGGGAAGTCGTGTTTACTTTGATATGTCACAAATTCACAATAGGGAAGAAAAGATGATCGCAAGTGTTCACACTGACAGCGATTAAACAGGACCAGAAATCTATTTGAGTTCAAATGCCCCTTTCCTGTCAACATTGCTTAAAATTAAATTAATTTGCCATTTTTTGTCAATCAAATCAATTCCAATAAATTAAATGGTCACTTTAACATGACCAAGATACAAACAGAAACAATCTCAGCCAACTGTACAGTATCTTTCTCTCACACACACAGTCTTATTTCCTTCCACAGGCACACAGTGTCAAAATGTTAATTCTGAGGTCCTCCTCACACTTGAGTTTGTCCGTTGATAGTTAAAAACAGGATGTCAGACAGGGAGGGACGCTAGACCTCAATGTCGGTCTAGCTGCTCACACCTAAATTTGTGGGGCAGCTATATCAAAACAGAGTCAGTGTTTCAGCATATGTGTGTGTATGGGTGAACTGACATAAGGTTCTTATCCCATTAGCTGCTCTCGATCAATAATAAAGCTGGTATGGACTTGATCCAGCAAAACACAATGGACTACATGACCTCAAAGTTCCCTTTACTAGACATATCTGTCGGACTACAACAGCCCAGTCAGATTAGTGAACCGTCTGTGACTACATAGAACAGGGGTGGGCAACTCTGGCCCTCGAGATCCAGGCTGAATCCAGAAAACGCCTCTTAAACCCTCAATCACTATTCCCTATGTTAGTCCACTAATATGATTCACTTGAAGGAGTGAATGAAAACGAGCCGTTCGAACAGCCGTTGAGTGTATATCGGCTGTACACTCGTTATTGCAGTGCAATGTGGGATAGAATGAGTTCACTCTATAAATGTCCACTATGGTTTCGGACACCACTACAAATGGCAGCCCCTTCAAATAATGCCCTATTTAAGGGTATAGGGGGCAATTTCAGATTCAGCCCCACTTTCCTGCAGAGTTTAGCTCCAACCCTAATCAAACACACCTGAACAAGTTAATTATGGTTTTCAGGATTACTAATAACAAAGCCACTGTAGGACAAGCCTTAAAGGTTAGCAAAAAAAAAAAAAAAAACTGTAAAGCTGTAGTACACAAGGAGACTAGAGGCCTTTTTTTTTTTAAAGGATGTCAATGGAGGAGAGGCCTCACTACACTGAATAAACTGCTTCTGTGGGAAAACAACTGAATTGATTTATTGAATTGACAGTCTATCAGCTAATCTTCGAGCTAAATTAATCATAACTAACGTTCCTTTTTCTTGCAGGATTTACATTTATATGCTTTTGAAAACGAATGTCCCCAACAATTAGTTAGTGTGTGTTGAAATAACGGATGCAGATGGACAAGACTAGATGTCTGTCTAAATATATAACCTAATGACTTGAGTAACAAGCTGAAGTAATCAAGAAATCCATATTTGCTTTAACCTAGTAACAGAGAAGGGTTTGCTGAATAACACATATGAAGAAATGATGCAATGAATAATGTGACCTTTGCCTTGCACTATGTTGTACTCTTTTGTTGTGGGGATCCTCTGTGATTGACATGAGGTCCTCCTTGCTGTGATTAAAGTATTTCAAATGCAGGTTAGTGCTCCGCAGCAGGTTAGTGGAACACAAGAGACCTTATTCCCAAGTGATAGTGTTCATAGGGGGCAAGACGTCGTCCAACTCATCTGATGTCGATTAGGAGATGCGCTAGAGCAGGGGTCGGCAACCTATGGCACGCTTGCCAACACTGGCACGCTGAGGGTTAATCGCTGGCACTTGAGAAAAAGTGAGAGAGATGTATGCATTTCATTCAGATAAAGTACCTCGTACCTGCATACAGATCTACATTTTGAGGTAATCATTCCTCATAGTAACACAGCTTGTTATATTAAAGAACAAGTTTGGTATTTTACACTTAAAGCCCTGTTTTAAGATTGTTTCTGATGAAATAGAACGGTTGTCTTGGGACAAAAACTACAATAAAACCTGTTGGAAAGCATATTTTGCAGTGATTTTTGTGTAAGCATATCAGTGAACACCCCAGACCACTCGGTGAGTTTCACGTCTTTGTAAACTAAAGTTTAATGCGTTTTATGAACGATTGTTCCAGTGCACCTATGCAACCATTGTGGAGGTGGGGGGGGTGCAACCACAGAAACCGAAAATTCTCGGGCCAGCAGCATGTGTCCAAATTTTAATCTTAACCATTCTATTTCACCAGAAACGATCTTAAAACAGGGCTTTAAGTGTAAAACACCGAACTTGTCCTTTAAAGGAGCAGTAGGACATCTGGGAAAATGCTAACTTTAGCCTGATAGCACTAAAAGCGTACATCCCACCCTCCCTGCAAATCGCCGTCCAAAGCCACGCCTCAAAGCATGAACGCGCACAGCACAGAAGACCGGAGACAGCGTTACAGCAATACATCATGCGTCATTCACCGGTGAGAAAACTTTATAGTACAGTTAGTAACAGTACTACAATACCAAACATAAACAAATTCTTAAAAATGGAATTTGATGCAAGTTTTCGGTTTGTTTAGCTAGCAAAACTTATTTTTTAATATTTATTGGATGCCAGGGGTTTCACGATGAGAGTCTGGTTGTTGTCCGACATGAATGGCTTGCCTGCCATTCTTGCTCTGTCCGTACAGCATACGTGAACGCGCTGATGACTCATTATGTCTGTGTGAATAGCCAGCTCAGTGGTATGCAAACACACATTGACCGACAGCGAACGCAACGATTGAACGAACATTCTATGGTCCTATGCCTTCCACAGATGACATACATTTATAAAAATACATTTAGACCGCTTAACAGAGTGATTGCTATCAGGATATGAGGAGACTTTCAACCACCATAACAAAAAAAACTTTCTGCAGAGAATCACCTATGGCACCTTTAAGATAGGAGTTATACATACTATTAAAGTGTGACAATTAAACTGCGCAAATCAATAAAAGCACACAGCTTTGACAAACCATTAGCGCGACCACTGCGCATCACACGCACAAGTTACTGACTGACAGCTTACAGCTCGCTGTGCATAGTCAATGCTATACATTTCTGAGATATTCAGTAAAGGGTCCTTATTAAACATTTCACACATCGAAATGAATGTGATGCATCGTGGTAACAGCGTTCATGTCTACCTGGTTGCGTCATGCGTTTTCTCTGATCAGATAACTATCCAATCATGAAAAGACCAAAAGAGGACATTTTTCACATTCCAGATGAAACGACAAAATGCATCTGGTTGTTGAAGCCACAAATGTAAATTTTACTCCTCCTAAAATGGTAAAAACTAAACCTGCGAGAGCGATAGATTACAGCTCCCGGTACCCAGATATGACTATGTGCTGAAGTAGCGCTATCAGTGCAGAGAAGTAGCTGAGCATCTCTTCAGCAAGCCAACGCGCAAACTGCCGCAAATGAAACAATTTCGGCGTCTCATCCTGAAGCTCAACACACAGTCGGCTTCATTAAAAGTAATAAATTATCTTACCTCTCTCTCTCTCTCCAACTGTGGTCTTTGATTTTGATCTTGCTTTCTTTGACGTGAACGCCGTTAAATTTGCCTAAAGCGCAGGAATTGAAGATTAGATTTATATTCGTTTTGCGGAGAAACAGTTACGTTGCCCAGTAAATGGAACAGTTTTAACAAAACGGATGGCTATTTGATCATTTAAAACGAATGAATGACCAGGTGTAAACAGGCCCATTGGAAATCTGTTACTCAGTTTAATTTAAAACTGGAAAAAAATAAGGATTTTGACTAATGTAAAACAAATTAGGACTATTTAAGGTTCTGCACTATTTCTGTTAGCCATTGTGAATATTTAAAATATGTATGTGTATTTATACTGGGGTGGGGTTATGGTACAGTGATAAACTCAGAAACTTAAAAATGTCACGACAAAAAGGTTGCCGACCCCTGCGCTTTAGGATAAATTTGTATGCATCGATTTAGGAGCAGTTTTTAATGGGACACTTTTATGGCACTTGGTATATGAACACAAAATAAATTGTCTAATAGCCTTTTCAAATCATGCCCTGGTCTAAAAAAAAACTTACCGCCATAGGAAATGAATGGGAAATGGGCAAAAAATATAAAAACAGAAAATTTTTGTGTGTACAATCTACAAATGCAGGATGTATCCACGATGCAGAAAAAAAGGGCACAGGGGTGAAGAGGTGAAACTCTCAAGAGTGCAAAACAGACACACCCACTCACACACACATTCACAATTATACTCACACAAATGAACTGGTAGGGCTATTACCATACAGGAAAAACTAGTCAGAAGGCTAAAGTAAGAGCTTAAAATTAGATGAGATTCAGATGGATTAAGCTGTGATAAAGCATTCCTTTTCATTTTGGTTACATTTTTTTTTAATTTTAATGTTAAGTAAGTGTAACAAAATGTTTTCTCTGTATTCAGGTTTGACTTAGGTTTGACTAGTAATTATAATGTAAAAACTTGTACACAAAATAACAAATTTTTTAAAGGGTCACTAAACCCTAAAATAACTTTTTTTAGTTAATGGTCTGTAAGACTGGGGCTTTATTACTGCTGTTCATTGATTTGAGTAAATGTTTTGTCATTTGGGTATAAAGTGTTTTAATTCTACAATATATGGTGTAAAAACCTCTGAGTGCTGCCCTCTTCGAGTTAAACGGTGGCTACTGCAGTTGAATTTTCCTATTTGAAGTTGTTTCCCTGCGTGACGCATGCAGGCTCTGCCAACGGCTCACTACCCATGCCCCTGGCACGAGCTCACCACGCCCTTTGCTAGCATCGTCGGCATCGGGAGTTAAGACCGCAGTTTGAGCCAGCGGCTCGAATTGATAAGGCTCTGGCCCTGTGTCCTCAGACAATTCACCCTCCTCCACTTCAGGTGAAGGTGGGGGAGAAAAGTCCTCTAACTGTCAATCAATCAGTCACTGCGAGTCACTGCGGGTCTCAGGTGCACGCCCCCCACTCAGCCCCGCCCTCAGTTCGTCCCCTCTGGGCTCTGCCCACTTTTCCTGCGTTTTTCAAAGATTGCCAGTGGGTGGAGTTAGGCTCTGACCAGGGGTTGAGTGGCACTTTAAATAAACCTTGACTAAAGGTAGTATACAGTAGAGATGCGCGGATGGGCTATTATTTCATCTGCAACAGCATCACAAAACTCATCATCCGTCCGCCATCCATCCGCACCAACGTTTTTGACCAGTTTTCAAAACCGCACCCGCCCGCCATCCGCTGATTGGGCGATACAAGGCGCTGCTGATGACAGCCACGAGACTAGAAAGCTCTCAGAATATCAGCAGTGAACTCCTCTCCGATCGGCGCGCAGGGACAAAAATAAATAAATAGCCTAAATTAAATGCACTTCGGCAAACCTGACCTTATCTGATAGGGTACTGTACAATATTTTTATTGTAGCCTAATAGAAAACGCATTTTGGCACATAATTTCAACATGCTGCTATTGTATGGGGCGCCAACAATGTTACGTGACAGTTCTCCATTACGGACGCGAACACTCAGAAAGCGGCACTAAAAGACTTTCAAACTTTCACAGAGGCCTCAAAAAAGCACAAAGCCTTTCTTTAAAGCGAATTTCGTTTTGTATTAATTGTATCTTCATTTTAATCCATGTTTCATTAACCAGTTTCCTGGATTTAATAAATAGGCTAAAAAGTAAATAGTCTATCTTGATTGTGTAGGCTATTTTTCATTATAAAATATTAGGCTGTGTATACCGACATGGATCAATTATTAATATTAGATTTCATCTGTCTTTTGTAGGCATAGCTGATGGCGCACCAACGAAAAAGCCTAGGAGTGACTTCGGCGTTTCTTTAATATCGAGGCTCTATAGTTTATTATATGATTGTTAGGCCTGTTGATGGTATAAAATGAATTGCACTGTGCCTGAAAAAGACGCGCTCTCCGCTCTCTTCCCGTGCATTCAAAATTAACGGTAGTCTTCAGAACAGGCTCGTCCCTCGTCAACAGCACTGAACTTAGCTCCAATGTCAATCAACGTCTGGGCCACTTGGGGGAATCCTTTACCAGAAACAATATCGAACGGGCGCATATCAAGAGAGCGCACAACTTATTCCAGGCAACACTTTTCTGACCTTCTATTTCCTTTGTTTTTAATTCTCCTTTTTTGAGTTTGTCACGTACCTCCCTTGCCGGCGTTGCCATCTCTGATAACAACAAGCAGTCTCTGCATAGACTCAAGCTGATGAAAATTAGACTATTTCAAAGTGTGCTCGATTTATTTTTATTTTTTTGGATGTATAGTCAGATAACAATATATAACAATGTATATTTTTCATTTGATTGGTTCAACCGCCCGCCACCCGCCCGAATTTAATAATAAAAAAAAAAATTCGTCCCGTTATCCGCGGTTTATCCGCGGAGTCCGCGGCTGTAACCACCAACCGCGCATCTCTAGTATACAGGCATCTAGTGGTTACACCATAGAATTACATGTTTATCTTTTTTTTTCTCGCCAGATGGCGGTAATCTGCCTTCAAAAATTAGATTTCAATTAATCTGAAATACTGCATTAATTGAAAAACAATAAAAAAAAACTAGAATTGTTTAATTATTTCAATGGGAAAAATGGACCATAATTAATGCATAAATATTAATTAGTCCCATCAAATTCTCTCAAAATACATTTCGTTTTCAGGTGTCCAGTCACTTTTCAACGCGAAGACCACAAGTGTGATTCCTAAATGAGGAGCACCAGAATAATATACTAAAAAAAGAATATACTGTGCAAACAATGTTTATACAGGGATCGACATTAAGCCTTGTCATGTGCTTGTCCTTTGGACAAGTAAATTGGTCATTCACTTGTCCCAGTAAAAAAAGTTGCTTTCCAGAAATGTTCTCTTTTTTTTTGTGGTGTAAATATAATTCACTCTGAAGCAATTTTCTCATCAGTGTTTTATCAGCTTTCACATATTAAAATCTTCATATTTGTGATATTTACCCTGAGGGCATTCCCCTTAACCTTGTTAAATTGACGCTTCATCTTTCAAATGCTTAAATTTGAATTTTCAATTAATTAAATTAGAAACATACACTATAGGGCTGTTACCAATCAAATTAAATCATTTACACTGAAAAATTTAAAGTCCCCGTGAACCGGAAGTTACAAACGACTTTTCTCCAGTGTTGTGACTTATTTCCGAGAGAAACGGAATACTAAATGAGGCAAAATGGTGGGCGTGGCTTTTTTCCCAACTAGCACCTGATTGGATCTAGAAAAGTAGGTGTTTTTATTCAGCCTGTCTACTGTCAGTTAGAGGGGCGTGGTTACGGATGTTAAGCAGACACCCAAACCGTGAAACCTACGTCATCAGGCAAGGTCCTCCAACGCAGAGGGGAGGGGAAATTTCAGATTTTGATTAAAGATCAAAAAAAAATTTGTGTGGATTGACTTGCATGGATGAATTGTTCACCACAAAACGATCAATTTAGGCAAACAAAGTAAGTATGGTCAATTTTGAATTCATGGGGACTTTAAAACGGATTAAATGATGTTATGAGATTGTTTCAAATAATTTTTGAAAATACCAAACAAGTCAGGAAAAAAAAAAAATGTTTAAACATGAAACTAAACCGTCAGTAGTTGGTGGCAAGTGACTGTCTTAATGAGCGAGTCATTCATCCAAACGGCTGATTCATTCAAGAATGAAGTTGTTGTTTATAAATGGGTCATTGAATCTTTGACTCAACCAATTTGTTCAAAAAACACTCAATCATGCAGTAATGAAATACGGCTGAGTGTTGCTGTGAGATGCGCTGGTTCTGAATCTGTGGTGATCTTTGTTTGGAACTATTTTCGCTTTGAAATGGAACAAAAACAGTCAATATTGCGTCTAAAATATAAGTGAGAAAATTTGAAACTAAAGAAAAGACCTAAATAGGTTTGCTCTAGATTTACTCTTTTAAAGAAATAGAGCACTCCACTCTTTCAACACACTCAAGGCACTTAAGTATTCAGCTTAGAGAAGAGGAAAACTGATATATTTAAACTAAACAGGCCTTCTGAATTCCAAAGCTGCCACACACCAACTAGAATTTAAATGAACAATCTTACATTCCTCACTATGCCTCACTATAATGACAGTCTATAAATTATTGTGTTAAGTATGTGCCACCCAGATTTTAGAAGTCATTAAATGAAACCAATACATTATAAAGCAAAGATATTTGGAAAAACTAAATGTAAATGAGATTGCAGATAAGGACACAATCGTTCTTTAAAACCAACTGGTCAACAAGTCGTATAGGCAACTCACTTACTAGTCGATTTACTTTAAAGAAGAGGAGAAAGAGAGATTCCTTAATTTTAAGCAAAGATATAATTTCATGTAGTTTATAAATGTGCAGACATAAACTTGCCTATATTTGAATCATCTTCCCCTGCTGCCCTCCCTTGATTTCTAAATTACTACCTATCAGATCACACAGAGATTTGAATGTTTGGCACTGTTTTTTGAATTGATGTCTGGTTTGCTCTCTCACCCTGGGAATCTCATTTTACACAGTCTGTGGTATGAAATCCTGAGACTTTCAACTGCAAAACCTTAATTAAAGTAATTATGCAGAAAACAAGAGAGGGCTCAGAGATTTGGCAGAAACGTGCACACAGTACAAAGCATCACCCAAAACCCCTTTTGAATTGAGATTTGTTGTTTTATGTAGCCGGTTTTTTTTCTCAATACTGAAAGTATTAAATATGTCTGTTTGATTGTTGACCTCTTCGTTAATCCAATGGTTGGCAGATGTTGTAGAACACAATGACCATATTTGATGAGTATAAAAGCCAATGCTCATCCATTTTCTCACTGACTAAGAATATGTTATGACTAAATATGTCCTCCTACCTTCCTGGTCATCTTCTGAAGATGGTGTCTCAAAGCTACAGGCCAGAGATCTGTCTGAGAGACTCTGCTGTAATGTGATGTGGACCACCAGAAGCCTGCGCAGACTCATCAGATCAGAGTTTTTCAGACCCTGCTCCAGCTGTTTGAGGACTATCTGTCCTGACTGACAGGTTAATACAGTCACCTAGAAAAATGTAAATCCTTCAGTTAGAATCTAGTTGATAAGTCAAAACTCAGCTAAGCAGGCATGTCTGTTTGTAATAATTCACTTTATCAACCCAATTTTTGGTAAATGGATTCAAGATTTCAATAGCCAAAAGAAAGCAATTTTGAGGAAAATATGCTACATTTCTTTCTCTGTAAATCGCAAGTCATGCCAAATTTCTGCTGACATTTCCAAACAATACTCACACAGTGTACCCAAAAGGCTACGAAGCCAATGCCCCTGTTTTTATGATTGTACGGATGAAAGCTGATTGTGGTCATTAGCTGTCTCTCTTGTTGATATAAATTCCAACTCAGAATGTGAGGGAAATAACTCACAAACTACACAGCACAAAAACATCTTCTCTGAGGTTTAATTGTGTGTAGAATATGAGACCATAGAACATATTCAAGGATACAAATAAATCAGTCATCAAAGCTGTGCCCTGTGCCACATAAATAACTTGTACAAATCATTGCTACATGATCTGTTGCATATTTGAACAGAGAGCGTCGCGAAGAGAGTGCTACAATCGCATACATCAAAGCTACTGTCATTTCTCTCTTCCTATGATAGACATCTCTGGCATAATTATAAACAGCTCTGTTGTGTCACAGCAAAGTGAGACCAAATCCATATACACCATATAATCCCATTTAGGGCACAAAAAAATATTCTGTATAATCTGATTAAATGCACTTGTCCTCTGCTGTGCTTCCTGTGGTGGGGCATTAGTGCTGGGTTTTAATGGAGCCTGCTGAGAGGAGAGTGGCTGCTGAGGGCCATGTGGTCTGTGTCAGTGCGCCAACATCTTCATTCAAGGCTAATAGTAGAGGGTAAATGAGCTTTGGATTCATTGGTAGGAAATCTGAATGTGAATGCCTGTGCTTTGAAGAGGTTCAATACAGACGAGACCATTTCTTTACTTGTTATGTGAGGTTTAAACAAAGCAGCGGGGTGAATTACTCTAAAATGAAGCCAGGAAGCAGATGCATAGATCGAAGGGCAGTGAATGTTGATTTGAAGGATAAGTAACCAGGGCAGCAAGACTGATTACTGTATAGGAGATTAAGGCATTTATGGGTGAAAATCAAAAGAACCCATTATTGTGACATTATTTTTAGGACAACTGAGCACATTTCACCCCCAAATTTTCATTAGTGTCAGTCATGGATTAGGTATTTTAACTTTTTAATGATTTTCATTACTGTAATACACAGGGCCCTATGAAATATGTCCCCCAGCCGCCACATCTACTGATTTTTGGGTTAAATGTGACCAAATTGACCTCTTCATGAGATTCCCCCATATTTAATAAGAAATTAAATGTTTTGCTTTACTTACAGATACACAATTGAAAGCAATTTAAGTTTTAGCAGTGGAAGTTCTCACCTCCACACAGTTGCTATTGATGTCCCCATGAGCTGTATGGCACATGTATTGTTTAAACTGCTGCAGGCTGTCCAGCACTGCCTGTTTAAGGAGTGCCCCCCGTTGCCGAACACAGCCCTCCTGAGGCAGAGAACGCAGCTCCTCTACACAGGACAGCAAACGTGTCAGATTTCCCTTAACTTGCTGGTGAAGAGAATGAGATGAATGAATGAAAGGTTGGAAGACATTAGAAGACAGATACTTTTATTTGTCTATTAAACACATAGTACCTACTGCATCTCACCTAGTCAAACATGGATACAAATACACACATACTCATCCTCACCACAAAGGGTAGAAGGCACTCCAGCTGTACACTGATGGCAAACACGCTAAGCAGTGGCACACGAACAGGTCCTGCCAGACTACTGGCCAGAAAAAAGAAATCTTCCAGGGCCTGACACAGAACAGTGCATGTCTCTGACCACCAGGGCGGCGATGCATCTATGATCAACACACGAGAAGGCTGTCTAGTAAAGGATGATGAACTGCATGCCTGGAGGATGGAGGAAGAGCAGGATCTGTTTCTGGCACTCATGGTTCTCCTACATAAGAACATGAATATGGATGTAATTATACTGAACTGAAATCAAATCTGGAAATACCACAAAAAAATTACAATAGGCATTAATATTCATTCACTGATTGCCTAATTTACAAGTTTTCCAGGTCAATTGTCAGTGATGAGCAGTGTATGTGGGTGTTTTGCTTTTTTTTTTTGGTGATCAATCTATCCCCACATGCATAGGTAGAAACCTAAATAAGAGCAGACTAACTTTGTTCATCAAAACCAAGTAACACATGAGATCTAAAAATTGAATCAATTAAGTGTTAGGAAATCCTTCATTAAAGGGATACTTCATCCAAAAATCTAAATTTTGTCATCATTTGCTCACTCTCAGTCTCATGTTGTTCCAAACCTGTATGAGTTTCTTTCTTCCGTTGAACACAAAATAATATATTTTGAAGAATGTATATAACCAGACAGTTGACAGTAGCCATTGACTTCCGTATATATTTTTTCCTACTATGGAAGTCAATGGCTAGCGTCAACCGTTTAACATTCTTCAAAATATTTTATTTTTTGCTCAACAGAAGAAAGAAACTCATACAGGTTTGGAACATATTAGGGTGAGGAAATGTTGACAAAATATTCATTTTTTTGTGAACTATCCCTTTAATTTCTCAATGTGGGAAAAAAGTGAATGATACCTCTAATACAAAGTTACATTTCATGCTGGAACACAAAATGAATACTTCAACAGAACAAAATGTACCGTAATGTCACCGCAATAACTTAAGAGGGAACATTAGAATTAATCACATTCAATATGAACAAAAATGTTCTTCTGAGAAAAGAAGAAAGACTGTGAAAAAAGAGACTCCTTATAAGTTCTTTTTCAAAAGAGGTAAAACACAAAGAGTGATATTGTTAACCATAGCAGGGCAGATGGGGCAAATTGGTTAAATAAGGCAGCAGCTCTCTGCAATCTAAGGACTCATCAATGCTATCCCACTTGACAAGAGAGTTCTTTGAGCGCACTAATGCTGAGCCTCGGGCCTTTCCCGCCGCTTAAGCACGACACAGGCGACAAAAGGCACTTTGTCTGCTCTAAAAACAGCTCCACAGACTCACTGCCCTGAGATGAGCAGCAGATAGTGCTGATGAGAAAGCTGACGAAAGAGCAAAGCAGGTGTTACTTCAGTATTCATGTACAGTTCACTACAAGTAACGTTACTGGCAAGATTCAGTGATACGGTCGGGCGGCTTCGTTTCAATACAGGGCTTCGTTTGTTAAGCACTGTGACGTAAAGTAACAAATAACTTTTTAATTTAAATATGTATAATTATTCATTTTCAAAGGCTGTATGTTGCAAATATTTACCTGTCCTCACTAATGTGACCTACAGTTAACGTAAATCCCGCGCTAGCGAACTTCCAAACTTAGTTAACGTTACTGGAGGCTCCAGAATAAAGGCCTCGTTATTATTCTGATTCGAAGACTGATTAAATTGTCTACAGGTACTTTATATTTACCCTCCACTCGTTTTAGTCCGCGAAATAACTAAACGACGAACGACACGACATAATCCATTTTTACTGTTGGCTTTGTCGCTGAAGCTTGAATCCCCAAATAGCTCTTTTGAGTCGGATGATTCGGATCTTGTAAATTAATGATTCAAAATGGTGTGATTGAATCGGTCCTAGCGGTTCTCAAGTGAATCGGTTCATTCATATCAAGAACTAAACTCATACCATGCGCCTAGGTATATAATATAATATAAAATATAATATAAAATAATATAATATAATATAATATAATATAATATAATAATAGTTTTTATTCCCTTATTTTATTACATTTAAATTTTAAATTTAAATTTACGGACACTTTTAAAATTCTCATCGCCACTCCTCAGGTGCAGTTTCACAACTTCCATGTAATGGGGCAAGTATGAAGGTAAATTATGAAATCTAATCTGTGCTGTTCAGTTTCCTGCATGAATAAAATCAGTGATTTGCACAGGGATGGATGCAGACTCACTTACTGAAGCCTTAAGAGGCTTTAGCTGAAGGCTGTGTTGTGAAATCAGTACTGACACATGAAGACACATCACCTCTTCGTTATAGGGAGGAATCAGCGTGAAACTCCCACATCTGTTCATTGGAGATAAGGGAAAGCAGGCAGAGGCCTCAATCCCAGTAGTGACGTTGTTGCCGAAATTGGCAAAACGGAAATCCAAGCTTTGGAATGCTTGGGGACATTTCATCTCAAAACAGAGTGACTACAAGTTAAGAAGGAAATGGGAACGCAAGCCATTTAAACAGTTTGTTGAGATGTTTTGCATTCTGGGACTTACTTTGCCACTGTAACATGTGAGCAATTACCAGAAACAATTTAACATCTCACTAAGCATTCCAGACGCCTCTCTATAAATCCCACCAGAGCCGAACTCAGGTTCCCATGGCTTTAACCAATGCAATTTTGAAAGCACATATCTCACTTATTCAGAAGAACATCCTCTAGACCCAACAGTGTTTCCAGAGAATTCAAACAATACTCACCTCAACCTGATGACTGCAAAGTCTGAACCTGTTTACAACACATTAAAATAAAAGCTTCATCCATGATATTTGTGTTATTTCCAGTGTTAATTTCTTCTGCAAAACCATTATTATTATGGAACAGGGGATTAAAACGTCATGCTCAAAAGTTACATTACAAAAAGTTAAAAGTTACAAGTAAAAAATTCTTTAAAGAAAGCTAACCTGTTTGTTATAATGAATTTGATTAATGTCTAGGGAGAATAATGTGCAAATCGTGCTTCTTTATGCATAATTATGTTTATAAATTAATATACGATACCGTTGTTGTCTCGATGTAAACCACCAAAATGCGAATTTGTGAAAACACATGAGTATTACAGTACGTGTTCAATCTGTTGGCATGTGTTTCTTTGTAGTGTACAAAGTGACATCGCCAACTATTGGCCCGGCATGCATGATACAGCATTTTTAGTCATTTCTGTGGATCCGTGAACAGGGATCATTTTGACAACATTGTTGTCTGTACACAAAACCTTTCAAAAATGCAAAGGAAAAACGTTTCAGTTTTCATCATTTTTGTTTAAGCGTACCCTTAGTTTGTTTCACATTTTTTCCCTTTGTTCCCAATGTTCCCGCTCTTCATTTGTTTCCATAGCAACCCATTGTGTTCACCTGTGTCTCGTTTAGCCTCGTTGTTTGGCCTGTGTCAGTTATTTGTGTCTTCAATGTTAAAGGCTGGTTTGTTGAGTAGTTCTCCTGTGCCAGGGTGTTTTGTTTTGTTTTATTCAGTTTAATAAGACTGCTGCTAACAGATCCTCTAATACTTGCCTCATTGTGGAACCAATGTGACAATGACATTTACTAACTAATGTAGCTAATCCATATTTATGCGTCACACTTGTATTTACCTTCAACTGTTTATCTTCAACATTTTTTGGCGTTCATTCACATGACTCGTGAAAGTCTCGCTATTTGCCTTTTTTGTGTTTCCATTTTTTGCTGAGCTGTTTGTTCTCTGGTACATAAAAATGCATGCAATGTATGTTTGTTAAACATATAGAGCAGAATTTAATGTACGTCATCAGAGATGATATCACTACTGGTACAGCTGTGAAACCATGATGGGGTCATCATGCACTTTCCTAGTCCCATTTCCCCACTCAGTCATGAACTTAACCCTTCAGTATAAGATTTACTGTTCTTTGACCTCATTTTCTAGCCTACTGGATGGCCTTCTGGGTGATTGCATCAGCTCCAGATTGAGCCTCTCTCTGACAAGGCCATGGCCTTGCCAAATATGTCATTTGGGTACAGATATCTGGGGTGGATTTACACTACACTACTTTTGGCATTTTTTGATATCTTATATAAATAAAAAAATAAAACATATATATATACTTTGGATTCTAAAAGGTGCAGTGTGCTTATGTGCAGCCCTTTTTACTTCATCAATTATTTCTGTGAGAAAATTAGATATTAAGAGACAAAAGTGCATTACATTTTGCTTTAACTATCTGTTATGTAGTTGTGGGGCCTGTTTTTTTCTGAACACATATGGAATACTGCATTAAAATATATCAGATTGTAACCTTGCTGCTTTGAATGGCTCTATATAGAGTGAAAGGAAGCGCTAACAGGACTGCCATACAGCTAGGAAGCTAAAGGGGTTCCCCTCATTATCCTATTCATGAGTCCATTGCATGCTGCTTGATTATGTTGTGAGAGAATGGAGGTGAGAAGGCAGAACCAAAAGGAAAATGGAAAATCTGCACACCTCTACCAATAAAAAAAAAAAGAGTAGGCCTACTTCTGTATGACAAAAGCTTTTGGGACTTGTCTTGTTATATATTGTCTAAATGGAAAAGACATGTAAATACAGTGCTCAAATTTTATCCCGAAATTGCTGTGCTCTGGTTTTCCTTTGTGTTTCTTTTTCAGCCACTCTGTTCACTCCCCTCAGAAATCAAGTGCCTTTGAGAATCAAGGGTCTTCACAATTGCAATTGGTGCAAGTATTTTTTTAAACCTAATCCAGTCCTGTTGTCATGGAAATGGTCCTCTCAAATAGAGCTTTTGAAAAGTCTTGCATGAAAGATGATTTTGAGGGGGTTGGATTTGAGTCGTAATCTTCTCAAAAATGACGGTGATAAAAGGTGTAAAACCGACTGATGATTGGGGCTTTATTTTTGAAATGTGGAATTTGCATGTTCTCACTCAGAATATAAAAGTCTCATTTTCCCCAAAAATTCTTTTCATTTAGTGAGATGGCACTTGAGTTCAGAATGATTTCTGAAATTCTAAAATGTCATTCTGAAATATGTTACTGTACTTTTAAAATTAGTAATTTGAACAATTTGCTCCAATTCGAACAAAATCATATAAATAAGCCAGAAGTTTTGGGAATCTGTTCTGTGGACAAAACTGGAACTTTTCGGCTGTATGGATCAGTGGTATGTCTGGTGGAAAAAGACGAGACGGGGTAGAGACGAGTGAGATTTGTTGACGGGGGGGGGGTCTCGCTCGCGCAAGGTCTCTCGCTCGCTCTACGCGGTTTGGAGCACAATCTCTGTCTCGCATGCACGCTCGCTCTAGATAACGGGAGATTTTTAACGAATTTGCGGTATAACTAGTCGATCACGAGTGGCTCAACAGGTAGATATATAGATAAACTCATCTTCCAGGCATTTGACCGCCCGGGTTGACACTTCAGCGTGAGAAATCGGGAGTGTGGCGTGTGAGCGTGTGAAACCAATCAAATGCGGGTGTCTCACGGCCAATGCGTGAGAGTTGGCAGCTATGCAGAAGTCATTAAAAGTTGCATTTTCAGTTGAATTTGGGGAAACCATGAAACAGTTGTTGTGTTGAGCTATTTCAATTACTTTTGTTTGATTTGCTCATTGCAAACAACTGGAAGTCTGTAAATTTTGCAATGGGGGTTGAATAAAATAAATTCGTTCTAAATGAATACAAATACTGGTTTTATGTGAGGATCTATCCTTTAGAATAGATACAACATCAGTATCGATATTTCAGGATCGACAGCAGCTTTCTGTGATTAATTAATTAGCCAATTAATATCAATTTCCATTGACGTTATTGACCACAGTAACGTTAACAGCACCATAGATTAAAAAGCGCCACAGTCTTCATACACACAAGTATAACGTTAGGCTATAGCAACGTATATTAAATGACAGCACCGTAATACAAATATAGCTTTGACCGACCTGAACGACGCGGGAATTTTGGAGAATGCACTATATCGCTTCTATTTGGTCCGTGGAGAGTTGTTGGCATTGAGGAAATTATTGCCCCCTGCTGGTACTCAACCTTCATTCAACCTTCATTCATGCGTGTCATGTTCACGCCTTGAGGAGGCAAAGCGTGACCCTGACACGCATCCGCTAGTGGACCAGCGTGTGTATTACACGCTTTAGCGTGATACCGGGTTGCAACACACACACACACACACACATATATATATATATATATATATATATATATATATATATATATATATATATATATATATATATATATATATATATATATATATAAAATCTTTGTAATATAATTTTAGTGTTTCACAGAAGAAAGAAAATCCTACAAGTTTGGATAAAAAGAGGATAAAAAGTCAGGTGTTTTGGGGTAAACTATCTATTTAGTACTGTTTCCATGATCTCACTGACATATTGTGCCTTTGTACTTCTACTATCATTACATGAAATTGTGGAAAGATCTTTCGAAGGGTGTGTGATTTTTCCACAGCTGTTTTTCTGGTAACCTGGTTTCTGTAAACAGGGCCAAACCAGTGACCACATGGAACAGCACCCCTGTGGACAGGAAGTGACATGGTTGACACAGGAAGTGTGCTAGTCATTGCTCATGACGTAGACCGATGTGTTTGTTTTTATTCACTGAAATATATTACTTATTTTTCCTCTTAAGAGAAAAACAGAATTGCATCATCAGTTCAGTGTTTTATATGATGTGCTTTTTTTATCTCGACTTTCATTCGTTCTGCTTAAAATCAACCAACAGCTCTGGGGTCCAACGGTTCAATCACTTCGCAAAAAGTGTTGCTTTAATGTTCTCTATAATTCATAGCCTTATCTGCCATGTCTCCTGAGGACTCTAGAAGCCTGTCTCAAGAGATGATAAGAAAATGTTGGCTGGGGAACCTGACCTCTGAAGTCCTTCTTTTGTTCAAACTGTGTTCCTTATTGAAATATAGAGAATGAGAGCAGCAGGGCATGGCTAATGACTAATTTCTTTTCTGAAATAGGGCATGACATGTGTTGAATGCACTGCAGGTTCAAAACACAACGCAAAGCACATTTGAAATAGACATTATGCAAACTAGAGATACGGAATGTGTTCAAAAAAGTCTAAGTGCCTATGATATTCGAGTAGTACTCTTTCTGAATGAAAAAGTAAATCTCTCTTACTCTGTGTGTTTCTCTCTGCTTTCATTTCCCCCACCCTATTTTAAAAGAGTAGCCCTGTTGCTTGAGGTTCAGGAAGCAGGTAGCGGAGATGTGCGGCCTCAGGTCAGGAGGAACAGGAACAGGATGTAAAGTCCTCAAAGTGGACTTTTCCCTCTGTAAAAACAGTGGAAAAGAAGTGAAAATGTACTGCCAGGAACACTAAATGTGCCAAACTAGCACTACTATAGAAGGTTACAGGTTCTTGTTGTAGCTATATGGACAATTTCACTTGAACCATAAAAGACCATTTGAACATCAGAGTGGCCAGTGGACTTAATGTGCATTGTCTAAGATCATCATGAAAAGTTTTATCGTAGGAAGCTAATTAAGCTGAATATAAGGCACTGACAGGTGCCATACACTGACGAAGTGTTCAGTGCACCTCTGTCAGGGTTTCATATGGCAGGCATTTGGGCATTTTAAAATAATATTAAAATTAATTAATATATTAATATTAATTAATATGGGCATTTAATATATATGTAAAATATTGTTGTCACGGTTGTCATTGTTATGCTATATGTTTACTTTTTATTTTCATGGACTTCTAGTTGTTTCTCAGTTACCTGTTCCCTTTGTTCTAGTTTCCCGCAAATCATGGACATTCATTAACGAGCACACCTGTCTGTAGTAAGTTCATCACCATGTTTATTTAAGTTCCTTATTTCCTTTTATTCATTGTCGGGTATTGCTTGTGTATGATTCACAGTTGCATTTGATCTTGTTGGACTACTGCTTTTGTTTTGTGTTAGTCAAGTAAGTATCTTTATTTGAACTTAATCATCATTTTCTTCATCCTTGGTGGGAATACCCATGACATAATATGGATATGAATATATATATATATATATCCTTGAATATATATCAAAAAGAATATGGATATCGCGTCCATCAACTTTGCGCCAAGGGCAGCAAGGAATGTAAAGGTGGGCGTAGTTTAGTGGACTTTGTTGAGGAGTGTTTTGGTGTGGACGATGACATCTGCTTCCTGATGCCCAAGGGGGGCACCGGCTGGAGTTTAGAGGATTACATCAACTTTGCTCTGTGGGTATCCTTTGTCACTGTAGGTAGTAAGAAAAACCTAAGCATGACAGAAGGTCAGACCAAACAAGATGAACACAGCAGGATTTTTCAATTACTCCCCCGAAGATTTTCTCCTCTCCTTTTCACAAGATAAACGGTGTCGTGTTAGCGTCCCCTAAGTTAATAACTAATGATCATTGCGACAGAAGTGAATCATTCAAAACTAACTTTAGCTGGAAAATAACTTTATTCTAGAGCTGCCATAAAGCCAAAACAATCTGTTACTTTAATTTTCTATTATCACTGTAAAGCCGCTTTGGAACAATCTACATTGTTTAAAAGCGCTATATAAATGAAGATGACTTGACTTGACAAGATGGCTGTCCCCTGGAAGACTATGTGAAGGAGTTCCTCAAGCTCTGCCACTTGGTGTCCTGGAGTGTTGGCCAAGATCTGCAAAGCCCGCCAAGGTCCAAAAGGCCGAGCCCATCGCAGACCCAGTGCCTGCAGAGTCTGTCAAGGAATGTGAGCCGGACCCAATGTCCACCCCTTCGGCTCCATTGGGCTCTTCCTTCCCTCTGGCTCCATCATTGTCCTCACTCCCACTGGTTGCACACTGGTCTGCTGAGTCCCATCTCCACCTCAGTCCGACGAGTCTGTGGTTATGCTTCGACCATCCAGTCCATCAGTGTCACCCTGAATCTTTGGCTCCGCCTGTCTCTCCACCTCAGTCAGGCAGGCTCCTGGCTTCACCTGGCTCTTCCCTCCATCAGTTTCGCCTTGGGCCTTCGTCTTGCTGGCACTGCTCTGAATCACTATGGCCCCTCACTCCTGCATTTCCTCCCTGACTCCTCCACTCCCTCCACTCCCCTCACTCCCCTTTGGTCTGTTCTGTCAGCCCTCTCCTGTCATGGCGTCGTGAGCCGCCGTACAGGAGAGAGTAATGTCACGGACTGCATTTCCAATCATCCTCCCTGGCAACTAACCATGTCCACCTGGAACTCATCTAGCCCTCATCTAGCTGGTGCGCTATATAGAGCACACACACTCCCAAAGTCATTGTCTGACCTTGTCTGATGCTACAGACTGCTTAACTTGCTACCTACTTGCTTGATGTTCCTGACTACCTTGCTAGCTATCACTGACTCCAGTCATCCTCCAGTCATCACGTTATCCAAGTTGTCTTCAAGG
This sequence comes from Rhinichthys klamathensis goyatoka, assembly GCF_029890125.1. Lineage (NCBI taxonomy): Eukaryota > Metazoa > Chordata > Actinopteri > Cypriniformes > Leuciscidae > Rhinichthys > Rhinichthys klamathensis. The sequence goes on along the minus strand of NW_026607285.1, from coordinate 293,945 downwards.
CATCCTTCCTCTCAATGTTGTTCCCTTGTGTGTATTGTTTTGGATATTGATATTGCTATTTATTGGATATGTTTTATGTTTCATGTTGTACTATTCTTCCGAACACAATTCCTAGTTTATGAAACTGTTCACTAACAATGGTAGTAAAACCAATTCTGATTGTACATGTATCTAGCTTACGCTAAAGCATTACACATTTTACACATCGTCATTTGTTGTCATACATATTTTGGCCGTATCAAACATTAGAGACTGGGCTATATCTTACCGTTTTATCAAGAAAAAAGCCAACTGAGGATCCTGTTTGAGACCAAGAGCAGACCGGAGATCTCTCCATTTGTTGAATGCCTTCCCGAGGTTGACTCTCGTCTTACTCCAACGCCTGTCTGACTCCAATTTGGACCTTTTGGTGGCACTAGACAAAATTTTTCTTTTCTTTACTTTACGTGGAGTTTGCGTTGGGGTTTGGAATGGACTACAAGACCTCTTTGAAGGTCTTCACCTCTTTGAAGGCCTTCACCTCTTTGAATCCATCTTCTACCTTTGACGCACGAGTTGTCTTCGCTGATGCTAAGAATGGCGGCGCCGGCGTATACACAAACCTGCGAGACATAGCCTGGTGAGCGTGAACGCGCATGACGTCACGCCCAGTCTCAAATTCGAGCCCGAATCCCTCTTATAAATTTTACTGTACAGGATAGAAAAACAGGTATTTTTAACATGAAAAATTGCGCAATGCACCTTTAAGGTAATGCCATAAATGCTTGAATATAAAATGCTTGAATGCTATGTGAGTGGAAAGTACCTAAAATACTTGCATTAACAAAACCTAAAATATTTGCAAAAAACAAATGCATTTGGCTTCCTTTGTTTATTAGAGTTAAAACCACAAGTGGAGGTGAAACTAATGAAGGCTATATTGAAAAGGAAAGAAGCTTTAGAATAAGAATAAGACAACAGCATAGGTAACACCAGAAGGACCTCCGGATGATTAAACAGGATTTACAGAGTCTGATACTCCTACAACAGGAAGATTGGATCATACAAGACATAGATGAGTTGATGAATTAAATGGAATTGGAATTTCCAAAAAAGTATAAAAATACTGAGGAGAGAAGCACCCACCTGGTACCCTATCGAAGGACGCTTAACAGCATCTCTAAATTTGCTGATTGGAGTTTGACTAGAGCTTTAGTTTAGCTGATTTTAAGTTTTATTTTATTTTGCATTAACTGCTTTGTTGTAACCAATACAATACTGTAAGTGTCTTTATTGATACAATTGCCTCCTGTGAGACTTTACTTATAACTACAAACTGAGCCTCAAAAAAGAACAACCACAAGGGAGTCTTCTACGTCATTCCTGAAGAACTTCAACCTGTGGGCGGGTACACTACCTGAATAATCATTGGGTTAACGGGTGTAAGATAAAAAGACACAGCGAGTAACAGTATGTGTGTGTTCTCAAGTAAGACAAAGACTCAAAGTTAACAATTCAAGTCTATCGCATCTGCCAACACTCTCAAGTATAATCGCTTACCTGTTTATGCACTGTGTTCTCTTACGAGAGGTTCTCTCGTATTGCGTGAGTTTAGCTTACTCTACGGGTAAAGTTCATCTTTGCTCGAGATATTGAAGCCAAAATTATCCTTAATTTTGAATATATTGTCAACGCAGTGCAGCAGCTGCAGACCTAGAGCAGGCTATCTAGCGTGCTCATTGGCTGCCTTGCGGCAACTGCAGCAGCCTACCAGTGAGCCTGGCGTGACGTCACGCCCAATGGTGGTGCTTCGCGCCCACTACGCGTCACAGCCCGCGCAAGGGGGTGTGGCTTAGTGTATAAAAGCGGGGCTCAGAGGCTGCTTCCCTGATTTTCATCTCTTCAGCGAAGCTCTTCATACCGCTGGATCCGAGAGAAGCCGCCGCCGTCGAATCCAGCGACTGCCAGCAGAGGAAAGCGCCTGAGGAAGCCGGTCGACTTCTCCCCGCCTTCAGCCTTCCGTGCCAGCAACGCTATCCGGCGACAATATCCTTTACTGCTCTTTTCACTGTATTTACTGTGTGTGTGTGTGTGTGTGCTCGCCGCTGCGACACACACTTTACTAAAAGAGCGCGAGCGTTCTTGTAAGAATGCCTCGCACGTCCTGTGGCTCGTGCCGAGCCCCGCTCAGCATCGGAGACCGCCATGTGTTTTGCGCTCTCTGCCTGGGCCCGGACCACGCAGCCCTCGCACATCGGGAGGCTGCGTCCACTGTGAGGAACTATCTATGTCGACCCTGCCGCCTCGTCTAGACCTCTTAACGGCAAAGCTGTCACTCCGCCATCTGCTGGACCGCGCAAGAAGAAACAGAGACTGCCGGAGCCTGATGTGGCACTCAAACGCTCGCCGGAACGACTCCCTCGAGCATTTCTCTCTCCTTTCCCGCCCCCCCTCCCGGACGCGCAGCCGCCGGCTCCCGCCCGCGCTGCCGCCGCCTCAGGGGACAAGGTGCTTGATATGGATGAGGACGCGCCGCTAACAGCTGTTCTAATCGCGGCTAGCTTCTCTATGTACGAGAAAGCTATCCCGCCCCCGCGCCCCAGGCGCATGCGCATCTCACCGGCGGAAAAGGGAAGATTGTTCTAGTCCCGCCGAGGCCGGACTAACCCCTATTTCTCAACATTGCAGCTATGAGCCTGTTATATAACGCCGACACAAAGCTGTGATGACGCTTTCTTATCTGCTCGCGCTAACTTAAGCTTACATTGTTTCCCCTGTGGCTCACTGGTGAAACCCTAAGCTTTCGCGCCAGAGACCCGTGTTCGAATCCCGGCTCTGGCAGCAGATAAAATTTATGCGGCTCTCCTCTCTGAGCTCGCGGACAGTTTTTCTTACGTACAGAAAGCACTGTTTAAAGCCGCGGCCGGACCGCCATCAAACTATCTCGCCATGTCAAGCTTACGCAATAAGCTTACGCAATACTCGTTCCCTCTCTAGAGAGAACCGAGGTTACGTTAGGTAACCGAGTACGTTCCTGCCATGTAAATAAACCTGCTTGTTTGAGTTTTGCCTTAGTTCTTGTAATTGCATCCAAGCCTGAGTGTGACAGGTTTGTTATTGCATGTGTGCAGCAACTCTCTCAAAATGCTTACTGAAAGGGAAACTGCTCTTCAAGTTATAATGCTCTTAAAGAGAGACTACCTTTGCCATAATCTCTTGCTTCTTTTCTTTTTTCCCTATTCTTTTTAAAATGCAGATATCAGCAGATTACCAATGTGGTGCAAATATAATGTGCAACCCTAAATGTTATTCTTGATGTAAGATTTTAATTTTCCTCTCTTATAAAATGATATTTTGAAAGACCAACTCTTAATCGCCATTTCCATGGTATATTCACCCCTGGGAGTAAGCAAAACTGACTGTAAAAGACTCATCATTAGCCATGTGCTTCAGGCAAACATTTATTTCCACAGAAAACAGATGGGCCTCTGTGGTGCTCTGGATCATTGAAAAAATAGTCATGCCTGCAAACTTAAATGTTTTCTTTATGGAAATGAACTTAAAAGCATGCAATAATGACAAACTTCAGAAGTTATGCCCTCACTTCTGTCATGTGCACTTGCAGAAATAAAATGGCAGAGAGAGAGACTGGTACTAAGAATTCTAATGCAGTGTCACATCGCACCGTTCTGCCAGCAAGCTGTGAGGCCTTATGGTTCTTTCAGAGAGATTCATGCTGGTACTGTAGACGTGTCTGGTCAGGCTTGGCTGCACAGATGAGGGAGGCAGTCGAGCTTCCTCTCCTTCCTCCTCCTCTAGTGACTCTCACCGAGACGTCTCCCTGTAAGGGTCTGTCAACTTTACCTGCCCTAGATATATTTAGAGAGGCCTTTTTAATATTGCAGTATTTTTTTCATATAGGCTTAGAGTGGATTTCTTCATTGTATTCAATGTGAAATTGAATGCTGTGTTATTATTCCTCACTCTCTGTGTTTATAGTTACTGAAGTCTTTAATTAATTTCCTGCCTATACCCTGAATACTGAGAGCAGCTAATTCATGAGTATCTGTTTAGTAATCTCTTCCCTTGCACCCTCTTGTAGATCTACAGCAGTGCAGTCATTTGATAGCTATCACAGAGTGGTTATAACTCTAGCAGTGGTTCTCAACTTTTAGGCTCCAAGGCCTCCCTAAGAAAATAGACCCTTTTATGCTGATTTGTCCCTCTGGTATGACTGTTGTAATAAAATAATTAAACTCAAAAATATGATACCAGTTTAATGTTGTACATCTTTATTTTAGTGGTTTATTTTTAGCATTTTAATATATATTATATTCATATAAGACATGTTGGGGGCCCCCCTGGATGTTTTCTGAGGCCCCCTAGTGGGCCCCAGCCCCTGGTTGAGAGCCACTGTTTAAAGGGGTGGTTTATACCACTTTTTTTCAGTCTAAATATACTATAATATCAAATATGAATATGTATATAGACGGTGTGCTATAAAATATCAAATACTTCCAAGGCCAAAATCATTTATGCAGTAGCAAATGCTTCTATTAAAAGGAAAGTTGTTGGCCTTTATGATGTTTAAATAGGCCATTAAAGCTCATGATTTTATTAAATTTTAAAGTAAATGATCAGACTTTACTAAAAATTACAGAACACAATCAATCTTTTAAAACCTTTAAGGTACTTGAATAAAGTATTACAAAATGTATTTATTTATTTATTCAAGACTCGCTTTTCTAACAGATTCAATCCAAACTATTCAATTCAGTGACTTTGGAAGTCATATTTATTTATTCATTTTTAAAATCATATTATTTCAAAAAGCTTTTACTGATGATAACTAAATTCAAGCCACAAACAATACCAAATTAGAAGAGATAGGGAAGCATTATTTTAGCAGGTAATAAGCTAACGTTTTTGTTCAAATCTGTGGCTAGTAAATTAGATCTGGAAAATGGGATGTCCTCATTCAACTAAATGATACAAATTCACAAACTACACATTATCACAGCGATAAGCGCTAGCCTGGTACCTCTCTACAATGTTGTATTATGAGTAATCATCTGACTGACTGCAAGTCAAGGATTCCACAAGAAAAGTGTTACAATTAGCTGTCAAGTTTTAAATAATTAAAGTTATGTAAATGATAACGTTCAATGTATAGGAACACCTACTGTAACCTATCTCACCAGACAACGATTTATCAGGAAAATTTTACAGCAAAACTTTACAGGGGCTTGTTGCTTTGCCCCATTAAAATTGTACTGATAAATAAAAGGGTCTAGCAACGCCCCGGGGTCAATTCACCTATTGCCCAGACCCTATTAGGATGTGCTGCCCTGCTACCCACTGAAACGTCCACTTTTATGCAATGGATCTATTGTTGTAAGCTTGTGGCAATTGTAGTAAATGGATATTGGCATTTGGTTATGTATCATCTTATGCCTTGCCATTACTATTTAAGATAACAATAGCTATTGTCACTTTCTCAGATAAATATTAAGGGTATCATAGCTTATATTAAGCTATTGTCAGGTTTCCCAGGTATTTTTAAATGCCCTCACTGGGCATACATTGTTTGATAGCTCACTAAAGTTGCCAGCGATGATGCACTCAGTCATCTGTGTATTTACAACCCCAAGAGCTGTTCAATCATTTAGCTTCACCCAGTGTCAGCGAGTACATCTCTCTTCTCTTTTTCTTTCTCTCTTTGTCCCTCTTCCTCATTTGTTTTTATATTTATTTTTTTGCTTTAAAGCTTGAGATGTTTATCATGTTGTACTCTAACAATAAAGCATGCAGAGTGACACTTGTAATTGAACTCTTTTAAAGAAAATCTTTAGGAGAATATAGGCGCAAACACTTACCATAATCAAGACTATGGAAACTATTAAATAAGTTTCATAAAATCTAATTTCGGGCTGCCTTAATTCCATTAAATACCCAAATTGATTAAATTTAGCCTATATATTAGTGCCAGAAACAGCAAGAGGGCATTGCATTGCTTGGATCTCTAAGCCCATATGGCCAGGAGCCAGTCTCGCTGACGTGACATCATAGAGTCACAGCAGTGCACAAGCTTTTGTGTCTGTTCTAGCTATACGTCTCCATGGCTTCATTGTCATGTGCTATTATTTGAGTTCTCCCTGTAGGCTTTGGCTTTTTACCATTGAACACTGCACAATGGAACCTGCTGCTAGGACCAGAAATGTATTTTCGTTTTCTCTTTATTTACATTGTTTATTCTGGGTCACATGCATAATCTCTTATTTATACCACAAATTGTGAATACCATGAAATCAACAAATATGTTCAGTTTTTGGTTTGGTTTTACTGTGGATGAAGCTTTACAAGGTGAGAAAACAGCTCAGACCCTCCCTTGCCAATTAAAAAACCTAGGGCCCAGTTTTAGGGTCCTGATGGACATACGGTTTACTCAGCATTGAGTAAGTGGATTAGTTACCTCCCCACTTGGAAAAGTAAAAGGAGGGAAATAGAAATCAGGCCATTAATCCTATTGTATGAGAAGAGGAGTGAAAGAGAGAGGAAGAAAGCACGAAAGAGCGCCTTTGTGTCTCCATCAGATAGAGAAGGTCAGCTTTTCAAGGAAAAAGTGCTGCACTTCACTGTCTCTGCCTATGAGTTACAGAGGATTGGGAATGCTTTTGATAATCAGAGAGAGTGAGAATAAAATTTCCATTATTATGCCTCTATGGGTGGTTCAATTATTTCTTCTCTCCAACAAAGTGTTTTTCAGATTCCCGCTTTCTTTCTGCTGTGATTCAACTACCACAGATGTCCTTCCCTTCGTTTGCTCTCTCAGTTTTCATAAACTTTCATAAAAGCAAAAATGTTCAACGCAATGGGGAGAAGAATTATATCTTAAAATGACTTTAAATGAATGGGACATTTTCCATTGACAGAAATGCTGTATTTATTGTAATGTTGTGGTGATATTGTCATTAATGAGATTAAAATGTATTATATGTATCAAAGCCATCATACTGACCTGATTTTCTATCTCAAAACTTTTTAATCGTGATTTACTCACCCTTGTGTTGTTCTGAGCCCTACTTATTGAAAGTTCAGTGATAATCTTTCCCTTCAGTGATCTGCTAACCGCTGTGATTGGGTTTTTGAGTTGAACTCAAGAATCAAATCAGTCTGACTCATGAACGAATCATTCAGGCATACATTAATCTGGATACATTTGAAAAATTACTTTTTCATTTCAAAATGGTTTTCCAAAATGTACTCGTGCACACTGAAACGTCGGAAAATGCTAAAATCATCTTAATGTGCATGTGTTAAACATAATCAAAGCTGAGATGAGACCACGATCATTTTTTCTGCCACGATCATTTTATTAGCAAAATATTTCACCACTTACTGGTGCGTTCGAGTGAAACTCAATTACAATTCCATGTCTGGTAAAACTCAACTGCCCTCATATTTTGCTGCAGGAATTGTGAGTAAATTTCCAGTCATCTTTGCAGGAATGAAATATGAAGATCAAACAAATTAACATTTATCTTTAGCAACACTAAAAGTGAATATAGCAGGCACATACAGATATATCTATCAGTACATTATTTGTGACATTGGTAAACATGTTACCGGTATCAAATACCTTCATTTTCACAGGCCACACTACAATGCGAAAACTGCATTTTAAAATTTTCGCCAAAACAGAATCTTCAAAAAGCTCAGTTTTCTCAGAAAAAACATTGCCTCGGTGTGGATGGAAGGCCAAAACGTAGAGAAAACCTTTGTTTTTTTAAATTTAGTAGGCCTTTATCTGGATAACTTTATCTGTAGACACAGCCTCAGACTCACTGTATGAAACACATCCACAATACAATTAATTGAAAAAATCTAATTCAACCAAAAAACTAATCAAGGAGAGTAAGAGTGGATGTCAAGATTCAGTAAGTAGTGACTTAATTTTGTATTTGCTACACAAAGTCTGCCTCGAGGCGATTACGATATGGTGCGTTTGCATCCCTTTTTAACTTGATAGCTCCATTCATTAATTGTATGGAAAGAGCAGTTTGGTTTTCAGAATTTTTTTCCTTTTGTATTCCACTGAGGAAAGTCATATTGGGTTTGGAATAACAGGAAAGTGAGACAAAATTATGACACAATTATGGGGTGAATGTTCATTTAAAGTGAGAATCTGGACTGAAGGAATCTGATTGTGACAAAACAAACTTTCATACACAACCATAAATAAAATGTTTTGCTTGGTAACTCTGGTAATGAATATCTGTCATCCTCATATTGTGAATGTAAACATTTATGTAAATCGCGTTGCACAGAATGATGAGTTCCATATCTAATTGTTCCATCTGTGTGTCTTTTTTTACGGATGTTTAGAAGGAAATACACATATTAATCATACAATGTTGATCCACAGCCAGTGCTTTGTCATTATTTTCTATCCGAGACAACAAAATCCATAACTTAGTGATCATTTGAACTCAAATGTCATTATTAATCTGACAAATCCCACCTCTAAGACAATATAATACAGCAATGTCGAGGAAGAGATTTGAAACTATTTGATGGAAAGACTGACCTGATCTTAAATAGATTCTTATTTTATTTTATTGATACTTCTTTTTAGAATGCAAATATTGAAGCTAGTTGTCAACAAGTCCAATACATTCCTCAACAAAACAAAATACATAACATGCAATCACAATGCAAAACGCCTTTAAAATGAATCTCTTTAAAATGAACTTCGAAAACAGGAAACACCTTTCCCGTGCCTGTCAACATACTTTTTTTGTGTGTGTTATGGATTAGGCCACCATATAATCAACTGTCTGTATAGGTCACTCAATATTTTGTGAGTGATGTCCTCGCTCCAGCAGTGAAGCCGCTATCTCTAAACACATTCAGAATGTCTGAAAGCAATAAATGCCAACAGGCTTTTTATCATGTGATCGTTCACAACACCCTGTAGCACTTTACAGATTAGCTCTTTACAGGGAATTTGTCTTTTTGTCAGGGATTTTGTTAAATATTGTATACAGAAATGTAGTTATATTTGACAGAATTGCACTGATGAAAGGGGTATAGGCCTAAACAGAATTTCAAGGTATGACTTTACGATGCTGAGGCATATATTTGGACAAAGTCTAAATTAATTAAACATCACCTTTGTTTAAATGATAATCCTGGATTTACTAGTCTTAATCCAAAATAGAAGTGATCAGTACTGTCTGGATGGCCTAGACTGTCTGTCTTGTCTCATTACTCCTGTTTTTTTTCTTTTTTTTCTTTGCACAAATTAAACTGTTGTTGACATCAAACATATCACCAGTTGATCATTTTTGGCAAAAGGAAAAATAAAGGCTGAAGCAAGAACGATCAGTATAAAAGTATATAAATAGAAATCTTTTAACATTTAATGTGCCATTTATTGTGGTTGTTAGTGGTCACTACTATGGTCCCATTTTCTTTGGCAATCATCCTGTGACATCTCTTAATTTTTCCAATGGGGATTAGAGATCCCTGCTGAGGCAGATCTTAGTTTAAGCTGCATGATCACCAGCAAGACACTTTTACTAGATTTAGTGTGGAATATCTGTCTGGTACCCTAATCTTTGTCTATGATAACAGCTTTACTCAATGTTATCTTTGATGTCCTTAATATTCTGTTAACATGCATAACATTCATTGTTTACATCCCCATTAGCCCTCATGTTCTGTTTGGGGTTTGAGAGACAAACACAAAGAACATCCTTAACATTGAAATATCAAGTTGATTCGTCATGACTTTTCCTAATCCTATTGATTATTCATAATATTTCTACTTGAAAATATGCATCCAATGTCCTCTGTGAAACATTTTACATTTCTTATGTCGGAGAATAAAAGTCAATCTCCAGATGTTTTTATCTGCTATAACAAATAGATTAAAGCTTCAATCATATCTGATGAAGGTTTTGATTAATAAAAGAATTTAAAGGCAAAATAAAGGTTTATCTCAAATACAGGATTAGGTCTTGAGCCCAAACACAAAGAACATACTGTAGCCTACAGTCAATCTAAAATTAATGTTGTTAAAGTAGAACTCAAGAGCTCTTACTGAGCAACTAAAAATGAGGCAGGTTCTCACATATTCAGCCGTTCTGTGTTTTACTCTCACGGTGCTTTGCTTTGATCTGAACCAAGAAGAACAAAGACAAAAATTAGGTCAAGTTGATGGGGAAAGAGGGACATTAGATCTTTGTTTGTATGTAAACATATAGCCTACTGCGGGAAATGGTTTACAGTATTTAACACTACACAGCTGTATAATTTGACCACACACGTCTAAGCCCGGTCACATTTATCATTTGCCAAGTCATTGCTTTGTATAGGCCTACCTTGTATTTTGGAACCAGAATAGGGTTAATTAACATGAACAGAAAAGATCATAATAAAGACAGCTAGCTGGTTGTTGTTGTTGTGCTAATGCTGATATGTCCTTTTATAATGTAGCCTACTTCCAAAAGCGCTAGTCTCTTTTAAAATCTCACTTCTTATTTTATAATTCCTTTAAATACGATCCATCATATCTCACAACATATGCCTTGAGGTCAACATTGCCAAAAATATTCCCCACAGAATCAAGACATCAGCAGCTACCACATGTGCTAATGCAATCATCCCGTCATACTGAGTGGCAGCTTGCTCTCCCAGCCCCACTCACAGCCAGACAGTCTCCATATGATGCCATAGCTACGCAACACCTGATGCCCCCCACCTGTGTATTTGCAATGCCTTTTGTGCGATTCCGCCATTTTGGCTCTGCAGGGGGTGGCCTGCAGTATTGGCTTAGAGCCAACATGGTGGCAGATGGATCGTCTGCTGCTGGCCTTAGGGTCCTAAAGCCTCTTGGATTTGACACATTCAAGGCCAAGCAGCCTCTGGTTAAACATCTCACAGTTTACAGTGTGTACATGCAGTTGCCACGGCAACCAAGAGATCAGCCATGCTGAAGAAAAAGAAACGATTTCTCTACATGTATAAAAATGTTTATACCAGCTGTTAGGATATGAGGGTGGTGGGGTGATGGTTCTCAATTAAACCAGCATCTTTAGTCATTATTTAGAAATTATGATATTGAAGCATAGTGTATTTCTTTATTGATTTTTTTTTTTTTATAGCTTGTCTGGCATCTTAGCCTTATAAGATTATTTTCATGAAATTAACTCAGTCTTGGCTCTCTGAGCTAAAAACATTACTTCAGTTGAATTGCAGTATTGCAGGAGGACTGGCATGAATTGCCATTATTCCTATCGCTGTCTTTCTCCCATTTTTACACTGTCTCTTTTTCCCAAAAAAATGGCATGTTGTTCATGGCAGAAGATAATGAGGCTTTGGGCCCAGTTGATGTCTTTATGATTTCATTGGCTTTTTGTGATTGCTTTTGGCAGAGTAGCTTTGCGCAATGGTGTATAATTGTTTTTGAGTATTGAGTATTTAATTAATACAGATTGGCCCAATTAATTTACTTTCATTGTAACTGCATCACTGTAACCAAGATTTCTTTTTTACAAGGAATATATATAATATACATATACAGTTGTAATTGAAATTATTCACCCCCATTGCAAATCAGGTTTATTGGCAAAATTTACACTTTCAGCTGTTTGCAATGAACAAATTAAACACAAGGAATTGAAATAGCTCAACACAACAAATGTTTCAACTGGTTTCCCCAAATTAAACTGAAAATACAACTTTTAATGACTTCTGCAGTCTCAGAATTATTCAACCCCCTGAATAGAATCCCTTGCAACAGCACAAATCTGCAAAACAGGTACATTTAGCCAATAAACCTGATTTGCAATGGGGGTTGAATAATTTAGATTACAACTGTATTATATATATATATATTTTTAATAGGCCTATATTTGGTAATCAAAAATAGGCCTATATTTGGTAATCAAAATTATGCCCTTAATTTGTACTGAACCCAGAATATTCCTTTAAGCAGTGATGTCCATATTGATGTGATATGATATACGATTTTTGTGGCATGTGGTCAAAGTTATGGTGCTTATACCCATTCACAGTTGATTTTGGTAAACTCATTTAAAAATAATTCCTTACATGATCCTTATTTTTGGAATAGTTCCCATGATCCCAGATGCATCATATTCTATATGTATCCATCATATAGAATTCATCATTAGTACCAGCATAACATCACGCATAAATCAGTAGTTTATTGGATTGGAGTTGCAGAACTGTTTTTGAGGACTAGTTTGGCTTCATTTGACCTGTAATCAGAGAGAATCATGACCAAAGCCGCTTCAGGGAAGGACTAGAGTTTTTTCTGGAGCGTTCTGTCATCTTGTTTGCAGCATTGGGGAGTGTATTTGTGGAAACATGATCCCAAAAGCAGCCATCTGCCCAAATCCCTTCCTTATGGGAAAAAACTTTTTTTTGAAAGTTATTTATTTATTTTTAAAATGTGACGCATAATTATATATTCATAACCCCTATTTATTTCATGCTTGTGCTCTAGTTTACCGGCAATCTTTTGCCACATTCATATTTAAAGATATGGAGTATATCATCCTTCCTTACGACTCAAGACATTGATTCTCTTTGTAGTGAGTGAAAAAGTAAACAACATTTCCCATAAACTTATCCACCCTCTTCTTTGGCATACCTAGCTGTTCTGCCACATGCATATTCATTACTTAAATAGTGGGGGCGCAAACTGAAAGTATAATATCTGCCCTTTGTTGAATTTCTAGATCAGGTCTTTCATGGTGGATTAGTACTAATGACTCATTGTAAAGAGTATGTATGGAGAAAAACTACTGACTGACATCTTGTCTTCTTTAAATGTGCTCCTTAATCTATGCATATCACCTGCTCGTACATATTCATCACTGCTTATAAGGAGACCTGGTTTCTGAGACTGCTTATCAATATGTTTTATGAACATGTCAGATAAAATAACGAATAATACTCTCTCTTATTCTATTAAAACATGTTTTTTTATATAGCCTATATATATATATATATATATATATATATATATATATATATATTAATTTTTATATTTAGTGTGCTTATTCCGAACACTCAGCTATCCCATAAAATTTTACACAAAAGTTCATGTGCTAATTTGTGTTTTGAGCCTCTTATGACCAAAATCTGATATAAACAGCTGCACAAAAATTTCCCATCCTCCCTTTAATTATTGTCACCCTTCCTTCTTTTAAGGTATGCAGATTAGTCATGAATATTCCGGCTTGTTTAGTGAGGGCATGTTTAGTAGTTCCTTAGAGACCTGTAAGACCCTGATGTTTGCTCAGTAATAATCAGACAGTGATTTGTTGGTGGATGATTTGATATTTTCTGTGGCAGTCTAGGCGTGAGATTACTACAATCCCCTTGTCGCACCCCCTACTGTGGATTTCTGTCCTACAAATTATGGTATAAAGAAATAAATGTCTCGGATTTTAAAAGATTGAAGCATTTTATGACTTTACTGAATTCAGTCATGCCCTAATTACTAAGGCATTTTAGTTTCATTTAATCATCTATTACACATTTGTACATTCCATAAACTCGATCAGGGAAAGTAGTAGAATCTAATTTCACTCCGTTTTCTCTGTCTCAAAATGTACTTTTGCTCTCTCATTGTGTTTCCTCTATTTCACTCCATTACCACCTTACTTTCATTGTCTCAGATTCCTTCCATTTTTCTGTCCATCATTGTTATCTAATTGAATTAAATGGGGGTGAAATGTAGAAATGTGCATGAGTGGGCAGCATGTATGGGGAGACTGAAAGAAAGAGAAGGCAGAAGCATGTGCATTAGGTTTAATGGATAAAAGCAAGATTTCTATATGAGAACACACAGTGGAAATGAGTGTATGTGTTCGAGTGTGTCTTTTTTAGGTGTGAGTGTGTCTACCTGTCTGAGTAATTGGCTAATTAGTTTTAATGGAAAGCTCATCTTTATAATTGAGCAAATGGCTCTTTGGTAATGTGCTTATTAAATCAAACAGTCTTCTCAGTAGAAGAACATGCTGCAATACACTAATGATATAAACCAACATTAGAGGTGATGAAGTTGTGTTGGCACAGAATGGCTTGACATTTCTTTGTTTGTGAGTGTGTGGGTGTAAATAGTCCGAGGTTGTCTTTTTTTAAACCCATGTATTTTGACTACTTGTTAAAGTATATCTGACGACAAGTGACTGTCTTTATGTATGATTTATTCAATAATTCACTGAACCGATTCGTTCATGAAGGGCTGCATCTGAAATTGCACTCTCACTTCTGAAGAAGTAATTACTTTCAGACAGTTAAAAAAAAATATGTTCTATACCAGTGGTCTCAAACTCAATTCCTGGAGGGACACAGCCGTGCAAAGTTCAGCTCCAACCCTTATTAAACACACCTGATCCAGCTAATCAGGATCTTCAGAATTACTAGAAACCATAGATATATATACCCAGATCCCACATTCGACCACTAGATATGTCGACACTGCAGAACAGTGGCCCTCCGGCAGCTGAGTTTGAGACCTGAGACTTCTGTTCTATACAGTATGAATGTGTGTGGTATAAAATGAAATCCAGAAGTCCTACATTCCTCATGTTGTCATTGTCATGTGACCCACCAGCAAATGTAAAGGTCTTCACACCAGAAGTGAAATACATATGACTCAGGCTGAAGAAATGTAAATTCACGTCTGTACAGTAGAGGGTGCAGCTCAAACAAACCTTTCAGATGTGCTGCCATTATGGACTGCAGAAGAAGGATGCAGGAGAAGAAAGTTCAACACTCTTAAATCAGCAAAAAAAAAAAAAAAAACGTTATCTTGCTTATTCGTATAATTGAATTGCATTTCACTGTTTTTAATCATTTTAAGGAATAGTAAATCTGTTTTTGTGCAAGCGAGATGAGTAATCGCATGCTCACATTCAGTCTAGAACTATATTATAACCATCATGTTCACACAGCGCACACAACACCTCTGCACCTCACTCCTGATTTCCCTCAACATGGGGACAGGAGAGGTGGCAATAAATGGGGAGAAAAGTGTGGCATGCAGGACCAGGACGAGGGCCATGAGAGAAAGGCACGAGGGCAGTGGTGTGATTGATGATGAGCGACACCTGCGCGCTGCACCAGCCTCGTATCTCACGGAAGAGCAGAAGCATAAAAGGAGGAGCGACGACAGTGAAGGACGAGAGAGGACAGGCCTGGACTTTACGTTGTGTTATGTTTATGCTTTATATATGTGTGTGCGGCAGTCGTCCGTGAGGGGCTGCCGCCTTTACTTTCGTTTTGTGTTTGTTTATTGTTAAAGTTTGTTTGAACGTTTGCCGGTTCCCGCCTCCTTCTTCCCATAACAACTTACTCCGTTACACTGGTGCCGAAACCCGGGAGGAGGGAGGAAAGCGCTGTCAAAGAGCCCTCGCTGCTATGGGGAATCCGCTGTGCCATCGAGCAGGGCTGTGCAGAGGCCGTCCACCGAGGGCTATCCAGCGCCATCGCCAGGCACCGTGGAGAAGATCACTCAGCTGGTGGAGTACCAGATGGCAGTGTGTTTTGGGAACCGGACCAAGATTTTTTTTTCCTCTCTCTCCCCTCTGTCGCTCCTCATGCTTCCGTCTCCCATTCTCTCGCCTCGTCTGTCCTTACCCCCAGGTGCCGCGGCCACTGTGACTGGCCCCTCTGGTGGGGGTTGGGGGGGGGGCTAGAGCGCAGTCTCGAGGGTACCCCCCGGCCTGCGAGGGGCGATGGGGGTATGTGGCAGGGCAAGCAGGACGAGGGCCGTGAGAGAATGGCGCGAGTTTATGCTTCTCGTATCTCACGGAGGAGCTAAGGAAGCATAAAAGGAGGAGCGACGACAGTAAAGGACGAGAGAGGACCAGGCCTGGACTCTACGCTGAAGAAAGAGTGCGTAGAGTGTTTTGTTTATGTTTTATTATAAAATCGTTCATCAGGGGCTGCTGCCTTTATTTTAGTTTTTTGAACGTTGGCTGGTTCCAGCCTCCTTTTTCCCATAACAGCTTACTTCCTTACACAAAGTAACTTGAGTTACTTATTTAAAAAGTAACTCAGATATTTTGTTTTACATTTAAAAGTAATGTGTTACTTTATTAGTTATTTGGAATAAGTAATCTGATTGCATAACTTGCATCACTTGTAATGCGTTACCCCCAATACTGCCTACCAGCATCAGTTGCGTCTCTTTGCTCCCATTCACAAATCCTCTTCCATGGCCTCATGTGATAATAAAGTCTCCGTTAGATGTGCACTTCAGAATCTTGCCAGAAAAGATCTTTTCACTTTCTGTTTTATGAAAACCTTGAATTTGGACATACGTACTCAAATACTGCTTTTCGCCTGCTATATAGTAGAGAATGCATATTTAGACGCAGCCACTGTCTTTATGAATGAGTCAATAAATCCATTCCTCAACTGATTCATTCAAAACATTGAATTATTCAGGAACGAAATACTGTGTGTTGCTTGGAGATGCAATAGTTGCAATAGATGGTTTTAGTTTTGTTTTCTTTGGCAAAATAGACCTACATGTTCATTTCTTATCTAAAATACAACTCCTGACTAATTTTCAGTTGCAAAAGTCCATCAAAGAAAGACCCCAACATTTACTTTATAAATTATTATGTACATTGAGAATATTCCATAATGGTGTCAATTTTTCCTTTAGTTATGTCATTTTTTTAACAATAATTCTGAATAATAGCCTAATATATATGTTCTCCCTTATAATTTTATTGCATAAACTCACAATACATTGAATCTCTTCTTGACATTCTCAGTGATTCCTTTTCTTGTCACGGATGGGGGATGGAAAACATCCATGGTACATGTAACACCATACCATCCCCCTCACCGAGCACCAGCACAGAGCTAGAAAGTCATCGTCTGACATGTCTGTCTACTCAGGGGCAACTAACCAGATTGGCCATTTGGAGATGTGGACCAGAGATAGTGAACAGATATCTCTAGAGATGTTATCACATCACCTGTGTCCTGCTGGTCCAGTTGCCTGAGGTAAAGGAGTGAGTAATACTGTAATAACACGGGTGGAGAAGACCACGGGGTGAATGGCAGGACCGCTTAATGATCTGCAGTTTTGCTGCTGATGACTCAACACGCTCCTTCAGCCAGTCAATGAACAGTGCTGGAGTAATGAGGCAGAGGAAGGTGAGGACTTATTGGAAGTGAGGTGTAAGGTCTGGGGGAGGTTTAGAGGTGGCCAATGTACTGGAATACACACACATACTGATGAAATGGAGAAATATTTGGCTCTGAAAATGTGCGCCCACATTAAAAACTCTATGATTGGTGCATCTGGTTATGGACACATTCATTTGTGTTTTGATGATTTTCTGATTTGCTCTTTTCTTTCCACAACTGTTGATATTCCAGGATTATTATATGCATTGGCTTGCACACTTCTATCCGTGTTCGTACTACAGTATAAACCAGTTTGACCTGGTGCATGCTGGGTTGGCTGGTGCCTGCCAAAGCCATCTTGGACAGCTTTTGGTCACGAAGCATGCTTATGCACTGTCTGTTTTATAGACTTACAGAATATTCTGGGTTCAGTACAAGTTAAGCTTGTTTATAAGCACAAATATTTTTTTTGACTCGTCACTCGTTCTCTTAAAAAAATGAGGTGAGGCACTTATGAAAGTAAATAGGGCCAATTTTGGGAGGATTTAAAAGCAGAAATGTGAAGCTTATCATTAAAAACACCTTAAATGCATTATTCTGTTATGTGTATTATCTGAGCTGTAAAATAGTTTTTGTCATTATGGTCATTTCAGGGGTTTAGGCATTACATTGTCATAGCTATGGCATTGTAGAATTATATATAACTTTACACAATTCGAGGTTTTTAAGTGTATAATGTTAACATGCATACAGTATAGTACACATTTTGTGCTTTTGCAGAGCTCCCTCTATTTTGGAAGACCAACATTCATATATTCCTATATTTTTATTATCACTTATATTTTTGAACTCTGTGAATTGTTATCCTCATAATAAATTACTCATTAAAATGTGCTAAACACTGACCTCAGTGCACTAACACATTATCTGGTAGTTTAATGATACATATGCACACATCTGATTAATGAGGATTTGTATGCTGCACTATCCAGACAAACATTTAGTCCAATTGTGATTTGTCCACTGTTTGCCCTGTTTGTCCTGAGCTGTGCCTGTTTATGTTTTCCTGCAAGGTCATCTCACAGTCCATGACTGATGGGGACTAGCAGACACATAATTAAAGAGCTTGCTAAATGATTTCCATTTAACTGATCACAAAGCAATTCATTCAGTCTGGATTTTATGCCATAAATTCTTGCACACATCCATTGATAGTGACACATATTTTGACATACATTTTTATTTATTTTAAAAGTTAACTCCTATCACACACACACACACACACACACACTCCATAGACATTATACTGTACAAATTGTATATTCTACCCTTAAACCTATATGCTACCCATCACATATGATTTATAAGCTGTTTTCCCCCCAAAAAATCCCAAAAGATTGTGGACATTTTGTATAATATGTAGGCCATACCTGAATCACACACTCTGTACACACACATAATTCCTCCACTTCCCCCCATTAAGATATTACATTGTGGATGTGACCCTTTAGAAATCTCCCAATCTGAGGTCTCTGTAGGGGTCTCTATGTAAACCGCGACACTTCTTTCTTCATGCTCAGGGGACAGCGAGACCTCACTTCAAGGGTTCAGGCCCCAC
This sequence comes from Rhinichthys klamathensis goyatoka, assembly GCF_029890125.1. Classification (NCBI taxonomy): domain Eukaryota; kingdom Metazoa; phylum Chordata; class Actinopteri; order Cypriniformes; family Leuciscidae; genus Rhinichthys; species Rhinichthys klamathensis. The sequence goes on along the minus strand of NW_026607285.1, from coordinate 275,158 downwards.
ACTGTGTGTTACCCGCTCAGCTCAGGGGAAGAATAATAATGTCCTCCACCAGATAAGTTCCATGACAATCCCTTTAAGGTCTTTTCAACATGTCATAGCTGATTGGTCTTTCTATAAATGACCTTTCAATAAAAGACCTTAGAAGCTGATCAGAGATCAGTTGTTGTATATAATCTGTGATGACGAAGGCATGGGAAGCTGATATGGGAACAGTTATTAAAAGCACGCAGCACATTTGGGCCTCCAGGAATTCACCTATGCCTACTTCTGTTCTTTTGTTTGGTCCATAAAAGAGTTTTTGGAGTTCAGGAAGGTTGAGTGGAACTCATGTCCAGCTATATGAGAGTTTAATAACATAATGCAGGCAGAGTAATTAATTATAGATTGGTTATTTACGCAATAGCAAGAAAACTGGAATGAATAATATAGCCATTGTTAATGACAAGTTAATTTTTTTTTTTTTTTTTACTTTTATTAACATTCACATTTCTATAATTTTACAGAACTGGTAATAACTACTTTTGCGCATATTTAAGCTGTTTTATCACCCAAAACTGACGTCACTATGGAGGATAATGTCATTAATGACCCGACTTTTAAATTCAAAAGATAGGCCTATTACAAATACTAACAGGACGGAAAGTGAAAAAAGAAAAGACATTTGAAATGATTACTAATTAAAGTAATGTTAACAAAATGTTCCTTTAATTAGAGGGGGGGGAAAAATCATGCACATTTATCCTGTAGGCTAAATCAGGATGCTCACCTGTCCAGAGGGGGGCGTCGTGAGGAGTGTCAATAGGCCTAATTATAGCCTAAAAAATACTGCGTATTATGACACTTGCGCATAATGCCGAAACGATCGTTCAAACAAACGGCAATCATCGAGTATGATTTGTTTTTCAGTGAAGGACCTGTATGTTGCTCAAGATATTGCCTCAACAAACCTTTATCTTCAACTTGTTCCTCCGTCACCTTTGACCGCTCGCCGCCTCTTAGCTTCGCTGGCCTTTGTCCTGCTGCCCCGTGAAATCCAGAGAGTGCTGAAGCCCTCAGATGTCGTTGTTCTTGCGCGGATTACAGAGAGGCAGATGGACAGCGGGTCGTGGCCTGCGCAAATCCGCCCTCCCCCGTGCTTTTGTCGGGAATAAGAGTAGATTTATCAAAGCAGCTCCCTCCCCAGCAAACAGGGAACGTTCCCAGAACATTCACTAACGTTCTTTAAAAGTTGTGTAAATGTTAGTACAAAACGTTATTAAAATAATGTTTTCGGAACGTTCATATAACGTTATTAACGTTCTTGTAACGTTGAGAGAAAACGTTCTTAGAACAATGTTCTTGGAACGTCTTTATAACGTTATTTGTGATTGATGAAAGTTCTCATTACGTTGATAGAAAACGTTCTTAGAACAATGTTCTTGGAACGTCTTTATGACGTTATTTGTGATTGATGAAAGTTCTCATATCGTTGATAAAAAAACGTTCTTAGAACAATGTTCTTGGAACGTCTTTATGACGTTTTTTGTGATTGATGAACGTTCTCATTACGTTGATAGAAAACGTTCTTAGAACAATGTTCTTGGAACGTCTTTATGATGTTTTTTGTGATTGATGAACGTTCTCATAACGTTGATAGAAAACGTTCTTAGAACAATGTTCTTGGAACGTCTCTATGACGTTATTTGTGATTGATGAACGTTCTCATTACGTTGATAGAAAACGTTCTTAGAACAATGTTCTTGGAACGTCTTTATGACGTTATTTGTGATTGATGAAAGTTCTCATATCGTTGATAAAAAACGTTCTTAGAACAATGTTCTTGGAACGTCTTTATGACGTTTTTTGTGATTGATGAACGTTCTCATTACGTTGATAGAAAACGTTCTTAGAACAATGTTCTTGGAACGTCTTTATGATGTTTTTTGTGATTGATGAACGTTCTCATTACGTTGATAGAAAACGTTCTTAGAACAATGTTCTTGGAACGTCTTTATGACGTTATTTGTGATTGATGAAAGTTCTCACATCGTTGATAAAAAACGTTCTTAGAACAATGTTCTTGGAACGTCTTTATGACGTTTTTTTGTGATTGATGAACGTTCTCATTACGTTGATAGAAAACGTTTTTAGAACAATGTTCTTGGAACGTCTTTATGATGTTTTTTGTGTTTGATGAACGTTCTCATTACGTTGATAGAAAACGTTCTTAGAACAATGTTCTTGGAACGTCTTTATGATGTTTTTTGTGATTGATGAACGTTCTCATTACGTTGATAGAAAACGTTCTTAGAACAATGTTCTTGGAACGTCTTTATGATGTTTTTTGTGATTGATGAACGTTCTCATTACGTTGATAGAAAACGTTCTTAGAACAATGTTCTTGGAACGTCTTTATGACGTTATTTGTGGTTGATGAAAGTTCTCATAACGTTGATAGAAAACGTTTTTAGAACAATGTTCTTGGAACGTCTTTATGACATTATTTGTGATTGATGAACGTTCTCATTACGTTGATAGAAAACGTTCTTAGAACAATGTTCTTGGAACGTCTTTATGATGTTTTTTGTGATTGATGAACGTTCTCATTACGTTGATAGAAAACGTTCTTAGAACAATGTTCTTGGAACGTCTTTATGATGTTTTTTGTGATTGATGAACGTTCTCATTACGTTGATAGAAAACGTTCTTAGAACAATGTTCTTGGAACGTCTTTATGACGTTATTTTTGATTGATGAACGTTCTCATTACGTTGATAGAAAACGTTCTTAGAACAATGTTCTCGGAACGTCTTTATAACGTTATTTGTGATTGATGAAAGTTCTCATAACGTTGATAGAAAACGTTCTTAGAACAATGTTCTTGGAACGTCTCTATGACGTTATTTGTGGTTGATGAAAGTTCTCATAACGTTGATAGAAAACGTTCTTAGAACAATGTTCTTGGAACGTCTTTATGACGTTATTTGTGGTTGATGAAAGTTCTCATAACGTTGATAGAAAACGTTCTTAGAACAATGTTCTTGGAACGTCTTTATGACGTTATTTGTGGTTGATGAAAGTTCTCATAACGTTGATAGAAAACGTTATTCTCATAACGTTGATAGAAAACGTTATTAGAACAACATTCTCAGAACATACTTATAATGTTATTAGTATTTTCTGAATGTTATATTTAGGCTATCATAAAACGTTCTGGGAACATGTTATTTGCTGAACATTCTCATAATGTTAAGTACACTTGTTAACAAATGTGCGCTTCTTAACATTAGTTTACAATCACTAGATTTGTATAATATGACTAGGCCTATATCCATATAAACATTTTAAACATCACAATAGTTTATAACACCACCCCAATAAACCAGCACTTATATAGCCTATTAATAAATTAATATTAACTAGTGCAAAATGCCGGTGCAAAATCAGTTTTTGTGTGTGTTTTTAGTAATTGTTGTTTTGGTGTGTTTGAGTGCTCATTGTTACAATTACACAGCAGAAGTTCAGTGAGATTTTTAATTGTGTAGAAAGCAAATACTGATCCTGAAATAATGACATAAAATAAATGTGGAAAATTGAACTACACGATGCAGGGAGCAGCTACACAGTGAACTCTGAGAAAACGCTACGCTTGAGCAAAAACTGTTTGTGAATAGGCTACTAAAAATGATGCCTGTGAATGCATTGAATATGTTTTGTTGTAATAGCATTAACAATTAAAAGCTACTATTACGATAACGTTAAGCGCACCAGAATGAAAGATAATATTCAGAAGTAAACAGCATAGCTGACTTACAGATTCAGTTAACATCCACAAATGAATAAGCGCGACGATTCAGGGAGCAGCTATACAGTGAACTCTGAGAAAACGCTTGAGCAAACAGTGTGTGAATTGGTTACTACAAATGATGGCAAAGTGCCCGTGCAAAATCAGTTGTTGATTGTGTTTTTAGTAATTGTTGGTTTGGTGTGTTTGAGTGCTCATTGTTACAATTACACAGTAAAAGTTCAGTGACATTTTTATTTGTGCATGGTATAAGCAAATACAGATACTGACATAATGACATACACATAGTTTTTGTCAGAATGTTTATTTTTAACGATATCTTTTGCATTTCTAATCCAAACAATGTCAAACTTGACACTGCACTTACGCATACCCGTAGCAAGAAACCTGTCAAGTTTGAAATCCATTGGACAAACGGTTCGAGAGATGTGTGGTTAACAGACAGACAGACAGACCTTTCTGTAATTTATAGATATGCTATTCACATTATGTGAAGCACTGTTAAATATATTGAAATACATTTTGAAAATATATTATTTCAAAAATACATTGAACATAAATCTTTTAAATTGTTCCTCATGTTACATCTGTAAATGTGTGTACATATTGTGTATTTTCTTAAAATATATCCATGCCTTATATTAGGGGTGGGGGAAAAAATCGATTCTTAGATGCATCGCGATGCGGATGTGGACGATTCTGAATCGATTCACAATTGTCAAAAATCGATTTTCAAAAAAAAAAAAAAAAAATTTAGATATATATTTATAATAACGTAATATTGACGGAACGCGAAAGACGGAACTCTGAAGCGCGGAAGTGCAGTGGCCGGACCGTCTGTGGCGTGCACATAACAGACGCGGACGCGATGGCTGAGCGCCAAATCCAAACACCCTCCTCGTTAAAAGCTGACGTGTGGAAATATTTTGGCTTCTGAAGTTGAAGGGGGAAAGGAGCTGGACAAGAGCCACACTAGTTGTAAGCTTTGTAGAGTAAAACTAAAATATTTCGGAAACAAGACACATATGAGAAGCCATATGACACGTTTCCAGCCAGAGGAGGAAAAACACTCGGCTGTAACGTTACCGGTCGTTGTTATATTATTAATTTACTACAAATATGCTGCTGCTAGTTCAGACACACATGTATTTTCCTGTTGGTTCTTTGCAATGTTAATAAAATATATTGTACGTTAATTCTTTATGGGTCATTACTTTGTACTTTTAAAGCAAAGTATTTATAGTCACACACACACAAAAAAAAGATTCTGATAATCGATTTAGCATCGAATCGCAGCCCTCTGAATCGTAATCGAATCGAATCGTGAGGTGCCTAGAGATTCCCACCCCTACCTTATATCATGTTTAGTTTTTAATAAATGTTTTTTTGCAATTTTATTTCTACACCACGTTAACCATTTATATAAAGCTATATAATATTATAGCCTATTATAACCTATTATATAAATGACTTTGTGGTAAACATTGTTTTACACTCAATGCCTCATATTCTCATTCCGTTTACAGTTTGGTGATGGCCATGAGCCTATACACTTAATAATGTTAACATCACATTTCAGGATATTTTATCTGATTATCAAATAATTCCCTCGATCAAATCTTCTTTAAATGCAGCGTGACTTCTACATTTTTTAATATGCGCGCGCACTGAACATTCGAGTTGCATTTGAACTGGAGTTACCATGGAAACGGGCGGGAGCTCAACTTTGGCTCAACTGACGACAAGCAGCAACTCCGTCTCTCACTGTTGGTTTCGCTAATTTCAGGTAAGTTTAGTCCCCAAAATTACACAAATAGTACATAAAAATGTTTCAGACACATTCTTTCATGGAAATAACACGCTTCCGTTGAATATTTACTTTACAGAAATGGTTTAGTGTCTTCGGGAAACGTCCGTTAGCATCTCAACTGTTAGGCTAACGGTAAGTTAACTAACTTAGAGGTGACGTTAGGTTGACTAGACTTTAGCTGTAAGTTTAGGCTTTAGGCTTTTAACCTTGATTCGAGGTTTTGTAAAGGTTTTAAATGCCATTTATGCCTAGTATTAACATCAATGTCACGCAACCGCTTAATTCACAGGTAACGTTAAGTTAACGTTAGTTTCAAGTCAGTTGAATCAACGTTTTATATGAATATGCTCTTTTAATTTGACGTTAAGCATACAGCCGCACACACATACGTTACACACAGATGAATAACCTTACTACAAAAAATGTATATTCCTTGTCAAGCTACTTTTTTTTTTTTGATGGAAGTTTTAATTTTCAGGTGTAACGTTAGCTAATCCTTTACAATGTGTTATTGAACCTTTCCATTGTATAACCTTTCTCCATTGAAACAATCTCCATTGTTAAAAGCGCTATATAAATGAAGATGACTTGACTTGACTTGACCTTTGTAAGCTACATTTTAATATTGTGTGGTTTAATATTTATAGTACTCAAAGCACAGCCTAAATAACTTAAGGGTTAACATTTATGGAGTAGCCACACTGTTATTATTAAATGTTTATGAAATAATAAATCACCATTAGTAACATCAGTCAATCTGTTCACTTTACAGACGGGGCATGAAGAGACTGGACCACAGAGACAACCACAGTGCTAGTTTGGCACCCCCACACTACTTATATTTAAGGGTTAGTTCACCCAAAAATGAATATTTTGTCAGTAAGTATACACCCTCATGTTGTTCCAAAGACTTCCATTCATCTTCAGAACACAAATTACGGTAAGATATTTTTCTAGGCAATTTCATTCTGCCAGCCCAGGAAGTTAGTAAAGACATTGTTAAAATAGTCCAATGGCGCTTTTCCACTGCATGATACGGTTCGGCTCGGCACGGCTCGCTTTAGCTCGGTTTGCTTTTCCACTGCAGTTAGTACCACTTCAAAGTGGGTGGGATTATAAAGACTGATCGTTTATAGTTTATCCGCTCCTCGGCAACCAACGAGATGAACGTCTGCACTTCGTCCACTGAACACTATTCAGCTATTTTATTTTTTGGAAGTTTTTTTTTCTTTCTTTTTTCTTCAAGCAAGTAGTTTTAAAACAGGTGCTACAGCGGTGACTGTTACTGGCTATTTAAATCTAGCGGGTTTGATGTCTCGCAAATACAATGACGCTGGTAGTGACGATTCTGTCTGACCAATCAGTGATCTGCAGTGTTTTCACGTCACATTTTAGTATCGGTACAGTATGCTTGGAACCTCAACAGAGGTGGTACCATTTAAAGCGAGCCGTACCATGCAGTGGAAAAGCGCCAAAGCGTGCCGTGCCCTACCATGCAGTGGAAAAGCGCCACAAGTGACTACAGTGGCTCAATCTTAAGTTTATCAAGCGACGACAATAATTTTTGTATGCAAAAATAACAACTTTATTCAACTATTAATTTTCTTATGTGTGGGCCTCTGAGTGAGTTCTCAAAATTGCCGCACTACATCGAGACCCATCTACGTCATCTTCTCAGTTCTCGCTGTCTCGTGAACTCTAGGGCTGGGACGATACACCTATCTCCCGATTCAATACTATCACGATACTTGGGTGCTGATACTGCTGATATTAGGATTTTTTTTTAAGAATTGCGATTCGATATTGCGATTTTTATTTTATTTTTAACACTAGACCATCAGAAAAAGTTAAATCATACACTTATACAGACTGTACAGGCTACATGATGTATAAGATGAGTCATATTTACAAAAACAATTCATCACATCTCTCTGACTTATTTCAGAAGCATCATACGATAGTACTACATTCTCTTAAATAAATGATTCAATAAATACATTTTGTAAGTCACTTGTTAAACAATGTAATCGATAATTATTTTATGCGTTATTTTAAGCTGGTTTAGGGGCCGATCACACCTAAATGCGTTTTTGGCAGTGAGAGGCGCCTTTTTTCAATTGATTCCCTATGGCAGTGCGCGTTCTGTACTCTGTTTATACACCCCAGGCGCCTCGCGTTTAACCGCCGGTTGCGCCTCACGTTTTTGGAGTTAAAAAAAAATCAACTTAGAGCAGTAAATGCGCTGTCCTATGTTTTTTTTCCACTGTCCAATCGAATGAATGGAGAGGCGGGTAGGGATGGCTCGATACCACAATTTTGGCTTCGGTACGATACCAGAACCTAATACCTCGGTATCGATACTAAATCGATACCACAGGTAAAAAAAAAAAACGGTCTCAAAATTTAAGTGACACTTAAAAAACACTGCTTGAAACTCTCCACCAAATGTGAAAAGATGTATCAAAATGTAAAAAAAATAATAATAATTCAGTCAGGGAACATATAGTAGGTTAAATTTTGATTTTGAAAAAAAAAAACCTTGACATTATACATTTAAAATAGGTTAATATCTATAATAATAGATTAACATATAATAATAATAATAATAATAGAATAATGAAATGACATGTAAACCATTAGCTGTCATGCATCAACAGAGAATGATCAACATTTATTGCATTTATTCATCTTGGTTTGATTACTCTTTGGGTTCATATTAATGCATTGCATAAAGTAATGTTAACATGCTAAACATGTATTAGTATATTTAATTTTCTAGGTCATTTAATTACTGATTGATATAGATTAATAAATGCTATAATACTGTTAGGTCAGGTTACCTAATGAATGTTGACAAATGTAGCTTAACTGTAATATTAGTAATATTCATATTAATACAATTCCTCTTGCTCTCTCTCTCTCTCTCTCTCTCTCTCTCTCTCTCTCTCTCTCGCGCCAGAGCGGCACTAATATGCCATTCATTTTACGATCACTTAATACTAAAATTAATATTATTCAAATTTGTATTCTTTATTCATTCAAATTCAATTAATATGTTTGTTTGAAAGTGCAAAAATGATGAGACCTAAACTAATTGGTTCTGGCGTGTCATGCAAGCAGATTTGAGCTTTCGTGTTTACCGTATCATATATAATTGATAAGCTCTTATGTGCGCTGTTCAGTGTTCAATAAAAGTTAAAAGTCTAAATTAAATCAGTTGAATGATGGACTAACCTGTCGATCTCTGAACTCTTTGAACAAGTCAAGATGAGCAACTGATAAGTCAAGTGCTTCGGCAGATTTGATGTGTTGCCTCCCCGTTTGCAGAGTGCTGCATTGAGATCTGTTTCTTTACTTTTCTCATTACTTTTGTAGGCAAAGTAATGCCTTATTTCACTCATACTGCTCTCTCTATTTATTAATTTCGGGCGTGTAGAAAAGAAATTCGAATGAGCTTCGTTTGATCCATCGTCTTCTTCCGTTGTCACCGTTTGCCGGTTTCGCGTGACCCGCGTCAGTTTAGGTAGCGCACTGCCGCCTAGCGGTGAACTTCGAAACAGCAGCGCATTAAATACCGAATTGAACAAAATTATGATATTGTACCGTTTGAAACATAATATATACCGGTATTTTTGCAGTACCGGTATACCGCGCATCCCTAGAGGCGGGTCTTCCGTTGTAGTTTTGAAAGCTACTGTTGCTTTGAACGCCGGAGAGTGCGATGATGGAGGATAAACTTGTGGTGCTCTCGGGGGTTACCAGGAGCTTAACGACTTCACAAATCATAACTACCACAATGTTAACAGAAAGTAAACAAAGTTAATAAAAGGCTGATTTGACGTTTACTTGACTGACAGGACAGCTGTTTCTGTGTTTGCCTACCAACAAAAAATGCAGTTCACTGCTCGTTCGGTTTGATTGGGTCAGTGCTGTCGCCTCGCGTTTTCGAACCGGAAAAACATTAGGTGTGATTGGGGCTTTACTCTATTTTGATCGCTATCATAGACATCAGTGTTTATATTTTTTAAATTTAAACTTTTATCCTAGTACTTCTATTAGGGCTGGGTGATAAAACGATAACAATAATTATCGTGATATAATTTTTCTCGATAAAACGATATCAAGAGGTCGATAAATGTTCGATAATGTGTATGCGCCAAAAGCGGAACGAAACTCATTTGAACCGCGCGCCACACGGACCGTTTATCCGCTCGGCTCAAAGTCCAAATGGCAGCGCAAGCTCACTAGAGCAGACGTGTTTACTCCGTTCGTCTCGCTCAAGAGATCCAGTGAGAAACACTTGAATTCAGCGAAGAACAGTTTAATGTCCAGTTTAAATCAGTTCAAAGGCAGATGAAACACCGCTGACAAACAGGAGAAACACTGTGCGCAACGATATAGTCAGAATCTGAATTGAAACTGAATCCATTTAGCCTAGCATGGATTTACTGTAATGTTAGCCTAGTAATATTAACTGCACCATGAAATGTGGGATATACATATTGAATTGTATGATATTATTAATGTAGACAATGTATTAAATGACTAATGGAATATAATTACAGTATTTAATAATGTATTTAACTGTTAGGCTACTGTTTTTCATACAAATACCATAGAAACCATAAAGTTACATTTTGCCATGATAGTGAGGTGCTATAGGCTGTGGCTTTATCTGTGGTTATCATGATCTAAATGCACGATACTGGATGACCAATGGTTAATTTTAATAAAACTCAAACAGTCAGAATATTACATTTTACCAAATAAAAATGTGGTCCTTAAATAAAAAACAAACAAACAAACATGTTACTGTTTTTGTTAATGAACATAAATTTAACATAGTCGTATTAGCTTGAGTTAGGATGTAGATTTACTGTCAACTAGGGGTGGGGGAAAAAATCGATTCTTAGATGCATCGCGATGCGGATGTGGACGATTCTGAATCGATTCACAATTGTCAAAAATCGATTTTCAAAAAAAAAAAAAAAAAATTTAGATATATATTTATAATAACGTAATATTGACGGAACGCGAAAGACGGAACTCTGAAGCGCGGAAGTGCAGTGGCCGGACCGTCTGTGGCGTGCACATAACAGACGCGGACGCGATGGCTGAGCGCCAAATCCAAACACCCTCCTCGTTAAAAGCTGACGTGTGGAAATATTTTGGCTTCTGAAGTTGAAGGGGGAAAGGAGCTGGACAAGAGCCACACTAGTTGTAAGCTTTGTAGAGTAAAACTAAAATATTTCGGAAACAAGACACATATGAGAAGCCATATGACACGTTTCCAGCCAGAGGAGGAAAAACACTCGGCTGTAACGTTACCGGTCGTTGTTATATTATTAATTTACTACAAATATGCTGCTGCTAGTTCAGACACACATGTATTTTCCTGTTGGTTCTTTGCAATGTTAATAAAATATATTGTACGTTAATTCTTTATGGGTCATTACTTTGTACTTTTAAAGCAAAGTATTTATAGTCACACACACACAAAAAAAAGATTCTGATAATCGATTTAGCATCGAATCGCAGCCCTCTGAATCGTAATCGAATCGAATCGTGAGGTGCCTAGAGATTCCCACCCCTACTGTCAACTCACTGTCAAATATGCATTTCGAGACAAAACATGTAATTTGAATATTGCAGCCTGCACTGCAAACTGCTGAAGAAATATTTTTCTTTTCAGATATTTATTTTGTTAAGGAAAAATGACAAATGTTTGAATGTTCTACCTCAGATTTTTAAAACCACAACGCTCTGGTTTATACAACTTTCACTTAGGAGCAAAAATCTGCCTTTAAACTTGAAAGAAATAAAGATTTGACATTTATCGTGATAATTATCGATATCGACTGATATAAAAAAAAATATCGTTTGTGATAATTTTTTTTGGCCATATCCATAACTTCTATGATAATTTGAACTATTGTATTACAGAAATAATGATACTATTAGGTTGAAAAGACAGTTTGTGAAGCTGTTTCATGACGTCTCTGGGTCAGCACAGCTTTAAAAGTTGCGATATGATTTTGTCAAAGGTTTAATAGACAGACGAAATGGAAACAAATCGCGTGGGTGTTTGAATCGAGATCAAGTTTTTTAAAGATGAATCGTGCAGCTCTATTGTCTTATCTCTCTGTATATGAGTAGCGCAAGGGCTTTTCAATGCATTCAATCTCACGTCGCTTTCACGCGTCCTCTTGAAAGGGATATTACGTTACTCAAAGATAACGACACATTTCATTCTCTGTTGGAACGGAAGTGACTTACTTTGGTCAACCTCGTCTATAAGCAAGGACAAAAATAAATTTAATTTGAATTAATATCGATTCTTTAATAATAATAATAAAAAAAAAATAATAAAAAAAAAAAAACGTGATACCTAGGTAGGGCTGGGTATCGTTACAAAATGTTCGGTACCGATACCGATACCTTGACTTCGATACCGGTTCCTGAACGATACTTTTTTCGATACCAATTTTATGTAACCAGGTTTAACAATATAACATTACCTAATTTTTTTTTCAGTTTGTTGACTTTTTTACACTCATATTTTGAGTATGTAAAAAAGCACCAATGCTAAAGTTTTCTATGTTTCCTAATCATTTAACAACATGTATTCTTTACTTCAATGAGCTCATTGTTTCTGCTTAAACTTAATGCATTAATTAACGATGAAACTGAATGAAAATTAATTGAAATGCATTACACTGTCACCTCTGATAACAGATCACTCTAAATTGTAATTTAGACATGCATTTTCTGTAAAGCTGCTTTGAAACGATATGTATTGTGAAAAATGCTATACAAATAAATGTGAATTAAATTAAATATAGGCTACTGGGGGGCGGGATATATACCTGCACGTGAAGCTTGCAGCAAAGCACTGGCAAAAGTAGCCTAATGATTATGGATGTGGAAACAATAGCAAGGAGATATTTTAATTATTTATTAATGAACAAGTGTTTACTAATGGTGTGTTCACACCGAACGCGAATTTAATTATTTGTGCGAGTAGATTACATACATAGTCAATGCAAAGACGCGAATAGACGCATCATTCGCGCCGGGCGTCGCGAATGACGCGAATTGGGTGACGCGTTTGCCGCGAACGTCTTCCGCGCAAGTTGAAAAATTTGAACTCGAGCTGAAGATTCAAGCGTCGAACTAGACGCGATAGACGCGTATTTGACGCTCTATTCGCGTTCGATGTGAACACCATTACTCTCAAGTGTATTTTGTGCGCTTCAGTGCCTAGATTTACCGTGTTTTGCGGTCTTGGCAGCAATGATCTTGTCGAAAATATTGCATCGCGTGCATCTGGCATCGAGTCTGGCACATGACATAGGTACACTTTGGATCATTTCCACATCTATCTATCTGGGTTGGGACGCACGCTTACACACACACACACACACACACTGCAGCCTCACGTGCGACGAGCCGCGTCTCTGGGCAGCCGCGTAAACTAGTGTTTTTCCGCCACAGCCAATCATGCTGCATGCTTATTGTTTCACTGACATTGACGAGATTAACCACTTAGGTACCGAAATGTGGTACCGAAAAACAAGACATGTTTCGATACTCGGTAGTATCGAGGCAATTCGGTCGGTACCTAAAAAGTACCGAACTCGGTACCCAGCCCTATACCTAGGTGAATCTATTTTTTTCTCCCAGCACTAGTGAAGTCACTCAGAGGCCCATACGGAAGAAAATGAATAGTTGAATAATGTTGTTATTTATTTATTTTTTTTTGTGCACAAAAATGATTGTCGTTGCTTGATAAATTCGCCAGAATGAAATTGCCTAGAAGCCTACGGAGGAGTGAGCCAGCTTTCAGATTTCATCAAAAATATCTTAATTTGTGTTCTGAAGATGAACGAAAGTCTTACGGGGTTGGAATAACATGAGGGTGAGTAATTACTGACAGAATTTTTGGGTGAACTAACCCTTAAAAACGGTTTTCATTTCATTTAAATGTTTATATGAAAATATTTGTTGTTGTTTTTTTAAGCTATAATGTAGCGTTTAAAATGTATGATAATCATGAAATGTTCTACTTTTTGATGTGCTGTAAAAGTGTGTGCTTATAATTCACATGGTTGTGTTAATAAAAAAAAATTAAGTTGAACGAATGGTGCAGAATTTTTTTTCTAACCTTAAAATGTAATTTTAACATGAAAGAAAGTGGACATTTTAATGTTCTTTGATTGTTGTATTGTTAATAACATTTTTGGGGAAAGAACGCTGCAGGAACGTTATGCTTACCTTAAGATAATGTTCCAGCAACGTTATGTCAATGTTCCAGCAATGTTAAGATAATGTTCCATGAACGTTATGCTAACCTTAAGATAACGTTCCATGAACGTTTTGCTAATCTTAAGATAACGTTCCAACAACGTTTTGCTAACCTTAAGATACTGTTCCATGAACGTTATACTAACCTTAAGATAACGTTCCAACAACGTTTTGCTAACCTTAAGATACTGTTCCATGAACGTTTTGCTAACCTTAAGATAACGTTCCAACAACGTTTTGCTAACATTAAGATACTGTTCCATGAACGTTATGCTAACCTTAAGAATGTTTCAGCAATGTTGTGCTTGCTAACGTTCCAGCAACGTTATGCAAACTTTAAAATAATGTTCCAGCAACGTTATGCTAACCTTAAGATAACGTTCCAACAACGTTTTGCCAACATTAAGATACTGTTCCAGCAACGTTATGCTAACCTTAAGAATGTTTCAGCAATGTTGTGCTAACGTTCCAGCAACGTTATGCAAACTTGAAAATAATGTTCCAGCAATGTTATGCTAACGTTCCAACAACGTTATGCTAACGTTCCGGCAACGTTATGTTAACCTTAAGATAACGTTCCAGCAACATCATGCTAACGTTCCAGCAACGTTTTGCTAACATTAAGATACTGTTCCAGCAATGTTAGGCTAACCTTAAGATAACGTTCCAGCAACATTATGCTAACGTTCCAGCAACGTTTTGCTAACATTAAGATACCGTTCCAGCAACGTTAAGCAAACTGGACATTTCAACGTTTTTAGAACATTTCAAACCAACGTTCCCACAACGTTCTTAGAACATAATTTTGTTAGCTGGGTCTATGCCCTTCTGCACGTTCCCGTCGCAACTTGCATTAATCATAAATAGCCTAATAGAAATATGACAGCTCCTCGTGCCATTTAGGCTATCATGGGAGTGGGACATTTTTTATGGTTTAATTTTCAATTTCAATTATTTTAATATATAATGAATAGAAACGGATTAAATTAATTATCTAATTATAAGAATTACTTACTGAGTTTAGGCTATAGAGATTTATATTTTCATGGCTTAGCCTATAGAACCAGTTCCATTTTGTAGTCCGATTCCTGCACACATTTTATTTTAAGTGAATCAATTTTATAAAGAACGAATGCATGAAATAGCTATATCACTTCTTTTTTTCTTTTTCTTTTTCTCAATCGGCTATAAGAACATTGAATTGCATTTTCATGCTGCCCATTAAATAGCCTACACATTTAAAAAATAATTGTATTGGTTTCTGTTTGAAATCTGAGGATTTCATCATTTGGTACAGGCTAACAGACTGCTGAGGGCATCAGCCTACATTCAATATTCGTTTCCCAAGTATTTCAACAAATTCCTTGCGCTTCCTTTGAACTCGAGACGCTTTACCTGTTGTGACGTAGACAATGGGGCGGGACACGGAGAGGACTTGACTGAAGCCTGTGTTGCCTATTAGAGATTACTCAGACGGCTAGAAAGCGAATTCACGCTTATAGTTTTGTTTCTCAGGCGGGTACATTTAGCTCTATGTTGTATATGATTTTGGAATCCCACATTGGACATATTCAGATATCATTTACTCGGACGGGAATATCCGGTGGTCATACGGGACAATTGAATTTGTGTTCAAGCCAGTGCTGGAGGATTTGAACGCCAGGCTTCACGCGCTTCAAGCTTCTGACAGCGAATGTATTTCACATCGGATTAAACTTCGGGAAAGTTAAACATTTTCTCGGAAGCAAGCGGATTTGGTTTCTACTCATATTGTGCGATGCGCTGAATTGTGCAGTGATTATTTCGAGACTCAAAGAAAAAGAGCATCGTGGACGTTTTGAATTTCTGTTCTGTTGCGGACAGCAAGAATGTGCTTACTTAAAATTAGTTAAGTAAATATAGCATCCATATTTTACATATTAACTATTTAATCAATTTAAACTGCGTAGCCAAATCTACAATCTTTCTCGTTATAATGACCTGGAGCTGAGACTCGAAATAGAGGACTGTCTCCGAACTAGTAGAAGAGCGGTTCCTGTTGTTGGAACATGAAGTCAGTTACTGGTCTGTTTGCTTTAACTGTGTTGCTGTGTTACACGATCTCATCCTGGAGCGCCACTATCAACAGCCATGGAGGTGAGTTCAGTTCCATTGATGCAGGAAATAATAATAGCTATTAGAATGACATCACATCTCTCTTTGAAATGTTTGAAACGCAAAGAAGTACTCACATAAAAGGCTGGTTTAAAACTCAAACAGTTAAAGTGTTATTTGACACTTTTGGTGTGTGTTAGCTTTTGCATTTTCCAAAGCAACGAAAAGTCGTGTGAACGTAATAGGCGGGAGGCAGGTGACAACCTGTGCGCGCGCGCACATGGAAGCTATGGAAAAAAAATAACCATGGAAATAAAACACATCAGTGGTATATTTTAATTTGTGGCAGTTGTCGATTCAGCATTATTTGTGTCGTGTGCGTGTTTATGTGTAATCGTAAGCTTTATGCATCTTTAGTGGCTCTGTGCTTCACGAGTCCTAATGATTGACGTATTGATTCATTGATTGATTGATAGATAGATAAAATGTATATAGCCTAGGCTAGAAAATGTCATAAAGCCCATTTTCAAGGGAGAAATACATGTATAAATATGTTTTTGTGTGAGACAAATCATTCCTGGGGACAGATCTTCCCTCCAACATTGTTTTTTTCTGAATTTGTAAAAGTGAATGATGTTTTCACTCGCTTGTTTAACTTTATTTTGCAATACTCTCTCATTCAGCAGATGCAGTCAGACCTGCACATTTAAATGTAGGCTAGCATGAAACAGCAGTTGACAGTTTTGGGCAGACTGCATAATGCATAGGTAGCCTACTAGACAGTGATTTGGGGCTTTCCATAAGCATGCTGGTGCTGAAATTATGTGAAATGCCACTCTGAGGAAAGGAAGATTTAGCTACTTGAAAACACTAAAGCACCCAACTCATCTCCCCTCCTCACCTGAGCACTCTTTGAACAGAAAGTCCATTAACCGACACACTACAAATGACACTAAACTCTGTCACACTGTGCAAGTCTGCTTTAGTGAACTTTTTTTCATCAAGTATATTCTGTCTACAGTTACCGTTATTTCTGACATTTTAATGTGATTTTAGTGTCTTATGTAAAAAAATATTTACACTTGCAATTGGGTTGTTGTATTGAATATCCACACATCACAACATTTTGGGAATGCCACACAGGCAAGCCGAGTGATGTTATACTAAATATCAGAAACTTCATTTGATCCATTAAAGGGTTAGTTCACCCAAAAATTAAAACTATCCCATAAATTACTTCCCCTCAAGCCATCTTGTATGTGACTTACTTCTTTCAGCCAAACACTATCGGAGTTATATTAAAAAATATTCTGCCCAATATCCTTCCAAGCTTTATAATAAGAGTGAATAGTAGGATTTTGAAGCCCAAAAAAGCGCATCCATCTATCATAAAAATAACGGCCGTACGCGAGTCAAATTCAGGCCGAAGAGTGAACTCTGACCCCACGCATGACATATTGACGAACACGGAAGTGCAGAGAGCAAAAAACAACGGTCACGAATTAGAAGTCTAAACCAATCATTTTTAAAGACATGTGTCGGACGAGCTTGAGTTTGTTGCCCAGCCCTATTTGTTTGAACAGCGAGAGGCGTCTATTCTCACCTAAGCTTATTTACGCTACGTCTAAGTCCTACGCCATACGCCGGAACTCAACTCTCTCGTGAACCCGTGGATGGATGTTACTGGAAGCTAGTCAATACAGTTTATAAAGTTATAATTATTGATATTTTTCTTACAAAAACACATCACTTCGCTTTAGAAGGCCTTTATAAACCCCCTGGAGCCGTATGGATTACTTTTATGATGAATGGATTTGCCTTTTTGGGCTTCAAAATCTCAGTTACTATTCCCTCCCATTATAAAGCTGGGAAGAGCCAGGATTTTAATATAACTCAGATTGTGTTTGTCTGAAAGAAGAAAGTCATATACACCCAGGATGGCTTTAGGGTGAGTAAATGATGGGATAATTTTCATTTTTGGGTGAACTAACCCTTTAAATTAGAGAACTGTTGTATGAAATATATCATACGGTGAGACCTGCAGATAGAACATTTTTTATCTGTCTAGTCTCTTATGTTTTTGTAGCTACTGTGGACATAGTGATATGGGTAGCCATGATCATAATACTTATCTTTACTCCTGTGATAATCAAAATGTGTTATACTCTAGTGCAGTCCATGTGCATGACCTCTTTGCCTGAGTAAATCCTTGGCTCATATGGGTACCCTCGAATAGTGGTGTTTCTAATTCTACTCACATGAAAATGATTAGGAGCTCAAACACAATGGTCACCGTTTCACACGTTAAATGTGATGTTGTGAAGCGTGACTGAATCAAAATCTCCTGTTTTGGAAACATGCTTTATACAATGGCGAGCAATTTGTAGAATTCAGGATTTCTATTTAAACGTTCAGGGCTGGTTGTTTGGTGACATGGAATGAGCAGATTCATGCTGGCTTCTTGGCGTTAGTAGAAAAGGAGTCTCAAAACAAACGTCAGAGCAGTAGTTTGAAACATGAAATGGAATGGATAAGGAAACATGGAGGAACAGCAGTAATAAATAAAGGAATATATAAGTAGACAGGTTTAATAAGGTGGATCTTGCGCGTTGGTTTCAGATATTTCTCTTCCACCTACACATGGTCATGACTTTTGCATTCTTCTCACAGCTCACTCCTACAGCGTTATGGGCTTCTGTGCATCAGCAGAAAACCTCACAGACGGTTTCTGCTGCATTCCTAACAGAGCGGCAATGGTTTTTTTGTGTTAAATGTCATAGCTAACGTAAGCACACTGGTGAGAGCTGTATTAATTGCGTGGGATAACAATTTAACTCTGTGTGAAGGGTTTGTGTCCTGCATTTTGCAAATTCTTGAACCTTTTGCATAGTCCCCCATAAATATACCAAATGTTTTCTGTAACACAAGGTGCACGATTTATCTGATCCTATTTTCTTGAACATTGTATTTTGCCAATGTTATTGTTTAGCTATCTGAGAAGGGGAATCTTGGGAATCCCTCTAACTTAATTTCATGTCTTTAGAAACACTTTAAAGTGCAGTGTTGATTAGATTATCTCCTTTCAAGGGTATATTTATGCAAACTTAATAGAATAGAAACAGCACAGCAGGCTAACGGTACACAAGGTCTAATAAAGGTCCTTCCTGGCGTTGGAGGGTAAGACCAGTGTGGCAGACAGCTTGGGTCAAATGTCAAAGGTCGTGCTGCATTTGTGAATAGATTGTCTAGTCTGTTTAAGGATATGAGCTTTGCATAAGCTTTCTTGTTTTTCTCTTACACTCTTCCTCTCAGTCTCATTTATTTAAACCATGTTACAAAATGAATATGAACTGATTAATGATCAGACAGATTACCTAACAACCAAGCCAAGACAACACAAATCCACGGCCTTCTCCTTGTCCCGACCGATTCTCAGACTGGGACACTAAATCCGTCTCTGAGAGAGCCAATACGGCATGTCAGTCTGTTTGCCGTCTGTCTGCTTGACTCTGTAACACAGACCTGGTGTAGATTGTAATGATGAAAAATGTAATGAACAGTGAAGCCATATTTGATGCATGCCTGTGTGCATATAACAAAACATTTTTTTTTGTCCGCTTTACTTTTCTCATGCGTATGTTTGAAAATGGCCAGATTTTCCAGCTATGAAGTATTTGTTTTGTTATTTTAACTCTTTCAGTAAAACCTGAATAAAGTATTTAATTCAGAATTTCATTATTTCGAATTTGACCATTCACGTTTTTTCGATATTCATCTTTATCTTACTCTAAATTCATATTTAATAGTTATAACATTCATAGTCTGTCCTTTTTAGTTAAAGATGCATAGTTTGGTGCAAATTTAAAATGTTTTACACACATACACAAGAAATAAATTGTGTTTTTGTAAAGAGTATGTATGTGTGGGTCACCCCCGTCAATGTGTTTCATCATGTGGAGAGAATCTTCACGCTCATTAGCTGCTTCCTCTGTAGATACGCTAGTAGTGTATTGTAGGTTGGTGATTTAAAGAAAAAAAAAATTGACAATTAGAAATTAGACACACTTTTTGGGCCCTATTTTAACGATCTAAGCGAATGGTCTAAAGCGCACAGCGCAAGTGCACTTAGGGCATGTCCGAATCCACTTTTGCTAGTTGAACGACGGGAAAAAAGGTCGGCTCGCCCGGCGCATGGTCTAAAAGGGTTGTCCCTATTCTCTTAATGAGTAATGGGTGTGGTTTGGGCATAACGTGCAATAGATCAGAGTCTCATCTCCCATTCCCTTTAAAAGCCAGTTGTACTTGCACCATGGCGGATTCGCTATTTACATGGCGGAATTTGCAAGCGGAAAAACTGAACGCTTCTCTGGCGAGTAAATGGATCTGCTTATGCGCGAGGTTAAGACCATATACCTGACAAAGTGTACGTGCGTTGTGGACATGCTCTCTTTAAATAGCAAAAAAAAAGTATATTGCGCCATTGACTTTAGACCAGGTTTCAGTTTGTCAATGGCACAGTCTATTTCAGTTGCCTCAAAATAGCCACACGCCAACAATGCGCCTGAACACACCTCGTTTTCAGACCAGCATGCCCATGGGCGCACAAATGGCCGCAAATGCATTTGCTATTTAAACACCGTGGCGCAGGACGTGAAAATGATAAGAAAGACAGAAGACAGAAAGGCTGAAAAAGACAAAAAATTAACCTCTCATAGTGTCAGTTTAATTTACATAAAAGACGATCATGCAGATCAGTCATAGATGGCAGTGCAGCGTCTAACACCGTTGTGGTATCTGTACTTAAAGTAAACGAACAACAGCAATCCAAAGAACTACTGAATGCATCTTTAAACTAATATGAATGGGACTGTAAAAGCTCTTGAATGCTCATTTTTGCTTTTAAATAGGCCTACATTGTTTGCTCATTATTGTCATATTTTGCTCTTCCCTCCAGTGCCTTTTACTAAATGTGCTGACGCACATATCCTACACAAAGGCTCAGACCCAATAAGACACACGGCACGGCTTCATATAGTGCTTCCAATCCATTAGTGCTCAAGCTAAACAATCAGATCAACTTTCTGCTTCAAAAGTGTTTTGTGTTGCAGGAGGCTCCAAGTAGATCTTAAGACTTGATATATCAGAAATACAAAGACAGATGTCTCTACCAGCCACTCACACACCCTCTGTTCTCTGGCACACATACCCGGTCAATTGTCCCCAACAGAGGATGAGTGGACAGTAATGCAGTGTCCTGACTCATCATCAGTAAGTGCTCAGTGCTCACAGACTCCTATAAGCTTACCGGGATTTCACTAAGTAGGGGATGGTACTAGATCAAAATCCTTGTTGGTCCTGGAACAACTATCAACCAAGCAAAAGAACACCGTTAACAAATGTTGAGGTCCTTGGTATGCTCTGTATTATGACGCAGCAGTTGACATTATTGCTGAATTTTTTATAGCTTATAATCAAATTGCTTCAGAGGAATAACTGATTTGATTTTATCTGCCCCAAGGCTGTGCAATAATGTAGCTACTGGATGTTTATATTAGCAGACCTTTGAGCTTCTTTGTGCCACACCTGGAAATGTAATGACCTGTTTCTGTGGTGAAGTGTGACATACACACACTACTGTATGTGTGTGCTCCCTCTGGGGGAGGTGTGACGGTCCCTACTGTGGAAACCTTCGCTAGAAGAGCTGAGTAAAGGCTGCTGCACCCTCAATAAAACTCACACTGCAGGGTGGTAGGAAACAGCTCTCTGTGTCTCATTAAATGTTTCATGTGCTTATTTTAATGAGTGTCTATCTGTTTTCCTCAGCCTGGATCTGTCTGGTACAAATATGCATTCGGTTGCGGTCTTTGCATTAAACTCTTAGGGTGGGTTCCCACTTGGTAGGTTTGGTTCGATTTAAACAAACTCTGGTGAGATTTCTCTGTTACTGCAAGTGCTTTTGGATAAGTGTGAACGCTTCCATCCGAACCCTGGTGAGATTGCTCTGTTACTGCAAGTGCTTTTGGATAAGTGTGAACGCTGCCATCCGAACCCTGGTGAGATTGCTCTGTTACTGCAAGTGCTTTTGGATAAGTGTGAACGCTGCCATCCGAACCCTGGTGCGCTACAAACAAGCGGACAGATAATCTAAAAAGCTCAGAATGCTCAAGCATACCTGTTTTTTCTCGCCATAGAAGTGATGTTGCATATTACAGTTTGGTACAGGCATCGGTAACATCTCATTGGAGAAGATCTTCATTTGTGTGTAACGGAGGAATTCCTGCCACTGTTTTGACCCCTTTACACATTTATAAGCTCTTTGCAAGTTATCAGCTGGTAAAAATACCATCATATGTACGCACATAAGCACATTTAGCCCAGCATTGTTTTGTATTTTCAGTAAGTTCAAGTTGCCATTGCAAACAAGTATATGCCATAAAAGCAGGTTTTGTTTTGTTTTGTATATTTAGGTTCGGTGTTAAAAATGAGTGTGAATGCTAAGCGAATCAGGATAAATGTATAAATTGGGAGAATCAAGAGAATCAAACTACAAGTGTGATCCACAACCTTACACCGTGTCTACACCAGACACGAGCAATGCGACGCGACAAAAGCACGTAGAACCCATTATAATCTTTGATGCCGTCTACACTGGATGCGGCACGACACAACACGACAAATTCCCGACAGTAAACTGATGCTCCGTTCTATTTCTGATGTACTTCAAGCGCTCACGCTACTTCTGACACAAAGAACAAATGGATTTGCAACAGTCTTTTCCCCCCAGGATTCTTTGATAAATAGAAAGTTCAAAAGAACAGCATTTATCTGAAAAACAAATCTTTTGTAACTTTACAAATGCCTCTTCTGTCACTTTTAATACATTTAATGCATCCTTGCTTCTTTAAAACAAATTCTTACTGATCCCTTGGGAATTGGAATGGTAGTCTTGTATATTTGTCAATGGAACACATTTAAAGGGGGGGTTGAAACACTCAGGTTCAGTCAATCTCATGTTAATCTTGAGTACCTATAGAGTAATATTGCATCCATCATATCTCCAAAAAGTCTTCAGTTTTATTATATTTATAAAATAAAGATAGGCTGTACCGAGTCTTTCCGGAAAAAGCCGAGCGGGTGGAGGCGTGCCGTGTGGGCGGAGCTAACACGCCGATAGACACACACAGATATTTGAAGCAGTTCTACTCACCGCCTGCGGTTCCAACGCAAGACCGTTAAGCTTTAGTGTTGGGACTGCTCCATCCTTGATAACTAAACGATTAGTAAATCCGGCTTCGAACTGGGCCTTGTTTATAAAAAAATCATCCTCGAAATGCATGGAACAAACAAGAACCCTTGCACAACTGTGTTGATGTTCTGGAAAAACAAACTCCATCCACTGGTCCCTTAACGCTTGATTCTTTGGGAATCTGTGCAGTGTTGTCTTGCCTTGGCAACCGAAAACACACTTCTTTGGTGACATATTGCAGCGCAGCCGATGCACAGCGCTTTGATGGGCATAGGTTACGGCTATCGCTCTACAGCTGCGCGCGCGCCCTTCCGAGAGAAGTGTCCTTAGGACCGTGTCCTTAGGAAATTCCGGCGCATCTGACGTCATACTCGAAAAAAACTTTCCAAAACTTGTGACAACCAGGAAGGAGTATTTTGAGAACAGAAATACTCAATCTTTTTAATTTTTGAAACTTTGTCCATGTTTAGCATGGGAATCCAACTCTTTAACAGTGTAAAAAACCCACTATGCATGAGATAGCATTTCACCCCCCCTTTAATGACCTGGTTTCATTGGCCAGTGACTGACTCAGCTCATGAATATCTGATAAGATGTCATGATTGATGAAGAAGGTGCTGTGGGTCAGCGGGAAGGGACAGAGTCAAGAGCTGCTGAGCTCTGCACTGATTGGAAAGTATTGATCTGAGGGAAAGATGGGACATGAACACAGTTCAAGGAATATGCATGTATTGATCTGCTCTTAGATATCATTGAGTTAGTTCTGAATGTCGGCCCTTTCTTTTGGTTGTGTGATGCACTCTCTGGCACACTGTTACTTTTTCACCACCTTTTTTTCTTTAGTCGAGCACTCACCACTCATACTTAAGGATAGTGATTTTTTTAAAAACCCATTAGACTTTACTTTCTTTGTGCCTCCTGTTTCTACTATGGACAGCAAACAAAGGTACATGCAGCGTGTTGGAGAGAAGTGTGGTATTACTAGGGCAGAGTAAAACATTTTTTTTCTTCTGATTAATCACAATGTTCTTTTGAACATTGCCAGTCCCTCTTGCAACGTATGCTACTGCTGAATCTATAGCCTTGATTATGATTGACAGTCTGAGCTACATTGTAAGCTGTAATAAAATACTCTATAAACACACACCTGTGACCTCATTACATCTGTATTACTGTGTCTATGTGTTGCTTTGCAACCATTCTCTTAAACATTGCTAAAGAGCTACATTGCTTGGCCGAATAATTATATCATTAATAAATTATTACATTTTTGTTGCTCTTATTTTATGAAACCTCGACAGTTATATGTAGTAACCGTTTTATCAAAGTATAAGCTCCGTCAAGCCATGGTTTACCATAACTTATTATTGCTTTATCGTACTATATTGAACTAATTTATATCAGTAACCTATAGGACTCTATATTATAGGCTAGGACGTTGAGATCGTCGGATCAAATGTTGTTGGCTTTCCCTTCTTCAATGAAGAAGTCAAAGGGTGAACGAGCTTTTACAGTACTTGCTCCTAAATTGTGGAATAGTATTCCACTTCGGCAGGCTCCAACGCTATAGAGGTTTATAGGTCTCAGTTGGAAACATAACTTTTCAAAAAAGGCTTACATTGAAGGATCACTCTGGTAACCATATAGCGACACTCTGGAAGCAGTGTTGGCTGTGTTGTTTTTGGGGTCTGCTCCAACCATGACTGTGCCAGCTAGGAAACCCGGCAAACCTATTCAAACCCTTAATGGCAGGATGCAGCCTTGAGAGAACAAAGGAAGACTGGAGTTCTCTCTACACGCATGCACACACACATACACACACAAACATGTATACGACCCTCCCCTGTTTCAATCAGAAAAGGCCTGACTAATGGAAATCACTGATTGTGCTGTGGAGGTGAAGGTAGAAGATGTAAAACCCTTGCCTTTCTCTCTTTCATCCCTTTCTTTATTGCTGGCCTCTAATTGGCCACTGGAGGTGGTAATTAAAACAGGATGGCTTGTGAAACACTGAGGAAGGTTATTTTGTCAAATGGAGGTTTTCCCCGACGGGTCTCGTTGCAGGTTGCCTGTTTAGGCCGATCTAGGACCAGACCTTCCAACTCTGAGCCTGAGATCTGATCAGAGCGCAAAGAAAAGCACTAAAGACTCCCTGTCGTGGCCATATGGGGAGAAGTGGATGCTGGGAAGTCCAGACGCAGTCTGAGCTTCTGTGTGGTGGATGCAATATAGGAGGGAAATGAGAAAAAGATGCGGAATGATTTTTTGCATATGTTTCGGGTGGCTGTGCAACAGATGCCACCCTCTTTCTCTCTCATTCTCATCAAGCTAAAAGGTTGAATTATCTCTTTCGAGCGAGCAATAATAAATCTCAGACAAAGAAATGATTTTGATGCATGTCTCTCTGGAGAGATTCTTTCACAAATTGAAATGATTTGGAATAAAGCCAAGCAGGGCAAGGAAAGAGTGTTACAGGAAGCAGCGTGTGTATGTTTCCTGCTCTCTCTCTCTCTCTCTCTCTCTCCACCCTCTGGTGCATGTGTTCCTCTGGTTTTGGTAAAAGCAGCAGCCTAGTAGAAAATCATTACTGCCTTGTTCCATTATGGTAATTCAAGTGTTGTGTTTTTGTAACGTAAAAGGGGTTCTGAGTCGGGCATGATCGCGAGACGCATAGAAAGAGGATGAAACTCTAAAAGCTCACACAGCCTTTGATCTCATGGTTCGACTTAACTGAGTGAAAATATTAACCAGGCTGAAAGCTTTGTGATATGATGAGAGTGACTGGAGTTAAAGAACACAGAGAGAAAACAGAATGGAGGGATGAGGCAGATGAGTGTAACGGAGAAGAATGAGAGTGTCACCAGAAGCGAAGTTCTTTATTATCCACTAATAGGATTGCATCAGAGGGGTCTGTGTCAGTGTGATACACCAAAAAATTTACCAAAAATTATTTCATGTGAATCCCACAAAACCTGTCAAGAACATATTTCACCCCAAATTCAAAAGAAAGAATATGAAATTATATCAAGTAAGTTTATTTTTAGGATCATTAAGATTTTTTTTATTGTGACACATTTTCATGATAATTCTCATTATTGTAATGCAAAACAATCTTATTTTCATTAATGTGAATTTTTGTAACATGAAAAAAAATATATATTTTTAGTATTTTTACTTCATTTAATGTATGCTATATAAATATATTTACATATATAATATATAATACTTTTATTCTAGCAAATGGATCAAAAGTGACAGTAAATGCTTTTTACACTGATACAAAAAAATCTATTATAAAAATAGATGCTGTTCTCTTACTGTTCATCAAAAATGTTACTTGAACACCAACATGTGATGTGACACTGAAGACTGGAGTAATGGCTTCTAAAAGTTATATTTAAACCCTGAAAATTAAATGCATAATTTATTTTAAATTGTTATTTAAATGTCAAATATAGACATTTAAATTGCAATACTGTAATTGTAATATTTTTTCACAATATTGTTTGTGCTGTCAAAAACATTTCTAACTCTTACAGAGCCCAAACTTTTTGAATAATAGTGTAGTAATGATGCATTGAAGAATATAATATCACAGTGTGAACTATTTTAATGCGATTTTCTTGTATTTTAAATGTTCCTTTTATTTGTGGGAACATTTGTGATGTAGACATGTCTTCAAGAATTGCACACAGACAGACCGTTATCTGAGAGATTAAGAGTGTGATTTTGATTTCAGTCACTCTCAGTTTTGATGGAAGGGGAAACTAGCAATGCATCACAGTGAAAATTCAGTTGGTTTGCATGGGGGTGTGCCTTCGATTCTGCATTAATGTTCACAGTCAAATATTCCAGTCAACATGTAGGTCACTAAATAATGCATTGTTTTCCTGGCTACAGTTTAAAGCTCTTACTGATTCATTGGATTTTCGCCTCATTTCTTCTTTTATCATTACACAGACCTATTTTATTTTATTGAGCTTTCAATGACAATGATTCATCCCATAAACCACCTGTTACACATTTTCAACAGCCTGTTTTTGTCTGTCCTCAGTGCACAAAACTAACACGCCGCTTCACTGGTTCAGTGTTTCAGTCAGACGGTCTGTGCTGGCTGGTTAGTCATTTAGTTAGCTTTAGATTTGCATAACAGAAGCTTGAAGGTTCTGTCATTTGTAAATTCAAGAAAAACGTCACTAGACATTTAAATTGAAATGCGTCAAACACTCAAAAGCTTTTGTCCCAGGGAGATAAGTTATACAACTCACTCTCTCTATCACAGTCCCTTTCATCGGGGCTTTCGAAGACAGGAAATGCATTCAGGATGTTCTTTTACAGCAGGAAATTGTTTTAGGTCTCACCTTCTGCCGAAGAGAAAAGGCATGTTGGATATAACTTTTGTACACATTGACATGAATAGTATCAGGCTTCATAAAAATATAATAGTCATAGGACATCTAAGACAAAAGATCATAAGCAGCTTTGCAAACACTCTTAGTCTGAGAGTGTAGGTGTGTTTCTATATAATCATACATTCTTCCAGGTAGACCTTTCTGTAAAAAGCACCCGTTGGTTTAGTTGACCTGTTTCTCTAGTCGACCTCCCTTTAATCCGAGACATGTAAATTGAAGCATAATTCAACCAAATGGAGAATTGTGGCTGCATCCAAAATCTCATACTGTCTGAGTAGGTACCACATTTGATGAGGAACTTACTTTATGACTGTTATAAAGTATGCTCTATAAAGTATAAATGTGTATAGTATGAATGAAATCCGGATGTACTGTATCCATCCGGATACAATTGCGATAGTAAAGTGTCCATCAGATGGGCATTTCGAAACCTTGGCAAAATAGGTGATCTGGGTACTTTTTGTCTACTGTTTTATGAATACCGTGAATTTGGACTTACTATTTTTTTCACATACTATAAAGTAGGGTAGTAGGCAATAGGCATATTCGAATGCTGATTATGTCTTTATTTTGGGGGATGGTCATGAATTTGGTCAAACACTTAATACCACACAGCTTTAAAATAGGGGAGGCCATTGTTGTCACATGAGAATGTTTTGCAATATACTGTATCTGTATCAGAAATAAGGATGTTTTCTCTATCAGTGGTTTTTGTGTGTTTTTTTTAGCAGTGGTTTTGTGTGTTGGTATATTGGTCCAAACCTTCATAAATTATAATTCTTTTTGTGAATTTTATCGTCAAAACTATATGTCAATATCGTAATATTTTTGCTATATAGCAAGTGAACATAACTGAACATAATTCTGCTTATTATATAGTAGGGTAGTAGGCATGTTCAAACCTTTGTTATGGATATGGTCATGAATTCCACATAAAAGATATCTCAGAGAATTGAATGTGGATGTAACTCTGTCAGTTTTGTTCTGTTATAGACTTAAAATTAAGAGATTAATTTTAAACTTTAGCTACTGTAACTGACACTTGCTATCATATTCTACAGAAATACAGACAATTATGTATTTCATTTCATTACTTAGCAAAATGGTAGTTTCCTAGCACAAAGAGATTTTTATTATTCAAAAGGTCTATCAGCGCAATACTCCCACTGTAAAAAAAATCATATTGTTTTTACAGAACATAACTGGCAGCTGTGGTTGCCAGCATGATTCTGTAAAAATGTATAAACTTACAGAGCAACCTGTACATTTTACAGACTGTTATCATTTAAAAAACAAAACAAAAAAAAACAGTAAATCCAACAACCCTTTATGAATTATCAAGGCCAAACTGTTACAAAAAATTGTTTAGTAACTACCATAACTACCTATTTTTTTCAACTAAATTATAAGATGATGACGACTTAATTTTTACACCATTTTACTGTAAAATTACATGAAAGATCTGTTTTTTCATTATATAGTAAGGTAACTTACCGTTAGCTAATTGATGTGCATTGTTACAGTCTTTGAACATGACTTTGTAAACATGACTCTTTCATGAATTGTAGTTGAAAACCATGTTTGCCTAATATTAATAAAGTGAGTGACCCCCTTCAACGTTTGTGACCTCATCACATTGCTAGGACATTAACTGACACAAAGTAACATTCGTTCAATAAACATTAAACCACATGCTAATGGACTGTAACCAGAACACACCATATCCACACAGAGACAGAGGTCGATAGCATCAGTTTATAAATATATAGCAGATCAATTTACAGATGTATAGTGGGTGTCCATACGCATATGTGCGGTCTAAAGTTGAGCATTGGTGTATAAGCTGTGATGATGTCACTCTAAAGATGTACAGTAACATAGAGTCTAAAATAAGAATAAACCAGGTAAAAATTTGATTGTATCGTCTGTTATGACATTTGGTCAAACATTTTAAACAGTGCAGTTTTATTTTAGCCACTAAACGACTAAAGCATATTAGAGTTTTGACCATATATAGTGCTGTTCGAAATGACTGAATGCAGACAATTGTGTTTGTTTTACATGTAGAGTTTCAAAGGCTGTGTTGATAGTGGACACAGGCAGCTGTGTTTTACTTCACTCTCTCTCTCTCATTAGTCTTGAGGGCTCTCAGTGTAAGACGTACGAGCTCATGTCCAGAGGTACCAGGCAGCCATGTCTGACAACAGTCAGCTGAGATTTGTTTCTGTGCTTGTTTGTTTGTTTATGTGTTATAAATATAGACTCTGAAATATAGCACAGCTTGTTTGCTTGAATGTTTTTGTTTGTTTGTTTACATATGACCCACATGTTTGAGAAAGAGCATAGGAGCAAGAATTTAAACTTTAAAATAGATAAGGCTATAGGGCTAGATGTCACATGAGAATGTTGTTGCAATAAATGTCAAAAATGAGGTTTTGACTTAAAAGTCCAGTTATACAAATGTGTTTTCTCTAGCAGTGGTTTTTGTGTTACATTGGTAAACCCACATAAATTATAATTGTTTTGGTCAATTTTACCCTCCAAACTAAAATCTCAATATCATCATAGTTTGATGTATAGATGTTTACTCAGCATCTATACAGCTGTTGAGTAAACAAGTGAACACAGTACAATTAGGAATGAATTTAAGGGGCAATTTTCTTAAGGGGTAATTCACAGCTGCCAAGACTGGCTTTTAATAAATTTACTACATGACTAGGGAAAACCGAGAAAAAGGGCTGTGTCGTTCAATTTAGCCAAAAACTTTGATACCCAAAATGGACTTTGGCGTTGCCCAATTTTAGCGCTACCCCTCTGTTGATCCAACTGTCCATGGGTGAGGATACAAAAATTGGGAAGTTTGATATGTAGTAACAAGGAGAAAGACTTTGTTTATTTATATATACTACTGACATAACAATACAACACTGGTTTAAAATTGGCGATCTTATCCTTTAACTGAAAGGAAATGAAAGGGTATTTTTTAAAGCTGCAGTCCGTAACTTTTGTCGCTCTAGCAGTTAATAAACAGAAATGCATGCGTCTTGCGGAAGAACATTGTAGCCGGTGCTACTTCTCTCTGTTTATGTCTATGTAGTCACGCAGGTACTGGGATACTCCGCAGTGGTACGACCCGTACCAGTCTAAAATAGTCTGAATATAAACACTTATTATAGGTGTACCTTGGTGATTCAGAATAAGACAAAAACACGGTTTGGAAAGTGATTTTTATGATGTAGTCGTTTATAATATAAATTGAGTACATTTTGAACACCAAAAAAAAGCTACGGACTGCAGCTTTAAGTGTCAAATTTTAAACAAATTGTTTAAAATATTACAATTGTATACAATATAATATTTAGATATTTCATTATTATATAATATATTAATAATAATAATTATACAATATATAATATTTTTTTAGTGTATAATATTTATGAACTTACTGCCTAGTATTCTTTATATAATCAAACACAAAAATTATGTTTCTGTACATATCTCGGTTTTGAAGTCACAGTTTGAAATGTATTTTAGAATTAGGTTTGACAAATTGCAGTCCCTTTCTAATCCGCTCCATTACATTCGTTATGTTTACTCTTTGGATTTCCAGGCATCATTTTGTGCTTCATAATTTTTTTTTTGCTGTCACAAAAGTGTAATATTTGTTCAATGAACTGCATCTTTTGTCCCTGAGTAATAACCTGGAAATTGCCTGGAAATGTTTACTTTTATTTTTAATACCTATTTGAACTTTAAGGTCTGTGTTTATGCAAAAATTCAGTTTCAGAAATAAACCCGCTCTGAGAAATATTCACTGAAGTGAAAAGTGGGACAACTATCCCTGGTCTCCCTTACACAAGTTTTCCATGTACACATATGATGACACATGAATGTGCATGAAATTGGTTTCATTTTCAGTGTCAATGTAGAAAAACCAGATGACAACCAGCATTTTTCTGGTCTACCTGTATGTGTGACGTGCATAAATATGTCTTAGTGTTTAAAGGGAGTGTATGCTATAGACAAAACCATTTAATAACCCTGAAGAGTTTATTCATCACATCCTGCCTTTATGACACACACAAAAACTACGGCAATGGCATTTGAAGGAGAAATGCAAGACATAATGAGAGTGAATGAGGCCTGATAGAAGAAGAGAGAGACGGTAAAACTAAAAGAGAGAGAGGTCATATGTTGGTCCGTGGTTAATGCGTTTATCTCAACTATGTTTGTGCTGTCAGATGTGTACCATTGTTTTGTCCAAGGACACTAAGTGGGAAAGTCAGTGCACTGCTGATAAATGTATTCCCTGTGTGTGTGTTTGTTTGTGTGTGTGTGTGTGTGTGTGTTGTACTGAAAGAGCATCTATTCATGCTCCACAGAGAGACACACACTGATGTGAAGTTATCTCCCCTCGAGAGGTCTTTCAGAGAGAGAATAAGAGCAAAAAGAAAGACCTGCAGGAAGAAAACAGGATCTAAACAGGATCGCAGGCACTCCTTCATTTAGATAATCATTAATAATTAATGGATGAGTAAATGAACACACATTCCGCTTACTCTAACCTCGTGAGCAAATATTTTTGAACAGGGCCTTTAAATGTGATTGCAGCAGTTTAACTGGAGAAAAAGCTTGTGTTCCTTGGATTAGAGTGTGTGATAGAGATTAATGCGACCTCCAAACAATGCCACAGTGTGAGTGTGTTTGTGCGCCATTGTTAGTAGTGGAAGTGAGCTTTTGGCTCCACAATATCAGTGTGTGATAAAGAGCAAACAGGAACGCGGCTAAAGTGTAAAAATGACTGCTGCTGCTGAGTATATAAACATACACACACACACACACACACACACACACACACACACACACACACACACACACACACACACACACACACTCACTCACACTCACACACATATATTTAGTAGAGGCCATTTAGAGCATTTCTAGGTCACTCTGCAGTTTGGCCTTGGTCCTTAAATGAGCCCACCATTGTTTTTTGGTGTATTGAGTTGTCTTGAATAGTGATAGACCAAAGTATAGGCCCGGTCAATTAATTATCTATTAAACACAGTCTTGGTGAGTATAAGAGTCAACAACATTAAAAAATCTTACTGACCCCAAACTTCTGAACAGTAGTTAGGGCATAATATAGATATTCTGTTATAAATACTGTGTAAAATGTTTATTTGATTTGAACAGTTATATGACTAATTTGTAATTCTTAAAATGTGCTATGTATATATTGGCATTACATCTGCCATCAGTCACCCGGTGCTCTTGATATCTAGTCAGTCTTGAGTCTTAAGCTAACAAATAAACACATGAAGTGAAATAAATGAAGCACCGTAAACTTGAATAATGCTTCCTACAAACAAAATAGCGATGACCTCACTGTCATTAATCTTGTCATAAAGAGACTGTGGGTGTGAACTGCTCTGCACGCACACACACACACACACACACACACACACACACACACACACACACACACACACACACACACACACACACACACACACACACACACACACACACACACACACACACACACACACACACACACACACACACAAAGCACTGAGACATACACCACTGTTTGTCACCTTCTATTTTTTTAGTTCTTTATTTTTTAGTTATCTCAGTTTTTCCATCACAATAGAACCGGAACTCTAATTTTTGTGGATTCTTTTATTACTGAAATATATATGAAAGGTTTGTGTACATAAATCTCTTCCGCTGGTGAAATATAATATCATATTTGCCGAATAGATGTATTGTGTATTGTAAGCTGCTCATCCTTCATTGGTTTTGTTAGAATCCGGGATCTTGCGAGTTTCTACAACAGAAGTTTAATCCCTGTCTTACCCGTTCACGTTAGTGTGTGTGTGTGTGTGTGTGTGTGTGTGTGTGTGTGTGTGTGTGTGTGTGTGTGTGTGTGTGTGTGTGTGTGTGTGTGTGTGTGTGTGTGTGTGTGTGTGTGTGTGTGTGTGTGTGTGTGTGTGTGTGTGTGTGTGTGTGTGTGTGTGTGTGTGTGTGTGTGTGTGTGTGTGTGTGTGTGTGTGTGTGTGTGTGTGTGTGTGTGTGTGTGTGTGTGTGTGTGTGTGGGGAGGGCAGAGGGGCCGAGACCACCAACACCCCTCATCATGTAATTACAGTAGGGATCAGGTGATTAAGGTCTGGGTTTGGAGGGTAAAGAAGATTAGCAACCAGACTGCAAGGATTACTGTTCATCTTGAAGAGGGCAGGACAAAAATTAGGAAGGGAAGTCTAATACACCCATGGAGTAGAGAGAGAGAGAGAGAGAGAGAGAGAGAGAGAGAGAGAGAGAGAGAGAGAGAGAGAGAGAGAGAGAGAGAGAGAGAGAGAGAGAGAGAGAGAGAGAGAGAGAGAGAGAGAGAGAGAGAGAGAGAGAGAGAGAGAGAGAGAGAGAGAGAGAGAGAGAGAGAGAGAGAGAGAAGAGAGAGAGAGAGAGAGAGAGAGAGAGAGAGAGAGAGAGAGATCAACATTTTTAATAACATTTTAATAACTTAATAACATACTTTACTTAATAACATACTTGTAGTTTTGCACTCACTGATTGTTTCCTCATTTTTGTTTCCTCATTCCCCGCTTTATGCTTAAAGAAATGCATAGTACTTATGCATAGGAATGTGTTTAAAATGATACACACTACCGTTCAGGTTTGGTGTCAGTGAGATGTTTTTAGGGGAAATAAATGACTTTTACATGCATTTGATAAAAAGTAAAGACTTTTACACTGTTACAAAAAAATCTATTTCAAATAAATGCTGTTCTTTTGGACTTTATTCATCAGAGAATCCTGACATTGAAAATTAGGACAACTGTTAAAAATTGAAACTTTGATAATAATAAGGAAAGTTTCTTGATCCCCAATTCAGCATATTTACAGTGTATTTCTGAAGGACCATGTGACACTGAAGACTGGATTCAGCTTTGTCATCACAGGAATACATTTTAATTGCATTAATATATTAATACAATTTTTAAATATATTAAAATAGACAATAGTATGGTAATATTTCACAGTATTATGTATTAAATAAACAAAAATAGTTGTATTAGTGATAGAAAAAGCCATTTGGTCTTCAGTCCATACTGGCTGACATGTTGAGATCATATAACCAAATGAAAACTACTCGCTCTCTCGTCTCAGAAATCCCCCTGTTATTGGAGACTTTCGCTGGTAAAATGAATTAATCATGCTGACATACACCTGCAAATGGGGTATTTCTACAGAAAACCTAATGTGGCTTCCTTGCTAATGGGCTTCATGTGTATATATAGTTACATAGATGTATAATAACCAAGATGAAATTCATATCAGCAATTGAAACAAAACAAGTAATTTCCTAAAGTTACATCTAGAAATAATTCCTGTCTGAAAACTGCTGAAGACGGTGTCTTTTTGAGCTTCTGATCCTCACTTTCAAAGCTTTATTGAAAGAAAAAGACAAAGTGAGACGCTGAAAGAAAGAGGCTGAATGTGAATGATTGTACTTTCCGTTGGTACACAAAAGCATAGGGACATTAGCATTGGGCTGGCAGTAATCCTGGATGCCCTTGGGTACTACGACCAGCCCAGTATGAATACAGAAAAAGGGTGAATTCAGCCTCCACCTGGCCTTTATGACTGGACCATATCAGGCATAAATACCCACAGACCCCTTGCTTTTCCTGTAAATGGACTGATCCGATCAGGCAGAGTGCTGTGACCAAAGGGAAAGTCATTGAGAGGAGGGAGTAGGGGGGTTCCTGTCATACTTTTTCATATTTTGAAATATCGCTGAATAACTCTGTGCTGTTAAAGCACAAATGACTCCTCTCGGATAGCTACAGGTGTGTATTGTCATGTGATTCATCTTCTGACTGACTTTTGTTAGCTGGGTGTGCTGGCAAAACATTGTTTATCTTAATCAGCAGGCGGCACAAAATTGTGTGTGTGTGGCTCAGACAAATGTCATGGAATTACTGATCATTCCCTGATTATACCCTACATTCCCAGCATTTATAGTGTCTCTTTCTTGTGTCCTTTCGTTATTCTCATCCCTGGTCCACATGGAGGGATGCTTATTCATGGTCAACCTGTGTTGCTTTGTTATATAACACACATATACTCATAGGCAGATGGTATTATTTATGCATCTGCCTTTAGCACACAATGTCATCATCGCCCTTGTACGAAATGCACGGAGAATCCACAACTTGCATTCATCCACCCACTAAAACTTGTGTGTGTGAGTGTGTAGTCGAATATTTTGGAAGTTAAATTTAAAGAAATCTTTACATTTAGTCGTTTAGCTCTGATGTGTAAGGCTTAGAGAATGCAGTCAGCTGCTGCTCGTGGGGGTGTTTCTTGTTTTCATTATAAAGAATGAAAAGCCTGCAGACGAGTTACTGAACCTGATTGACCAGTTTTATGGCAAAACATGACACCAGGAAAAGGAGATCAGATGAATGTGCATAAAAGTGCGTTTGTTTTTTTGCTAGGTGAGTGCACCTGCGCATATGACATTTTTTTGATAAATCAATAATACATATCAAAATGTATTCCTTCAAGACGTGAAATCTTACACAGTGACCATACACGTTTTTGAACATTTACTTAACCCCTAATAGTGTGTCAAATTTAGATACTTCACTCAAAAATGAAAAATGTCATAATTTACTTACCCTCATGTTTTTCCAAACCCATAATAATGAAACCTGAGCTATTTATATCCCTCCATTGACAGTCTATTCCAAAAATGATCAAGCTTCAAAAAGTTCATAAAGACATTGTAAAAGTAATATGATCTGAAGGGTATATGCTGCCTTCACATATATGATATGGTATATATATAGTAAATGATAATTCACTATCGGAATTATCGTAAATACAAGTTTCCTAGTTAAAAATTGGACGTGAATGCCCTCTCAAGTCGTATTTACCTCTAGGAAGGTCAGGGATTATTTTGATACCCAAGTTCTCGAGTTGGGCGATCCATAATCTTTAAACATGGCGGTGGTGACAACGATTACTGCTGTGTGACTGGTATTCGTTTTTCCCCACAATGGCTACATCCAAGTATTCAAGTACTTTATTGTCATTGTGTAGCACAATGAAATTACTCTTGTGACAACCAAGGTGCATAAAAAAATAAATAAAAAAATAAAGAGAACAATAAAACAGCACAAGTAGTTAACGATACATACCAAGATACAAATAAATAAATAAATTCAAGATGAAATAGTTCATAAATAATTAGCATAACAGTATAATAAATAAATGCAATATAAAAGCGATATACATCGCATTGTCTTGTCATTGAAGTAGTGCATATTTACATATATGAATAACCATTTGAATTGTATGTGTGTATTGTATGTTTTATACACCGCGAGCTGACGAGATGGTGTGGTGAATGTTTATATGGTTGTCAATGAATGGGACGCGAAATATCATTTTGGCTTTTTCCCAATAAATAGGCAAGAATAAACCTGGTGTCCTCCATTATTCCTGTTCTTTCCAACAACAAAGCACTTGAATGTGACGTTCTCGTAATCACGACATCAGAAATGGGTAGTAGGAAAATTCCGATAGCAAAGTAGATTTCAATTTAGGCTTTTATTCACATATAAACATTGATCAAAACACATACATTGAGCACACCAAATATGGTAAACAGAAGCTCAGCTGTGCTTTCTTGACAAACAAGAACCAGTGAGGTTTGTTCTCATATGTCACGCAAGCACTTTTGAGCTTCCACACGAACCAATGAGATTTGTTCTTGTGCAGCATGAGGTTGAGTAATTAATGACACAATTTAAAATTTGTATAAAATTCTCATAAAATCCATGAACTTCTTTGAATTATAAAAAAAATACAAAACCCACTGTCATGTATTTTAAAGCACACTATTTAAAAAAAAAAAAAAAATCACAAAGCTTTTTGACTATTTATAAAAGAATTGTAATGATATGATTGATTGATTGATTTTATTTGACCACTTAAATATAAAAATATGAAACAGAATGAAACTGTGTCATACATACAGGGTTCCCGCGGGGTCTTAAAAAGCCTTAAAAGCATTGAATTTATTAATTTGGAAATAATACCTTAAAAAGACTTTAAAAAGTCTTGAATTTTGATGTATGGGTCTTAAAAATTGTGCTATGTAACTTCTCCGTATTGTATTTTTCCTCAAAAGTTTCATTTGTCAACCACGATTATTATGATTTTCGATGTTTATTGTTCAGGGGTCTCTCAGCTCCCCATATTCCCAGCATGGAATAAGTAGCTAGCTAATGTTAAAAAACAACTTAACATTGTTCGGCAAACTTTCTTGTGGCCTACTGAAATGTTTTTATTTTTCACACCTGCTTGCCTTATCTTTTACCCATTCCACATTTGAAAAATAAATGAAGACAAGTTCAAGGATTTTGTTTTTCTTTGCTGGTAGGGACGTGAAATAGGTATAAATTTTTTATATAAATGTCTTAAAAATGTCTTAAAAAGACTTGAATTTAACTTGAAGAAACCTGTAGGAACGCTGTAGGCTACATAAAAAAAAAATACAGTCTCTTAATATGCTCTTCAAAATTAAGAGAAAAAAGTGTTTGGATATTTTCAAGTTGACACAAATGTGGAAGAGTGAGGAACTGACTTTGCACATCCTCTAAAAATGACCTTGTTGGTTAACCTGTCGTTTAAAACTAATTCCAAGAATACCTCCTTCAGTTAGTTCTGAGAAACTCATTTGTTTTCAGAAGCCTCTTGGATTGATATTTTGTATCTAATGTAATGACATTCTGATATTGTACTAAAGTATCAAAATGCTTTATGAGGCTACTATATGTCTCATTTAAAGACATTTTGATAAAAATATCTAACTAAATATATTTCTGAATGCTAAGATTATGATCCACTAACACTGAATGGGTAGTTTTTGTGCATCTCAAAAAGCAATTTCTGCAGATCTAGTGTCACCCCCAATCCGCATCTCCCTCAAACCTTCCTGTTAGTCCTCATTTGTGTTTGGCAGTTTTGTCAGCAGTGCTGTTGTATTTGGGAAACCCTGTTATTGTGCTGACAGGCAGCCAGGAAGGAAGAAGCCCCGCCCCTGGCTTCCCACCCACCACCTTGTGAGCCGATGCCATTGAAGGAAAATGCTTTCTAACCTTTTGCTCTACTTTTCCACTGCACACCAGTACATTGAGGAAGGAGAGATGTTTTACACCTAGCCGCTGCTGTTTATGCTAACACATATGGAGATATGCTGTAGATAAGATCTTAAAAGAGAAGTGTATCATTTCTGCATAACTATAGTGTCAATCAAGTTAAGTGTAACCCCGCCCTGTTGCCCAAATCATTGGTCAACTCTATCACTCAGTCACCTGTCAACAAAAGTTTAGATTTCATGAATTTAGTTCACAACTCAGAAAAGGATCAGATCGTGACAAACAGTAATGCTGTATATCGAGATGTGCTACAAAAGCTATTCTTAGGTTATGGTTAGGGTTTATGAACTTAATGAAATCTTTAGAATTGGTGGCGGGTTTGCGCTTAACTTGAAAAATCAGGCGAATGGATTACTCATTGTACATACTACATTAATATACAACATTATGCTGGACAGAACAAAAAAGATACACTTGCCTTTTAAGAAAAGCATTATTCCACTTTAGATCTTAATCAGGTTAAACGCCATATTGAATTAAACACTGATGAAAACAAGGCTGTGAGGGAATGGCGCTCACTATATAAAGGTCCTAGATCACATAATTTTGTTTTACAACTCACAACTTTTAAAACTGTTTCATGGAGTTTCTTCAGAGTTTTTTCAGAAAACGTTTCATCGGGTATGTTGTTAAACAACGGTACAATCTATTAAATGCACTGTACTTCTATCCCTCAGCCTCATTGTCATTGCCGTCAAAAATGTGATATGGCGCTACCCTGACTAAGGTATATTTCTGAAAAGGTTGCATACACCATTGTTTGGCAATTTTTTGCGGCCGAAATCCAATAGGATTCCATGATATCAGGAATTTATGAGGCAAAATATTTTCCAGCACAGATTTGGCAACGGGTTCAAGTTGGTGACATGAATTTGCTGCGTTGACCAACAGAAAGCTGTTTGGTTTGAACGTCACTTCTGTGTGAGCTGTGCTTCATACATCACTACAGTATCTGGCAAGACAATGGACCTTTTTACCCACAAAATGTCTCTAAATTGATGTTTTGTAGCTCATATGAGAATTGTTGTGTATTGGGCTTTTAGCTGATGGAATATGTAGTGCTTTCATTGGTAAGTGCGGCTTGGAAGCACCAAGCACGTCTTTTTCCTTTTTGCATTTTGCTGTGGGCAAATGGAAGGTGTAATGACTGGACAAACATGGGAAGGATGCAGGCGTCCTAGGGCAGGCCAGAGGGGGTGTGAGTTCAATCAGTGCTACACATCTGCTGAGAGTGGTTTGTGCTGAGCTTTGTCAGCGTTCCTTGCTCTCTGTGTCTCTGTTTGAATATAAGTGTGTGGTAAGATAATGGCTTGTCACATAAGATTGATAACAGGATGGGCTGAAAAACATCACTGCATGCATGTTAGAGTATGTGTTGTGTGTATTGTAATGGATTGTGAGAGAAATGCCTTGTATTTGTGGGGGAGGGTGAGGGCTAACTGCAGTCCACGGCGTCATGTCATCGCCTGCAGGCCGGCGCACATCTCCTCCTCTGTAAGTTTAGACCTACTGGCTTTATTGGCTCTTTGCCCACTGAGAATATCATAATGTTCACTGTTGGTTATGGGCACTGTAATTATAGATCTCAAAAATATATATCCACCACACTACTTAAGAGCTCGGCAAAAAGAGAGACACACACACTATACTGTGTGCATGGCCTTACATGCTTCTGGAATCATGCATTTGTTTTGCCCATTTTTGGAGATCATGTTGACCATGTTTACATAGAGTTTTAGATTAAGGTCTATGTTCTGGTTAAGCCTTTATTTGGGTAAAGGTGCTTACATGCCGTACAGCTACTGGAATATTCCTTTATGGGAATATTCCTAATATATGTACCGTAATATACGGTATAAGCGTGTACTGAATAAACTAAGAAATGCACGTTCATTACTGGAGATGCTCTCTTTTGTCATTTATTTGAATTGATTTTAGTTATTCTTCACAATTATTATTCTCATTCATGTCCTCGATAATAGCACACAAGAGTCCAATTAAATCCAATATGTAGGACATGTAAGAGTTTTTTTTATCCTGTCTGTATATTAATTTGTTTTACTTACTTTCTTTTGATTAGAAATCAATATTCTGAACAAGCTCTTTACGTGATCTGAACACAGAGTTCAGAGTTCAGATTAGCACAGGCATATCTTATTCAAATTTCTAGAAACAATGATATTATATTGTTGGCTTATCCCTGGCAATGGGGGTCATGTGTTTACATGAAACATAAATAACTAGAATATGATAATATTCTATTAATCAGAATTTTCATGAGCATAACATGGTCAGTGTTTCTGTCTCTCACTTTTAAGTTCTCTCTCAGTTTGTCAATTTTCTCCTGCAAATCCCTTGTTCTAGATGGATACTCTACAATAGTGAGTCATGTGATCAAGGGTTTTAAGTGGAAGGAAAGCTTTATTGATCGATGGGAAGGATTCCAGAAAACACCCGTCCACACACACACACACACACACACACACAGCTGTAAAGCCTCTGAAGTTTCTCTGTTTACGATGTGCGCTTAAGTGAGGGGAGTTTAGGCTTGGTTCATCTCTCTTTGTTTTGGCCATCCATGAAACCAAAAGCACAGTGTGCAGTTTTTAACCTCAAGATACCATGCAATTTGACAAGAAACATATAAAAAAGTTTTTAAAAAATCTTATTTTTGCACATGAGATAATACAATAAAATTACCAGTATGCCTATACAGTCCAGTGTACATAATAAGTTTTTCCATTGCTGCTGTTATGTGGTTAATATATTTTATCATTGTTTACTAAATGTATTTCACAGTCTTGTTTGCTATCTCCAGCTTTGATGTTTTGGTCTGCGTCATCATGGCTGCAAGGCCAGGATGTTTTTAAGCACAGCTCTTGTTCAAGTGGAGCATGATAATTTCGCTGTAGCTGATAAGGTATCTGCTTAGGCAGTGTGATAATGCTAAGCCTTTCCACTGGCCTAAAGTTCATGCCTAAAAATACTCTTGGGCTAGAAAGACTCTTTAAAATCTGCTCCTCTTCACATTCACATTCACTGTCTCTCATTTGAGGACCATTATGTTAAATTTTTAAGTGTTCCCCGCATCCTATCAGATCTCAGAATAGCTCAACTGCTCAGTCGAAATCATGAAGAAATTCATCTGTCCTTTTCATTAAGACCATCTTCATCCCCTACATCATCAACCTCCTGTGAACCTGAGAGTTCATCCATTTAGAAATAAACCATCTCTCTATTTCAATTATTTATCTTTGCCTCTTTTTTGCACTCTCGTCCCTCAGCCTTTAAAAAGTGTCTAAACTCGTCATTACATAACTGCCGTAGTTTTGTGCTGTGGCTTTTCTGGCTTTTATTTTTTGGATGGACCAAAAATAATAATGAACCTGAACTATTAATCAATGATTTAATGTAAGTATACACCAATATCAAAAGCTGATAATTATTCTGATGTTAAATAGTTGATATTAATAATAAATAGCAGATGTAAAATCACCAAACCTAAAGTATGATTTTCTTTTGTCTGTGAAACTTAAAAGAAGATATTTTGAAGAATGTTGGTAACCAAACTATTCCTCTAAAGATAAACTTTAAATCAGCGTTATATGACGGCAAAGGTAATCTAAATCTGAAAACATGGTAAATGAGCATCTACAATTTATGCTTTATGATAAATAAAAATATAACTGATAGCTGATGATGCCGTTATATCGTGCATCCCGACCCTACTTTAATGTGATTTCCAACACTTCCTCAGCAAACACAAAAACTCAGAACAGTTTCATTCTGACAGATGATGTCATTGTAGAGTATCTGTGTTTTTCGCCTTTTGCAGTGATTTTATATAGTTCTTTTATCCCAAACTGTGAATTAGTTCATAAAAACTGGAATTAAAGACAGAAAACACTATAATCCACTTCATCAAGTCTCCCCTTCATTTAAGAAATTGAACATGCACTCTTGGCTAGTCACACTCTATAAAAACTGTGCTCTGTTGTTTTGACCAATGAAGGGAAAATGAATTAGAATCAAAGCAGCTCTTATTTCATTACGGCCATGCAGTGAAATCGTCTTATAACGGCTCTGCATATTAAAGGCCATTAACAAGACGTGTGGAGTCTATTTATGCTGAATTACCCATTTCAAGAGCTTCATCAAAGGCCGGGATTAATGTTATTTTGAGCCTGAGTTGAATATTGTTTTTGAAGACTTTTAATAACCAGCTCTCCCCAGCTCATTCTCTTTAATAAGCATCTTTTAAAAAGCCAGTCTCGTCTCGTCTCGTCTCGTCTCGTCTCTTCTCTTCTCTTCTCCTCTCGAGGTCTGTAGGTGTGAGTCTCTTTGAACTGTGACAGCGGTACCTTCAGTCAAATCTCTCTCTCATCTGGGGTATGGGGGGGTTCGTGGCAGGACGGGTTTGCCCCAGCACACAGCGCCATGGCCCTGGATTCTCCCTCCCACAGCACGACCTTAGATGGTTGCTGCTCTGAAGAACCAGATCTGACACATACGTTTCGTGCTTGTGAATGTGTTGATGAGAACAGAGGGAATGAATGAGCGGGACTGTTTGAAAGAGAAGAGCGAATGGGCTTTGAGGTTTTTTTAATGAAAGTATTCTCAGACTAAACTCTTGAGCTTTCACAGGTAAATCTTCTGAGTGTAATTTAGCATGCATTTCGTTTGTGAGTGTATGAACTGTCAGTGTCTAAGGTCTAGTATGTGTAAAGGTAATTCGCACAATAACAGGAAGGAGAAAAGCTCCCTCTCAAACAGGCTTGTGAGGCATGTACATTTTGGCGCAAAACCTCCTCATACTTGCTCTTTCATTCCCATCCTTTATTTTAGTGCCAACACATACATATTTACCTTTGCTCTTGTCTTCATAAATATCTTCATCTATTATGCCTGACAATGCATTGGCAGGATGTACAAGAATAAGAAAGCATTCACACTCACATTCACATGTGTACAGAGTTCACTCTTTCTCAGAACTGTGAATACAACGTCAAGTCCTGGAAACGTTTATAGCCTTGTCTGAGTTTTAAAAACCTCCGTCATAGTTTCTCTCTCCGTCTTTCATTTGCATGAATTGGTCATTGCACATGGACTTTTGCATATTGTTTTTTTTATTTTTGTGTTTGACTTGTCAGTGTGTGCGGGCATGTTTTTTTTATATATATGGTCAGAATAAACAAACTGCAGATCTCATAAGCATATGTCAGTTTGACCATCACTCTATTTAAATATGGGTCAAACATTTATGGAAAATTTGTTCTGCTTTGGTTTAAGTGTGATTCTTTAATATTACTCGTGCTATTTCTCATAGAGCTATAAAGTTTTGATTCTTCAAATCATGTGACTTTATATGGAGAGGTATTCTATTATTTTTATTTTTTATAATTAGGAATTGAACTCAAGAATTTGCCTAGGAGATGATGGAAAAAACTCAAATGATGTAGTACACTGTGAGCTTACACTATACACTCTGCGATAGAGTGAATTTTAAAAGGGTAGTGTCATCTCAAATGGAACAACAATTGGAATAAAGGATGTTTCATCAGTCCGCTGATGTCCGTGCAGATTTGTACATTGGGAAACAGCACATGGTCAAAGTATTTGAGTGCTCGAAAGAAAAATGATCCACAAGGTCGTGCGCATGTGCCAAACGAGTCCATCCATGCTCACTATTGTCACGGATTCTCTGTTTTTGGTCAAACATTCTTATTTAAAATATTTTCAGTTCCTTTGTTTCCTGTGTTATAGTTACTGATTTGGTTTCCCTCGGTATACTAATTATGTTCACCTGTCTCTTGATTGGTTCCTTATTTATCCTAGTGTATATAGCCCTCAGTTTCAGTCGTGTTTTGTCTGTTCTTGTTGCATTTTCTTGTGGTTTTCCATTTTGCCGTCATTTATCGATGTGCTCCTGAGTGTTTTGTTTCTTTTATTAAATTTAAACTGCTGCAATTAGATCCTTATCATCTCCTCTCTTTTTTTGACCACAATGTGAGAACTATCATATGTACTTTGAATGGCTTGCACACTCAACTGTGCACCAGGTAGAGCAGAATTCTGAAAA
The DNA here is from genome assembly GCF_029890125.1 of Rhinichthys klamathensis goyatoka. Lineage (NCBI taxonomy): Eukaryota > Metazoa > Chordata > Actinopteri > Cypriniformes > Leuciscidae > Rhinichthys > Rhinichthys klamathensis. The sequence goes on along the minus strand of NW_026607285.1, from coordinate 230,191 downwards.
TGAATCGTACCCGCACCTTTAGAACACCTTAGAACTGCATAGCAACACCCTGGCAACCCCTAATAATACTGTAGTATATTGGTGGTGAGTTTTGCACAGGCAAGCACCACCTATTTTCTTACTTTCATATTAAAAACTATTTCTTCTGCAGTTTGTGTTGGTTTTTGTGTTTTGCGTCATCTCTATAAATAACTGATCCCTGGTCTGTTTTCTTTGCAGAAACTTTTGTTACTTTTGGGATCAAATGCTTTAAAAATGAGAAATAGGTTCAGTTACTGGATGTTCTGCATGGGTAAACACAAATGGAAATTTGCAGTGCCAAAGATCATGAAGTTGAAATAGGCATGGCTGTGATAAATGGTCGCAGTGTAAGAGAACCGCTGGGCAGGAAAAGCATTTGAGCCTGTGTTATACTTTGAAGGATTAGAAGGCCCTGCCACCGTAAAGATACCATTTCACACATTTTAACTGAGGGAATTAATCTGTTCGCCAAAACTGAGATGAGTCAGCGGTGGTGTATTTGTCTGACTCTGTTTGTGTGTGTGTTTTTTTTTTTTTTTTAAATATCACTGTCTCCCACTCTCTTTCCCTCCCCAGCTGTGACCATTATATTCCCTGGTCTAAATCTCTTTGATGAGACCGGAAAAGCAGGAATTATTCATTGAAGATATGACATGTAGGCGTCCAACATATTCACAGCCTCAAAGTCTATCACTGAGTGTAATGGATAATACATCGTGAAAGAGGGTTTTGTTGAGTGTCAATGAACATGTCCAGGAGCTATTGATCTAAGAAGGCAAACATGAATGTTGTGCGCTGCTTTTTAATGTCGATGCATGCATTACTTGTACTGCAAATGTATGAATATAGACCCACTAGAGTTATGTGTGTTTATATGTGTTTCTAGCTCATAAAGGACAAACTGGGTTTATTTTATAAGGTAGATGTTGTAATCTTAACTGATTTATGACCATGCAACTATAGTCAAAATCCTAGTGCCTAGCTGTTCTAAAATCTACTATGTAGACTACGTTCTCACTCCACTCCCACATGGACCCCTTGGCGTCACTTTTTAATGGACATGGTACCTGGAAAGTCAGTGCTGGAGGGGGTTGGATGGATGATGTGTGTGTGTAGTCATGATGAAAGAACAGATTGGGCCCTGAGTAATAAGACTTTAGGCCAGTATCTGATGACATGGCCGATCTTATGTCTGTGACGCTATAGTTTGCGTGCTCAGCACCTGTGTTCCCTCACACAAAGACTTTTGTGTTTTAGCCTCCCTGAGAAAAAAAACAGCCCGGATATTTTGAATCATGTGATATGAACCCTCCTTTCATAAGGTGGCTTATAAACAACTTGTGACCATTGAGCATCAGCTGATCAAACTAACGCAGACCTCAAATAGTTCACAGTTCAGAGGTGAAGTTACAGTGTTACTGTCTAGATAGCATCCAGATGAAATAGTTGACCCTTTCTGTCATTTTTTACTCACCCTCATGTTGTTCCAAGCCCGTATGGTGTTATTTTTTATTCATAGAACACAGGAAGGAGAAATTTCAAACTCCTACTTTATATTTAATGATAGTTTATTGTGATGATGGCTGTTAAGCTCCAACAAGACAAAAAAATGTTCTTCACACAAAACGACTTGAAATTGTGCACAAGTCATTTGAACAACTTTTATGATGCCTGTTTGTAGAAGGATGGTGACCGTTAGAGCAGGGTTTTCTTTCAGGTAGCAGTTCTACAGCATCTTATTATGAGCTTTCATGCTTTGACTCTCTTTCTGTTTGTGGATGAGTGTACAAGAAAAACCTCAAAACCTCATTTATCTGAAGTGTTTTTCTCAGGGTTCTCTCTCAAGGTCTCTGAACTTTGGTTTTTCCTTTCCACCACCTCTCAAATGTCCTTTATCGTTCAAGTCAAGTCAAGTCACCTTTATTAATACAGCACTTTATACAATGCAAATTGTTTCAGCTTTACATTGATAAACAGGAAAATAAGTCAATGATGCAAACAGAATTCAATTCTGCTGTAAAAGCAGCTCTAAAAAGAGAATAGTAAACAGTCATTATTAAAGTGAAATCAGTTCAGTGTTGATTTATTTCGGTTTAATAACTGTGTAAAGTTCATAATTTATCTAATGAAAACATGTCATTATCCATCTCAGATCAGTTCTCATCCAATATTGTCAATCCAGTGCAGTCAAGTCAATAATATTGCTGAATGTTAAGTATTCCCACTAAGTATAAAGCAAAATGTGATAGAAGCCAAACTCCATCGGTGACAGAATGGAGAGAAACAAGTCAGGTGGACAGTTTCTCTCTCTCTCTCAGTTCTTCTTCGATTTCTATTTCTATACACTTTGACTAACATCCTGATTTCAGAATTGTTCACTGTGTGAGAATAGTTGTCCCCTTCTGTGCTGTTTTGTAGACTTTAATACACATTTACAGCAACTTAATGTAAACTATTCAGCCTGACACTTCCTGACATCCTCAGATGTGATTTGAACATGACAATATAAAATGCTTACATGCTATCGCTGCTATTCTACAGTGGATCTTCAATGGTAACAGCAGGGAAGGGTTAATGTTCCAAGTTAAACACAAATCGCCATGTGCTCCGTGAGGAACTTTCATTTGTATTTTAGTTGTAATTTTACTGACATTCCCTATCACTGTGACCCAGGTCATGTTTTTAGTCTCCTGTGGACTGAATCTGCTCAACCGGAAAAAAAAACAATGTTCTACACCTGCAGATGGCTTATTTGCATTTCATCATAAACCGCCTCATGCTGCGTTAAAGAATGGCTCTCCATTGCGTAAATTTTTTCCACAATCGTGTTTATTTAGTTTGTCTTTCTCTGGCAACTGCTCCAGCAGTAGTGATGCACAAAATATTGTCTTCCTCTCCCTGCTTTTTACTGAAAACAGACAATAAATAATATGAATACTGTTGCGTCTTCCAAAATCTCCTTTTAAGGTCATAAACAGTCAGTCAAAGTATCACTTACTTATCTGAAGGGGTAAAAACAGTTTGGGGATTGTAACATCCTCTTTGTTCTTATTCAGAAGTGTGAGTTGCTGACAAATGCATATCAGGTTTTTTCAGCTTATGAGTTGAACTGGCAACAGAAAACCGAAGTTTGTTAAAACCACACTGAAGATGAATATGTTAAAACATACATGTGGTGGTTTTTAGGAAGTACACAATACACTACTGTTCAAAAGTTTGGGGTCAGTAAGATTAATGCATTAAATTGATGAAAAGTGGCAGTAAAGACTTTTATATCGTTCTACTATGAAAAACATTGGGTCTCATTCACTAAGTATGCGTACACACACATTTGTGTGTGAATTGTGCGGAATGATTTTAAGAACAAATCACGAGTCACCAAAAATTTTGTCATAAAATGTATTCTATGTTTACGAAAAAATATAGGAACAACTGAAAACACATGTAGGAGAGAGTGGGGTAAGATGAGCCAGTGGGTAAGTTGACCCACCCCATTTATCTTGACAACTGTACACTTTTATTTTCATGTGACCATATATTTCGGAACCACCCATCATTTTTGCCTGACTGTGAAAAGGAGCAGACCATGGGAGGAGTGGAAGGCACCTATTTTCCTTAAAAACTGTTTTTGGCTTGTCAAAGTAAGATTTTTAGCATAACGGATGTAATCGCTGTTACATCAAAGCAAATTGGTCCAGCTCTAAAATATTTATGATCTATATTGGCGATTTAGAAATGTATAAAACCATTCAAATCATTTATTAGGCGTAGATTAGGTGGAGATTTTTCGTGAGAAGTTCTCCTGTCCGTACAAATACGAAATAATCCACGCAATTATTAGTGAATGAGACCCATTGTTCTTCTGAACTTTGTTCATCAAAGAAACCTGAAAAAAACTGCAACATGGTTTACACAAAATATTAAGCAGCTGTTTTCAACAATGATCATTAATAAGAAAAGTTACTTAAGCACCAAATTAGCATATTAGCACGATTTCTGAAGGATCATGAAATTCCAATTCCTAAATTCCAATAACATTTCACAATATTACTGTTTTTACTAGGCCTATACAGTGTATATATATATATTAGAGCTGCCCTCAACTAATGATTTTTCTAGTCGACTATTAATTTTCGTTAATTTTTAAGCGATTAGTCGACTAATCGCACGTGTATATTAATAGTCGACTAGAAGAGGCCTAGATGGACTATTTTTTTATTAGTCGGTTAGTCAAAGAAAAATAAGCTATTAGCTTAGAGGGTGGAAGCTATTAGCACGCTTACTGCATTACATGAAGGCACCGGCGTGATAACTTGCATTTAACTTAAAATACTCCGTCATTTTTGGTCTTACATCAAGAGTAGCCTAATACGTCATTCAAAACTGACAAATTTAATATGAGTGAACTCGCAATAACTAAACGTAGTGCTTTGCAAAATAAAGAAAACAATCAGCATGCGCTTTCTGCCGCCTCGTTCTGTTAAAGGCCTTCTGCCTTCTGCTAAAGGCTCATTATTATGATTTGGCTTATTAAGGGGTAGCCCTACTATGCTGCTTCTTTCAAAAAACATTTTTAAAAATCTTAGCGACCCCAAACATTTAGTGCATAGCTTTAAACCAGTATTTTTCCCAACAGACTGACAGCAACTTGACTCATCCCCCCCCGACTCATTCCAGTTTTGTGTGAAATATGCATCAGTCAATTAACAGACTCTGGGAAGTTCATGGACACACAGTACATCTGATGCTGAGACTTACTACTAATCACTATCTTTCCCAGTCCACTTTTTATTTTCCAAAAGTCACTGGTTCCAACTCTCTCTGTTTCTCATCCACACTTGACTTCTCTCCACCAAGCTGTTTCCCTGAAGTACTGGCTTGATTTTGACCTCCTGTGGAGCAAGAAAACAAAAGTTTTTCCTCACAATTTCTGCATTTTGTTTGCAGCCCACAGCAAAGTCCTGCACAGCTTCGCTAATGTCCCTGAGCTTTTTGTCTCTTGAGTGTGAAACTCTAATGAGGAACAGGGATGAGATTCCCAGGAGAGGCGTCCCGCTGGCATTGGATGGGACAGGGATAATAGAGCCAGTCAGGTTTGTGTGAACCCAGACGAGGGAGACGTGGCAGAAAAAGGGAATGAGGAGGTCAGGGGAATCCAATGGTAAAACAGCACAGAACAGACTAGCTTGTGGGTTCGAATAAGAGAAGAACATAGGTAATAGACTCACAGGATGCTCACAAAATGTAAAAAAAAAAAAAAAAAAAAAAGTAAGAGAAAAGTGTTCATGAGAGATGAACATTCAAATTTAGAGGTGACCAGTGATCAAAGCAGTTCAGTTGCTTATATGTTTAGTAATATGAAGACAAAGTAATGTGTTAAAGCTAATGTGTATAACTGTAAGAAAGCCATTCATTCCCTGACTTCTGACGAGTGCAAACACTGCAGCTCTGTGACACTCCGTTTGAGGTTGACATGTCAACTTCTGCCTTGACCAATAGTGGGATTTTCTTTGTTGAAACTTATTCTGCACCGTTTGTGCATATAGGAGATGAATGAAACCTCAAATCATGTGATTTGTTGGGAATTACTATTATAAGAGACTGAACTTCATATGGCAGACAATGAAACTGATGAAAAAATTCTAGCCATTACATCCAGGGTGTTGTTTAAAGGTCAAGACGCTGGGATAGACACCAGCATCCCCACGGCCCTATATTGGACAATGGAGAATGGATGAATGGATTGAAGTAGATTTATGTATGTATGTATGTATGTACTCTAGTGAAAAAAACCTATACCAATTTATTTTATAGTTGGTATACTAAAATTCCATTAACATATTTACTGACATATCACTTGAGACTTACTGATATAAATATAATAATTAGACTTTATTGCACAATGCACATTTCCTAATATTAAGCCTTAATAAACGGATAACTTAAGTGCATTAAGCACAAAATTAGTGGTTCCAATTTAGCAGACTTTAAGTATACCAATTTAGTATACTAAAAGTACAATTGCAGTTGCATTGTATTTATATTAAGTACATAATATGTACATGTATTTGTAGTATACTTGGCATAAAATAAATGTTATTCAAATACATTTTAGTATAGGCCTATTTATTTTTCCCCAGGGTACACTCTTGGAAAAAAGTAGTACAAAAGCTGTCATTGGGACAGTATAATTTAAAAGGGTTCTAATATATACAGTTTAGGTACTAATATGTACACTTTTGGTACCAATATGTACCTTTGAGGTACTTATATGCACTCTTTAGTTACAAAGGTGTACCTTTTGAACTGAGATTTTATTTATTCAGTTTATATATATATATATATATATATATATATATATATATTAGGGCTGTCAAACGATTAATCACGATTAATCGCATCCAAAATAAAAGTTTGTGTTTACATAATATATGTGTGTGTACTGTGTATAATTATTTTGTATATAAATGCACACATGTATGTAAGAAATATATGTTATTTATATATAAAATGTTTATATTTATATAAAATATACATTATATATAGGCTATATTCAGTCTATATACAGTATATACATGCAAATATTTCTTAAATACACATGCATGTGTGGGTATTTATGTATTAAAAATAATTATACACAGTACACACACATATATTATGTAAACACAAACTTTTATTTTGGATGCGATTAATCGCGATTAATCGTTTGACAGCCCTAATTATAAAGCAGTCAAAACAAGTCATTTTTGTATTTTTGCATCTCATGACTCCCGGCCCCGCCCTGCTTGCCACAGTATTGTATGTATATTTTTTTATATATATATATATATATATATCGATTTTTGTCTAGTTATCAACCACCTACAGTTGATAGCACATCCTTCAAATCCCCTAGCAACCACAACACCCTAGCAATGTGACAGGGAGTTTTACTTGGACAAGCACCACTTACATTTCAGAAAATGGGAAAATCAGTTTTTGCAATTCTATTTGGTGCCTCTAACAGCACATAAATTACACATAGTAGCTTTAAAGAGGCACAGATGCACAGACACAATCTTAATCATAACCTTGACTGAACTAGACCTCACCTCACAATTTTTAAGCAAAGACAAATATAGCAGATGCGGTAGATTAAACCTTCCTTGGCCGGAGGTCTCAATGCTCAGCAGACATGAAATAGGCTGGCGTTCTGAAATGAATGTCTGGATGTGATGGTGAATGGGTACACAGCATAACTCACATGAGGTTAGTTTAGCTGGTTGGCGTTTTATGACGTGGGACAAATTAAAATGTGCTTTGTTGAACACACACATGCACGTATTCTGTCAGTTTGCTCTTGTTGATATGTAGCTCCATACAACTCACTGAACAGAAGAACCGTGAAATCCTTGGAAAATTGAACTTAATGGGCAGGCTGTTTCTCTTCCCATGGGTCACACACACACACACACACACACACACACACACACACACACACACACACACACACACACACACACACACACACACACACACACACACACACACACACACACACACACACACACACACACACACACACACACACACACACACACACACTATAATGGACAGAGGGGGTCTGTTCCACTCTCTGTCATTTTTTATGAAATGAAGAACAATGAGTAACTTTGCTAGCTTTTGGGAAGTGATGTGTGTGTGTGTGTGTATTGATGAATCTGCAACCTATAGAAATGCGTCTCTTGTTATTTTATCTCATGGCAAAATTGCATCTAAGTGCTCTGGTAGAGTCTTTCTCTTCCCGTCAAACACATCAACACCCGATTCTTGTTTGAAAATGGGTACCACAAATAGATTCAGACATGTGCAGTAGTTTTGTCCATCAGGCCTGTTGTTGCCTGTCTGAGAAACTCTGACTGGCTGCTTTGTGGCTGTCCTGAACCCAGATCTTCTGGAGGACACAGCATGTGCTTCAAAGATGTTTTGTACCACACACATCAGAAGAAATGAGTCGCAGATGTGACTTAAAGATTTTATTTTAATCATAAAGCTTCTTATGTGTCTGCCTATGTATGTGTGTGTGGTGGGGGGTTATGGTCAGTAAGATTTTAAAAAAAAGAAATAGTTACTTTTATTCAGAAAGTATGCATACCATTTCTGAAAACAGTAAAGTTATAGTACTGTAAAGTTTTTTTTTTTGCAAACAATTTCTATTTCAAATAAATGCCATTCTTTTAAACTTTCTGTTTATCAAAGAATCCTGAAATAAATGTAATTACACAAAAATATTAAGCTGCACTACTTTTTTCAACATATAATTATAAGAAATGTTTCTTGTTTATGTAGGATCATGTGACACTGAAGACTGGCGTAATAGCTGGAGAAAATACATATTTTAGGGAATAAATTACATTTTAAAATATTTTTATTTTTAATTGTAATTATGTAATCGATATTTTTGTAATTACTACAGTATGTACTTAATATGTCATTTTTTAAAAAAACTTATCAAAGAAATGTAGCCTTGGTGAGCTTGACAGACTTGTTTCAAAAACATTTATAAAATCTTACTAACCCTTACTGTTGAATGGTAGTGTACATTTGTAAGAAAGTGTTTTGTTCTCTTTAGAGAAAAACAGAGACATAGTAAGTTGATGTGAATGTGTGTGCGTGTCTGTTATGTCTGACTGGCTCATTCCTCTGGCTTATCAGTGAAGCATGACGTTGTTATGTTCCATCTCAAGGTCTCCAGACATATTCCTGCTTATATTAACTTGCCACAGGTGGGAAATTTGGATTTCATCTTCATTTTGGAAAAAATTCTTTATATAACAGCCTCATAAATCACAGTGATATTACTGAAAACTCAGTCATCCAAGAACTGCCTTTAGATACGCTAATGATCATCAGTAGCTCTCCTGCGTGTGCTGAGTCTCCAGTATTCACCATATGAATGCGGAATCCATCTCTATATGTACCCATGACATTTAGAGCAGATTTTTCACAGCCGTTCACAATTTCAGGTCGTAGTTATATGGATATCAAACAGAGAAAAGTTCTATTGCTCAGAGGTTGCTCTTTCAAATTTAACGTAGAATGTATAGATTTCAGTGCTTCATGTATCAACTTTTCGGTGTTTAGGCCTGTTTACATCAAGAATAACTACCTATATAACATTAACTATATTCGCATCAACATCAATGGACTAAAGCATTATTTTTTCTGTTTAATAAGCTCATGTCCTCTGCCGCTTTAAATGTACAAGCTTTCAAGATCAGGTGGATTCTAATTGTCAATGTATTTATCGTTCATCAGCTCTGAAAATGTTGTAGTTACAGTTATCGTCCTTGGTGTGAATGGCCCTCTTTCTCTTAAAATTCCTTTGGAGAAAAAAACTAGACACAAATGAGACAACTGATGACAAAAGGATACTTAAGTGAGAGTCTCTATTTGTTCTCCGCTTAATGTCACTGTAATTTAGGAGAAACAACTGAGATATGTTAGAGATCCTACTGTGATTTTTCACACATTGCAATGAGTTTTTGGTATGAAATTTGGGTCACACTTTAGTTTACATTCCAATTCTCACTATTAACTATGACATTTGGCACAATAAACTCATAATTACTGCTTATTAATAGTTAGTAAAGTAGTTGTTAAGTTTAGGTATTGGGTATGATTAAGGAATGTAGAACATGTTCATACAGAATAAGGCATCAATATGTGCTTTATAAGTACTAATAAACTGCTAATATCCTAATATGCATGCTAATAAGCAACTAGTGAGAATTGGACCTAAACTAAAGTGTTACCGAAATTCGTTGTGATAAAGATTGAAATTTTATGACAAGTGATAAGTTTAAATAATTGGACTAATGTCAATTTTCTCTCTCTTTTTTTCATGTATCTTGGATTCTTGGATTTCTGAACTAGGTAAGTTAACGTGATTTTGTGTATAAGTGTGTTTGTGTGTGTGTGTGTGTGTGTGTGAGAGAGAGAGAGAGAGAGAGAGAGAGAGAGAGAGAGAGAGAGAGAGAGAGAGAGAGAGAGAGAGAGAGAGAGAGAGAGAGAGAGAGAGAGAGAGAGAGAGAGAGAGAGAGAGAGAGAGAGAGAGAGAGAGAGAGAGAGAGAGAGAGAGAGAGAGAGAGAGAGAGAGAGAGAGAGAGAGAGAGAGAGAGGACAAATGAGAATGCAATAACTTGCATTCACAGGCTAAAAGCAGCGCTCATTAATAATTGATAAATAAATATATATTAGAAAGAGTGATGACAGGAGAGAAGGAAAGTAAAGATAAACTGCTAGAGCGAGAGAGATTTAGAGCTCTTCTTGTTAACAGACTCTGTGGGTTTATTCAGTATAGTTCTGGGAGAGATGATTGTCAAGAGTGTTTTCATTAGTTTAATCCACCGTTGCACTCTGGGGATGGATACGCCAAAGCGATAATGTCTTCTCTCTCCCGTTGAGTTCTTTCTATCTCTCTCTCTCCTCACCATTCTTTTTCTCTTTTTGAGAATTTCACTTTTGTGAGCCATAGTCCCATGAGCCTACATGTCCATTTAGTGAAGTTAGCAAACTTACGCATACTCTGTCTAATTCAATAAAGAGAAGTCAGAGGTCATCTGATCAATGATTAATGTGATTAGACAAGGATGGAGGAGAGAAGAGAGGAGGATGAGGGGAGAGGAAAAGAGTTTTATATAATCTCACTCTTGTGCCAAGTAGAGCACAAGTATCCGGAAATGAGAATTCAGTTTTAGCCAAGTGGCTTTCAGTATGTCATCCAAAGAGTGAACGCAGAGGGAGGCAGATAGAGATAAAGAGAGAGAGACTCAGACAGAGCAGAGGATTTTGGGGAAGGGAGAAGAGAGTTTGGATTCTGAGTCATCACTAAACCATCTGCTATCTGTGTGCGTGCACATTTGTGAAATACTCTCCTCATTGATTTCAAGATGGTGGGCAAAACACATGCAGGTTAATATTTAACCCTGATGGCAGAAACGATTAGAAACCCCACAGGCGCTTTGTGTTTCCTGCTCTTTATGATAGATAGTGATACCCTTCAATGAAATTGACAAAACTAAGTTGAGACAAACATTCTGCATTTCTGATCAAACTTCACTCATAGGTGCACTGTCGGAAAAAAAGATGTTTAGTGTTTTTTTTGTTGAAAAACGAAATGTTTAGTGCTCGTGATGCTCTTTGGATCATCTTCAGTCATAGTGGAGAACATTGTCATCAGGTTTCACACAAATGTGTGGAGTTCATGCAGCTTGAGTGCTTAAGTCATTAAAGTAAATGTGGAAAAAAAACGAATTTTTAACTTTTCATTCGAATTGTTATGGTTATATATATATATATATATATATAATATATAAGTTATTCAATATAAGATACACTATACATATATATTTCTAATCTATTACTTAATAGAATATAATATAATAGACTTAATAGAAGCTTTTTCATGAGTGGTTTCAGATGTTTGTATATACCTCACTGTATGTTTGCATTTAGCAGCATTGTTTCTATCACCTTTGTCTTTTCATATCCAGTTCTTATGTGGTAAATCGCACAATGATAATCCTCAATCGAATATATCCAGCGCTCTGGGCACTGGGGGGAGAGGATGACTTATGAGAGCTGCAGGATGAAAGCTTGTCTTTTGAGACTTTCATGAGAGATTATGCACCACAAATGGCCCATAGTGAATTTAAACGACGAGGCTCAGAAAACCAATTTTTGAAATGTTCACTTCTCTGTGGGGGGAGATGCATGTGATATTATGACTGTCCCAATGGCTTTCTTTACTGCATTCCAATTTGCATACTATCCATACTACATAGGATGCCAGATTTCAGTTAATGTGTCTCAAACTATAACATGTTGAACATCTAAGGGCCTGTTTACACCTGGTCATTTCTCATTTCATGCGTTTTTACTGATCGGATAGCTATCTGATTTGTTAAAAGGCTATCTGCAAAGTACACGTCAGCGAAAGCAACAGTTATGAGCTGCTTTTATTTATTATAAGCTTTGATCTTGCTTTTATACAAGATCAAAGACCTCAATAAGGATAGAGAGAGCGGCATCAGCACTGGTAAGATCATTTAGTCTCACTACTCGAAGATGATTGTGTTTTGAGCGTCTGCGACTTACTTTCTGTTTCATTTGCGGCAGTTTGCACGTTGACTTGCTGAATAGATACAGATCAATTCATCTGCGGTGATGCGTGTTGCGGTAGCGCTGTCATATCTGGCTATAACATGTTATAATAATGTTAGATAACGCTATAACGCTCTCACACGTTCATTTTTTTACATTTTGGGAGGAGTCAAATTTACATATGTGGTTTCAACAACCAGATGCTTTTACACTTGTCCAGTTTCATCTGGAATGCGTCTCCTGAAGTGGTTTGAGCGATCGGAATTAAATCTGTCTCGAAAGCGTATCGGAGGGGATTTACACCTGGTCTTTTCACGGTCGGATAGCTATCCGATCTGAGAAAACGCATGAAGTGACCAGGTGTAAACCTGATTACAGCAGGTGCTCAAATCACAAAAAAAGGGGTCTGTTAAATATGCTATTTATGATATGGTACTAGTGTGTACATATATGACTATGACCAGATACTGAAAAACAGGTTTTTTTTGCATACTCATTTGACATACAACAAACTTGACTGAGTTTATTTCTGTTTCTTATGACATTGAAAATATTGTCAAATTGTGCTCAAATTGCTCCAAAAAAATTATAATAATAGTAATAATGTGACTTGACAGAAACTCCTTCAGTAGCCTACTGTTTAAAACACATCCCAGGATGCACCTCATGACGGTGGTTTAGAGAATTAACAGATCTCTTATCTTGACAAAGGGTGGCAACTTTGATGATTTTCAAATATAAGATTGATTTGAGTTGTTTAACATCTGTTTTAGTCAATACATATTTTTCTTTATTTCCATACAATGTTCCAGTGGAATAATGGAAGTATAGGAATTATGAGGAATTGTGTATTTACTCTATTTATAAAAAATTGGAAATTGGTAGCAATAAAGTATCCAAAGGTTTTGAGAGGTTAGTGTAAGTAAGAGTACATATTTACCATCGTCAGTTCTGTATAGGCCTACTTTTAGCAAGAAGTAGAATTATGCACATTGAGATTCAGCTTCTCTTTTTTTCTCTCCCTTCCCCTGACGTTTCTGTTTTTCTAAATGGAATTGAAAGCACTGTTTAAGAAACTGTCAGTGAGCATTAAGCTTAACGTTTAGTACTGTATCTGCTCTTACATTGATGATTGGAGAAACATTGTAACATTGGAAAGCTGAATCCATGGCAACAACCCTTTGAACTATGAACTCACCCCTTTGAGGAAGACGTGTAGATTGACATGCATGGATCGCTCCATCTGCTGTGTGATCATATCACGTTTTTCTCTTTGGAAATCATCTGTCGTTCCACTCCACCATCTGTATTTAGCAGATAAATGGAAACAGATTGGCAGGTAAATAGATACACAGACAGACGGGCAGACACATGCGTTCAAGACTGACTGAAGATTGTGTTTGGTGCTTCCAGCATTTAGTGAGATTAAAAGCCTATGCACAGTCTTAAGAACCAAGAACGGCTTTAAAACTGACCCGATGACCTAATGACACACTGTGCTTATGGATCAATGTCCTAATCAGGTCATAGAAGAGCCAAGCACTTAGCTTGTTTGTGCTGGATATGTGTCCAGAATCATATAGTGGTGAGGGGATTATGAGATTATGAAAAAGGTTGATGAAGATTCATGCATTACAGATTCTTATAATTTGCATTAGATTAATAATGTGATAGTACGACAAGTCCATTAGTCATTATCACAGTCAAGAGCTCAAGCATCAGTTCAGCTGCTTTAAATAACAATTTTTTTTATGTTTTCATTGGCTCACTGACCTAGAGCTGAATGGAAGTAGATCATATTTTAGCTTTGATTAATATTTTTGGAGATGTACCAGTAGCATTATACTACCATTTGGCTTTGCATACTGTATATAATCGTTGACGAATCATTGGAGAAACATTAGAAACATTATGTTTTTTGGACATGTGATCATAATACCATTGTTATGTGAACATGTACCATAATAATACCACATGTACCATGAAAATACCATATTTTTGGAAATGTATACTGATTAAACTGTTTTCGGACATTTTGCCATTGTTGTTTGGCATGTATCACAACGATACAATGTTTTGTGTTTTTAAAAAGTTACCATGGTAATACTTTCCTTTTTAGATATGTTACCATGGCAATAGCTTGTTTTTTTACATTCATAATATCATTGTTGATGTCAAAATGTCAAACAATTTTTTTATTTTATTTTTTTACTTTTTTTTGTATTCATAATACCATTGTTGCCTGGACATGTAATATAATACCACTTTTTTTGTATCAATGCTTAGTATGGTACCATGGTTTTTGGACATGTACCATGGCACATGATTATAATAACATTGTTGTTTGATATTTTTTAAGCATGTACCATAATAATGCCATTCTATTCTTTGAACTACCTTGGAGAGTACCATGGTATGAAAAAATACCATGATATATATGAAAATGGCAGTTATATTCAATGATGTAAGCATATGATCACTGTCCCATTGTACTCCCACAGTACTCTTCGTAAGGATTAGGCTACACATTTTGACTTCTAAATGAGTACAACCAAGAGGATGGTAGTTGATTTACGTGCACTCATAATAAAATATCAGCTGAAGTGTTTAAACTGAATAGCGGGTAGTTTTTGCACAAAAGATGCACAATGCTTGATGAATTCACTCCAGATGCTTCTAATCTATGGGAAAAAACTGATAATCTGCAAAGATAACTCAGAACTTAAAGAATGATCAAGACTGTGCTAGTTTTTGCTGTTCAAGTGCTTTAAGTTGAGCTTTGGTTCCACTCTTCTCTGTAATCCTCTTGAGCAGGAGCGAATTTAGGGCAAGTGCGATTAGTGACGGCCCCACGCTCTTATCATATTCTCTAAACAGACCAGTATGGAGAGAAATAAGACAAAACAGAAATATAAAAAGCAAAGATTATCAACTAGGGGGGCATTCACCACACAAGGTGCTAAAACAGGTTTCAGGGGGTAGAGATTTCAGTTTGCATTATTAAATGTGTAAAAAAAAACTTCAAATAAAATAAAAAATATTAGGACAAATAGTCAAAAGACTAGATAAAATAAGGAAGATAAAATAAGTTAAGCTACTCGGCAAGTTTGTTTTTCACCAGCACTGTTTTATTGTAAAAGTGAATCATTGTTATATGGCATTTTAAGAATATTAATGATAATCAAATTAAATATGCACTGTAATGTGTTTTCAAAGGAACAGGTTTCTGGTTTGGTTTTGATGAAGGGGTCCTATCTGATTTGATTGTGGGAGTACATTAGACAAAAAGGTCTGGAAACACTGAATACCCAACTCCTTCCTCAAAACTACTTGTCCGCTTGTCAAAATACTGTGTTTGTCGTGTTGTCTGTCTGCTGACTGCTGTCCTCAGTCCTGCTCTAGTCCCGTTTCTTCCCATGTCTAAAGTCTTGTAATCTCAGTTCTCTGGAGGAGCTGCTTACTGTCTCTGTTGAAGACTCTTTCAAAGAGCTTCACTCAAAGCCAAAGCGCTGAGCTTTTGAAGACTCCAGCACTAAGCCAAAGAAAGCATATAGAGTCGATTTTAGCTTTAGCATAGATCAGTGTTTAGTGGCTACTGTTGGTGGAATGTGAAAATACTTTTATGCTGGTGCTGAAAATCCATTGGATTTTGATAATCAATAACAGTTATTACACACCCGGTGTGTTACAAATTAATTTAATATCCAAAATACTATTCTTGTCCTTACATTTGTGATTAAAAAAATTGTGAAACTTCGCAAAATAATCAAACCAAACCAAATTGTGAGCATATTTCAAATGATATAGTATATATTGTGTAAGTTGCCTACGAATCATAATCAAATCAAATTTAAACTTTAAAGCAAATATTAATGAAATATTTAGCAAGGATCCTTATTTTACTTTGTGGATGGTGAACAAGCAAGTTCTTTGTATGTGCATTTGCTATTGTTTCTGTCCACGTGTGATGTTCTCAACACTTGCAAATGACGGAAACCGGAACATAAAAAGTATTTGTGTACATGCTTTACGAAACGAGAAATGTTGAGAACATCTATGTGAAAATTTGTCAGACCGTATGAGTTTACAGTGGACAATACTGGAATAAGTGTTTGTTATAGGCCAATGTTATAGGCAATAACATATCCTTGTGTATTTGTAGAATGTGGTAAATGACAATACATCAGATGGTTTAGAGAACTGGTTCATTTGTCTGGCATTAGCTGCACCGAATGCTGTTACAAAAATAATGATCCCAAACACTCTGTCCATCTGCTATTGGCTGGACAAACGGGCAGTCCTGTCCAGTGATAAACAAACAGAACAATGCTGAATGTGTCACTGAGTCACAGTCCTTACACCCTTCAGGAAGTCAATATACAAAAGGCTTATTTACAGTTTTTTTTTAATAGTTTCTGCACATTAAGCATGGATAAATAATGTAAATAAAATCATACTATAATCACTGTTGTACTTTAATATAGCCTACTACTGTCTGTGCAATTAGTGTGCTAGATGTTACTTTAAATGAAATAAAGCTAATTGACAATGAAAGCATTTGAAGAATGGAAGGATCACTAGAAGACAATGCAACCTTTTAGGCCCAAGACATGCATGCCTGATTTGTGTCTGCTTCTCTCTGCGACTGTCACGCACACACGCTCTGTTGTGAACAGGATGTTGATCAGTGACTGACCTCTACCATCAATCACCAAACACACAATGCAATTCTGTGTAACAATGCGAGCAGTTAGCTAATGTCAAACACACACACACACACACACACACACACACACACACACACACACACACACACACACACACACACACACACACACACACACACACACACACACACACACACACACACACACACACACACACACACACACACACACACACACACACACACACACACACACACACACACAAACACACATACACATACACAGTGGGTTTCCATGTTTTATGGGGACATTCCATAGATGTAATGGTTTTTATTCGGTACTGTATATTCTATCCCCATACACTAAACCTAGCCATAAACCTACCGATCAGAGAAAACAGTCTACTATTTTAGATTTTCAAAAAAGATAATTCTGTATTATTTATAAGCTTGTTACCTCATGGGGACCAAAAAATGTCCCCACAAGGTCAAACTTTACTGGTATTACTATACTTGTATTACGGTACTCTACAAAGGACAATACTCTCTATTAAGTCAAATGTATCTGTTAGTTGCATAAATCTGTGAGGTTGTGCTTATCTATTTCAGGAAGATCAACTTAAAGACCCACTCCGATGAAAATAATGTTTTTCTAGGTGTTAACATGTTCTTGTGGCATTTTTCTTATGTTAGAGGACATATCTTGAGAAAAATAAGCTCAAAGTTGTATTTCTGAGTATTTCTACATTCAAATGGCTGTGAATCAGTAGCGGACGCTAAAATGCCGTTTAAAATAGACTGGAGTTGTGACGTAGTAACTCTACTGGGCGGGGCCACAAGCTCATACTCCCCTCCGCCCCGCCCGCTCAGGTTCTGAGGAGTAGAGAAGACGATGGCGGATCAACACCTATGTGCGGTAGTGGGTTGCAATACTAAGAGGAGAGATAGTGGTATTAGCTTTCATGCTTTACCAAAACATGTTGCTGTGAGAGATAGATGAATTACATTCCTTGGTCACGGCAATGTTAAAAATCACACACCGGTTTGCGGTCAGCACTTCACAGAAGACTGTTTCACCAACTGGCAGGAGAAAAAAATGGGCTTCATCAGTAAATTGTTTTTGAAGCCGGTTGCAGTGCCTTCCATCAAGACTCCATCAACTGGACAGCCTGTGTCTTTACTGGTAAGTTTATTTTTTTTTCTGTCGGGAGCTAGTTGAACGATCCCGCCTGGTCGTCTCCGTGCCAACGGCTCCGCCCACAACGCAGAGGCGAATTGCTAATGAGCTACTGCCGCTCTGCTGAAGCGAAGTCCCAGAAAACGGCACAGGTTTTGTGATTTTGGCTAAAAATGGCATAATCATAATTTAAAGACCACTGGGAATGTTTAAAAATAGCTCAAAAATATGATCGGAGTGGGACTTTAAAGATCAACTAAATTTAACAATGGTTTAACCTAAAAATGATATGTGCGCACAAATGTTACGTAAATTATTGAATGTAATTATACTAAACCTTAAGGCCTGTTCACACCGGGATGAATTTCGCGCACGATATTCGCCGACGTTTAATGTAACTAAACAAAGGGCGCCAATGTGAGTGTGCACACCGACGCGAAAAACGCCACGCGTAAAAGCGTCATTTTTTTAAAAAAACGCTTCGGGTTCGTTTTTTTGGTTTGACGCGTCGCGTCAAAAACTATCCGACCAATGAGATTGGCGCTTTTGCTCACGTGTCTGGAAACACAACTTGGGGACGCTCAAACACAAAGCGGTCTTGCCGAGCACACATACGTAACGGCGAAGAAGATATACGCCAAGTAGCGTCTACACTGCCGGGAAGAAATAAGACGAGGAAGATGCAAGGCAAGATGAATGTAGAGCTGCTGGTCTCGTTGGTGTCGGAACATAAAGAACTATATGACAAACGCGACAGCGACTACAAAATAGGACTATTTCTGTTTTACATTAAGCGCCATCTAATGTCAGGGAATGAATTTGCATGTTCACTCGGCTCATCGTCAGTGAAAATCGCTTGGGTGTGAACACAAAAAAACGTTGAAAAACGCTGGCGAATAATGCGTGCCGATATTCTTCCCGGTGTGTACGGCCCTTTACACTTGTATTTTAATTTATATTGAACTATCCAAAACCATTCCAAACAAACAAAACGGAACACTGTGTGCATGTGCCCTGTTTTTGACATAGCTATTCTTTTGGAAAATGGTTCATATAGACCCTAAATGATCTATTTTTAATTAAAAAAAAGGTTAGAATTAGGTTAGGGTTAGTCTACGTGCTAATTACAATTAACATAACAATAGAATACAACAGAATGTGACCTTCTATTGTCAAACTGTGCAGCAGACACAGCAGCAGCCATACTGTATGTGCAGCTGGTGAACGTCTATCCGCCAGCTGTGTTCTGTTGTTCTGAGTGCGCGTTGAGTTGAAAGAGCAGGTTTGACAGAGATATGAACCATTCGTGACTGATGAGAACTAGAGAAAGGAAGGATCAAAGATGATAATATAATTACTGTATGAACAGCACACACTTTAATGCTATGTCCTCCATAGATTACATATCAGTGTTATGCTGATTGTTCAAAATATGAAATTTAATTGAAACAAAACGGAGATTTTAAACAATGGGAAAAGGGCTGGGAGAGACTGTATATCAGATATTCACGGTATTCAGGGATTTTCCTGACGATTTAAAATTGCACAACATTGCAACTTTTTATTTGGCAATTCCATTTTCTAAATAGTGTCATTAGATTAGTTTTATGATCAATCCTCCGACTTGTGAGAATGAGTGTGTTAAGACAGAGATGTGAAGTGGAAGTTTGAGTTGTTTCAAATTTGAAATGATTAATTTGCATAATCATATTGTATTGTATATATTGTTATATTAGTTCATATAAAGGAATACACACACACACACACACACACACACACCCTAGATATAGTATATATTGTCCAGCCCTAGTTGGAAGTACTGAATGCTCAAGGTTATTGTTCTCATTGATGCAGCTGTTCAAGTTTTTTTTTTCTGTTTAACTTCTGACTCTCAGGTGACTAGAGTGTTTGCAGTTTACTTCCTCTCTTTCTCTATTTGTTAATGTTGGGCCTGAGAAATTCACTCTAAACACTCTAAACAGCCTGACTGTCGAGTCAAGTTAACCCTGAATTTTTTACAGTCTCCCCTCCAGGCCACCTGTCATTACAGATTATGTCAAACAGACCCTTGTGTGTGGTCAAGTCAGACCTCATTTGGAGGTTTTTGCCTAGCTTAGTTAGCATAACTTAGCATTAGGTTAAATAGCCTGATGAAATACCCAATACCTAAACTTAACAACTACCTTACTAACTATTAATAAGCAGCAGTAATTAGGAGTTTATTAAGTTAGTTTAAGCAAAATTCATAGGGAATAGTTAGTTAATAGTGAGTATTAGACCCTAAACTAAATTGTGATTAAAGTTTTATTCAGCAGTGATGCATTAAATTGATCATAAGGGATTTATGTTTAATTTGTATTATTTAAAATATGTATTATTAAAAATATTTAAAAAGATAAATTTATAACATTACAAAAAGATTTCTATTTCAAATAAATGCTGTTCTTTTGAACTTTTTATTCATTAAAAAATCTTGAAAATACATATCACGGTTTACACAAAAATATTAAGCAGCACAGTTGTTTTCAACATTGATAATAATATTAATAAATTTCTTGAGCAGCATGTGACACTAAAGACTGGAGTAATGATGCTGAAATTTGTACTTTGCCATCACAGAAATAAATTACATCTGAAAACATATTCAAATAGAAAAGTTATTTTAAATGTTTATTACATTTCACAATAGTACTGTTTTTACTGTATTTTTAATCAAATAAAAAGCCTCGTTGAGCATAATAGTCTTCTTTCAAAAACATTAAAAAAATCTTACCAACCCCAAACGTTTAAATCAAATTGTACAGAAAATATTAATAAAGACTAGATGAAATGCTACTTCGTAAGTCACAATTCAGTGTCTCGGTTATATCAACATTCAAAACCTTCTGTAAATGATTCTAGTGAACTACACAATCGATTTACAGTCTATAGTTGTTGACAGGTGAGAAGTAACAATAATGTGATCTGACATGAAATGAGAGAGACAGATAGTGAGATAAAGCGAGTGTATATACAACCCACTACAAGACTGTTGTCATAACCTGTCCACAACAATCACACTCAAAGTCTCTAGTAGAGAAGCAAGTTCACAGATACACGCATTTAGTCACATAAACCTAACACTCTGTCGTGATGTGCTATGAAAAAAAAACTCTTGACGTACTGTTAAACCTGAGCTGTATGAATAATCTGCCTTTTAACCTCAGGAAAATAATGATATGTGTGTTTGTTAGTTACTTGAGTGAATGAATACAAAGTATTTCCTGTGACCCAGTGTCAGTTGCATCATTGTTGTCTAAGGAAATCCATGATCAATGATGTAACCAAATACAAGGCCCTTTGTAATGACGCATGAGAGATGATATCTTATAGCTAGCTCAAATTCAAAGCAAAACTTTTTATATGCTCCATTACCTGAGATAACTTGACATGTTTGCTTTTTTTCAGTAAGAGACAGATGAAGTGTTTCTAATGTTTGATTGATGTGCATCTGTTCTATTTCAAACCATCCATCCATATTAAATATCTGTTTCCATTTTAGATTTAGACTAGTGTGTGGTGCAATATTGCTTTCTTCACCGTCTCAATATTTTAATGGATGAGCTAATTGTAACGCCATTGGCTGTGTACAAAGCACACAACAAAGGAGTATCAGACAAAAACAGACTTCATTAAATCCACAATATAGAAACTTAGGAGATTGAAGAAGATTTAGCAAACACAACCACTTTCCGTAAACGAGACAAAACAAAACAGGAAGTATATATACAGAGGGAACTAAACAGGAACAGCTGAACCGAATGATAATGTGTAGTCAGAGAAACTAAGGGACCGTTCGGTATTTATGGAAAGGTCCACTGGAGGAAAATAGGGGAGGGTCATGTCTTTTTATTCTTTGTTGAGGGGAGGGTCATTCAACTTTTTTTAGTCTAGGGGGAGGGTCACCCAACTTTTGTATTCATGAAAACAGCAAAATGTCAAAGTGACTTGTTTGTTGCATATTTTTTCCATGTAGCTCTCTCGGTCTCGGCCCCCGGCCCATCGCTATCAGATGGGTCTGACCCAACAAAAATCCAGTTTGGCGCTGTTTGACAGTGCGCGCGCACTTCAGTACACGCTCAGAAAAAAGTGCATTAGAACAGAACGCCAATGAAATGTTTAACAGTCATAGCTTTAAAGCACGAGCAAATAATTAACTTTTGTGATTGCGAATAAGTGCAGTGTCCTGTGAGTGTAACTCTACCGCTGCATTAACATGTGATATTAATGTACGTTGAGTGTATTGGGACTGAGGCGCCAGAACTGCAGCTGATATAATGTGCGCTGTAGCACGATACTACTTAGTTTCCATTCTTATTGTGTTTCCACAACAATGTTAGTGAGTAAATACTGAAATTGCCACCATAACAGTGGAGTGTGATGTGTAAGACGTAGGGATACCACATTTTTTAATTACTAGTATTATTTGAAGTTAACATAATAAAATACGCAGACCTACCAAAAAACTAGTTGAGGATAAATTCTTTAAAATTGGGCAATTCCAGCGTTATGGACGTGACATATGCAGTCAAAACTTGAAATATAAATTATCAGAAAATGCATTTAATACTGAAACGTCTGTTTATATATCCATACTCCCTTAATAAAGGAGTCCAGACATTAGAAAAATATCAGTCTACACATGCGTTTTATATTTAATATGAGCGAAATACACATGTGACATGACACAACAAATCTTTAACTTTTAGGTGGCAAAATATTTTTTAATAATTCTACGAATTACACTGCGCAAAACAAAAGTAGGCTAATAACCGGATGAAGAAGGGTCGGCCTCCATAGAACATAAAATATTCTTTTTTATATTTTATTTTTCGTGTTCGCATTTATGAGGAAAAAAACAATGTTACGGACGTGACAGTTCTCAGTTACGGACATGACCGCTCTGAAAGCGACTTTAAAACTTTCACAGAGACTTCAGAAAGCACAAAGCCTTTCTTTAAAGTAGCCTAAATTTCGTTTTTTATTAATTGTTTCTTAATTTTAATTAATGTTTCATCAACCAATTGCCTGGATTTAATAAATAAGAAGTAAATATAGTAGAAAATAGATCATCATGACACGAGGCGCCGGCACGTGAACTGGACTCTCGTCTCATAAATGAACCGAAACTCAGCGTATAATGTACTTGCCTCACAGAATTGAGAAATATATAGAAAGCTTGATGTAACTAATGTGTAGTCAGAGAAACTAACAAGAACTCATGCAGACACGACAGAAACTAAACTAAACAGAACATGAGATCAGAATTATATAGCGAGCCATTACCCACGGTGACATCATTTAGAGCCAAGTCTGGTGTGCTGTCCCCACCTTTGCAATAAGTCACACCAGTTTTTATGGTGTACAAAAAAATGCACAAGAGAAAATTTATTGCATTCATTTAGCAAGAAGTATCCCTCCCTTTTCTCTCAATCCATCTCTTTTCCTCTCCCTGACGCTGCTTTTGCTTTATCATTTCATCAAGTCAGCTGCATCTACAGTCTCAACAGTAACCATGAAGCGATCACGAGGAATAAATCATAAATAATGGCTTCAGCGTTTTATTCTCTCTGTTACTCCTGACACAGCAGATGAGCTTCAGAAAATTCCCATTGGGGAAACCACAGTAGGAATCGTCATTTTGGATGATTCAAGGTTGAAGGGCTACCGGAAAATTACACCAGGTGAATGAGTGTGTACTTAGTGTTAGTAATATGTGTTTGTATGAGCAATGAAGGGGTTTTCCTGGTTAGTTTCATTCATATACGTATGTGGAATTTTTAAATAATCATTTACATTGATTAGAAAGCCTACACTGATTATGTATTCATTTTACCTTGGTGAATAAGCAGAGGATAACAACTTCTTCACAAACCAATTTGAAAGTAGCCTAGATATGTATTTTGGAGTTTTGAAAATAAATAAATAGGTAGAGGCTCTTTTTCCTGCCTGGGTTGCGGTATTTAGATGTATCTGTAAAATTCAGTGTTTTAATATTTTTATTTCCATTTCATGTAAATTCAATGTTTGTGCATAAAACAGAGAGCTTTAAACACCACAAACTGCAGAGCTAATTTGTTTAGGTTCTCTCTCTTTCCTTTCAGTGTTTCTCTCTATGATTGACAGATTCAGTTTTAGAGTACATTATTCAGCAGTAGTGAACCCCCCTCCTCCTAAAATGGCAATTCCCAAAATCCCTCAGCAGCCAGAGCCAATCAGAGAGCATTTATGCAGCCCACTCAACACACTGTGTGGCCGTGCAGCATGACAGGGAAAGGGAATGATGGCAATCAATACGATTTTAGGAGTTTGGGCATGAGAAGACAGGAAAGGACAATTTCTTTTTTTTTTTAACAAAGCGTTATGAGGAGAGACCAAACACACCAAACTCACTCTTGCACTCTTCTCCCTTCTTTTTACCCCTATGCTCTCGTTTGTCATTCATGATTAATGTGCTGAGACTGAATGAATGATTAATGACTGGAGGTTGGCTTTGGCTGCTGTATCAGCCTATGACAGTGCAGCACTGGAGCCTTAGTGACAAGATCCATTGCTCTGTATTTTACCATTTCAACTTCCCTTTGGACTGCAAGAGAATTTTGAACATTTGTTCTTGCATCCATTCCTGCTGAGCATTTCTAAATATGTCTTACCTGTCTGTCTCAGTCATTCTCTCTCACACACATACTCCCTCACAGATGAGTGGTCAGACATACTGTTGATTGGCATTTGTTTTGGGGGAATAGGGGGCAGATGGTCTATAGCTCTAGGAACCAACACCACATCGGTATGCGCAGCAGGGGGACCTGGAGGGAGAGGATAGAGTGTGACACAATGACATTTAGCAGGACCTTGCCTGAAGCAAGTGTCTTTGTCTGTTTCCATCTACTGCCTCCATCATTTGCTTTCCGCTTCTCTGTGTCATTCATTGGGAATGACGGCTAGAAAGGATGGAAGAGGGTGGAGTTTGTTTTTGGCAGGTTATGAGGCACAGATTGAAAGAGAGTTGGATGGAAAAAGAGACAATGAGAAGAATATTGAAATTATTACTTAATAAAAGCAGGTCTTTTTATTTATCTATGTTATTACATGTATAATATATATTATTATTATTATTATTATAAAAATGAGTGATCAATATGTTTATTGTGATCATTGTAATAACAATAAATATCAATTTTTAATTATTTTATTGTTAAATTATAATAAAATTAATACTACTGCTGGTGCTACAAGTATTATTATTATTATTGAAAGCAATAATAATACAACAATAATGATAATTATTATAATAATTACTGCTGTTATTAGTATTTTCATTATCAAAATAAATATATTCTTAATTCTTTTGATGTGCAGTCATGTGTACATATATTTAAACTTGTTTTTTCAAATCAGCTTTTATAGCCATAACCATTTTAAACGCATATTTTTGGTGCCACCGCTTGGAATTGTCTCGAATTGGTTTGTTTTATTCCATTTAGATTTACTGTTCTTGTTCTATACACATTATTTTAGCAATAAGTTGACTAAAGTTACAGTCACTGGCAACTTTGGCAGAGTAATAATCAGCATCTATGGGTGCTGCATGGGGTTATGCATACACAGCAAGATATGTTTCAGATCATTGTTACTATATTGTGTATTTTAGCACATTATAGCATGTTAGCACTATGTTGTATAGTGTAATTACAGTTTTTCCTCAATCGATTTGACACATTTCTCCAAATGAATGAAGCTGTTCTCAAACGAA
Source organism: Rhinichthys klamathensis goyatoka (assembly GCF_029890125.1). Classification (NCBI taxonomy): domain Eukaryota; kingdom Metazoa; phylum Chordata; class Actinopteri; order Cypriniformes; family Leuciscidae; genus Rhinichthys; species Rhinichthys klamathensis. Next base: position 204,391 of record NW_026607285.1, on the reverse strand, counting down.
TTAACACTGCAAAATAAACACTCTTATTTTGGCCAAACAGTTCAATTTTACTACATAATGTGTACATAACTACACATTTTAATACAGCATTTTACTCTAATAATGCATTTAGCAAAATTAGATACTGACATCAAAACTACAAGTGTGTGTTCTCTGTAAATAAAAAATAAAAACATATTAAACTGTAGATACATAAATACTTGATTTAAAATACATGTTTATCATTAATGCATAGAGTTGCAGTTGTCTTTTCCTAATCAAGTAAAGTTTTTGGTTGGCTGTATGAACTATTGTGAAAACATTTGAGAATTTTGTGCTTAATGTTTTGAGAAAATTATGGATGTGATTTTGTAATTTGTAAAAAAAAAAAAAAAAAAATGAATGAAACACATAATCTGTTTAGGACAATTACAAAGTGTTTAGATCACTGTGTTAACTGTTTTGAGAGCAGCGACATAAGTTTGGAGAAATGTGTCAAATGGATTTAGAAAAACTGTAAGCTAGAACCAATCAGCCCAATCAATCATGCCCTGAACAATCCATTATGTGCGAGAAAATGTCCATATATCTTTGTTTTGTTTGCATTTCAACAGGTTCGCATGAGCAATTCTTCCTTGAATATTACAGCAGTTTTTCTCTGGCTATCAACCACCAAACACAACAATCATACACCTGTCAAACTGTGTGTATGTTAGTCTGAACACTTTGAAGTTGAAGAGCAGGTTTGGTGACTGACTACAAAGTAAAACGCGGAGGAATTCTTCCTACGTCATTGCATAACCTTTTGCATTTGTGTCTGCAGAGGTTCTTACAAATATAGGGTTTTACTGTACATTTCATACAAAAATGGTTGCTTGTTATTGTCAGTCTCATATGTGCAATGTAAGGTGTTGTTAGGTAAAGTGGTGCAGTTAAACAAAGCACATGCTGGTGTACTATCGTGTATTAGTGAGGTATTATATCTGGACATGTTTGGCTTGACAGCTGTCAGATATTAGCTTTAGAAGGAGGTGATTATCTTGCTGTATTAAAGGCTGTTCATCACCTCTTAAGAAGATAGACGCGTGTGCTTGTTTGATATGATGGGGAAAATGATATCCTGTTAGAAGCCTAGAATTTCAAGAGAAATGCCAGTAATCAACCAACTAATGCTAAAGCAAACATTCAGAAAACCTGAACAACCATTTCACAGCATGTATATTATGTAACAGCAGCATCTTCGGGCACATGACCAAAACATTCTTATTGTTTGCTTATTGATCTTATTGTTTGGCCAATGAAAAAAAGATTACAACACCTCTTCGTAAAAATAATCAGTCTCAATGATGGCCTATACGTGGATAATATTCCATTCATTCTTATGTAATATTCCATTCATTCTTATTCATTCAGTCTTGGTTTGAAAAGGTCTTAATACATAGGAATTGTTTTTAGTGTGGGATAGAATTTTGTCCAATTATTTCAGGCCAGAACTACAAAGAATATGTATGCAAATAAAAGAAGAAGAAGAAATGGAGGATGATTGACTGAGATGAGAGTGGTAGAAGAGCGATTACAAGTGATTAAACTAATAACATGTGCTCAGATCTAGAGCCAATGGCTGCAGTCAGTACAAACAAGCACAAATATAAAAGCAAACACATACCAGGTCGCCGATCACAGACAGCCTTTCTGTTTCACATCAAATCTGTGTTTAATGACGTCTCATGAGTTCGGACATTAAACAGATGGGACACAGGATACTAACAGTCTGAACTGCTCAAGAAATGAGCGTTCATTTAATACATAACATTTCTGTTGGTTTCATGGCAAGAACAAACTCGAACAGAGTGTCACTTACTGTAAATCGTCCCTCTAACAATATCACACTACAAGATGAGTGTGATCTGTCCACTTTCCGGGACTTTTCTCTGCTGTCCTCTTTCTTTCGCTGTGTCTATATATATTTCTTTAATCTCTTAAATACACACTTGGTTATGATTAGGGTAATGGAGAAAATGAGTGCTTCACATTTTAAATAAAGAGGAACAGATTAAATGCAGTGCAGTGCATATGCTGTATTAAATTTGCCCAGGGCATCAGATATAGCACATCTTAAACAGCATTAAAATTTCAGAGCCTCAACCCACATGCTAATATACATATCTGAACAGAATTACTCATCCTCGCCGATGCTAAACAGACATTCATATGTGTGTATATGTAAAGGTGTATTCTTGAAAAGAAAGAAAATATCTTCACAGACTTTTCTTGACTTTTCTTCAGGTGTCTTTACTATTTGAGATGAAATCATATTTAGCTTTAAATTTGATCATATCAGTAGGTTTGTGGATGGGCTAGTGTATAGGATGTGGCAAATATCATTATATGAATCTGTGTGTGCATGAATGCAAGGAAGAAAGTGTCTATTTTTATTTTTAATATGTGTGACTTATATGAATTAATTTACTGGAACTTGCTGTGATAATTCTTTTGATATTTAATCCATGCTTCTCTTTTTCCCCCCAGTAGACATTTCTAAGCTGGGTTCCGTTGAATTAAGGAGCACATATAACTTCAGCACCTTCCTGTTGGACCGTGCGTCTGGGATGCTCTACCTTGGTGCGCGTGATGCAATCATTGCCGTGGATACTGCTAACCTATCAAAGAGGAAGTTGGTGAGCTCTCTTTTCTCTTGCAGTGAATGTCACAGCTTGATAATAATGCAAAAGCCAACAGAAAAAGTCTGTGGGCTTTTTATCGAGGAAACCAAAGGGATGCCAACTTCCAGGTTGACCTATAAAAAGTACATAATCCCTGCAGAACACCTTACATATAAATACATTTTCTGTATATACGGTTAATTTACATATACTAATCTTAATTAGTCCGGAGGGGATATTTGCACAATATATTGACTCACTAAACTTTTGTGCATGTGTCATGCTTAACGTCTTTGCAGTCCTACTTAAAGGAGAACTCCGGCGCAAAATGAACCTTTGGTCTAATAAAACATGGGTACCTAGTCGACCGTTCTCTGAGATTTATTTTCATGATAATCGAATGTAAAGAGTTTTATCTCTAAAAACTGTTTAGCGTATAACGCTAGTAATGCGGGCATTTAATAAGTAAAAAGAAATCGCTACTTAATACCACTAACAAGGCTCAAAATAGCCCCACACTAACACAGTAACATAATGAGGGTCCCTACATGCAAAACGAAGCATTGAGAACTTTGTAAGTGTACAGACCGTTTAATAAGAAGATATGTTATAAAGACAGTCCACTTCGTGTATGCAGACAGGAGCCATCTTTGGAAAACAGTCTCAACTAGTCAAACCACGAACGCCATTCATACAGTTCAGAAGTTCACTGAACTTCATACAGTTCAGCTCACTTAGCACGTCGTTCGTGGTTTGACTAGTCGAGACTGTTTTCCAAAGATGGCTCCTGTCTGTATACACGGAGTGGACTGTCTTTATAAAATATCTTCTTATATTTTAAAATAATATCTTAATATCTTCGAACATACCTGACACCATCCAATGCTAGGTTGTTACATTTTCACTTGTTGGACTGCAGAATGCGGCTCCAATCTTCCATACTCTAGTCCTTATATTCTTTGTCAAATGCAAGTTGATTATACACTCTAAAAAATGCTGGGTTGTTTCAACCCATGTTTGGGTCAAATATGGCCAACCCCAACCATTGGGTTTAAAAAAACGTGTCCATATTTGACCCAAACATGGGTTGAAACAACCCAGCATTTTTTAGAGTGTATATATATATATGGACACGAATATATATATATATATATATATATATATATATATATATATATATATATATATATATATATATATATATAAAATATATATAATATAAACACCTTGCATTTGCCAAAGAATATAAGGACTGGAGTATGGAAGATTGGAGTCGCATTCTGCAGTATATTTACTGTTGATAGCTCATGATAGCGAATGTATAACATGTAGCGTAATGTTTACAAATTTAACCTTATTGTCAAGTGTTACCATTTATGCTAATTGTAGATGATAAGAGAGATGGCTGTGTTTGTTTAATTCTAATAAAAAGACATTTATTTGAAGTGGAATATTAAGTTAAATCATTACATAAAATGCTTTGTGCCAAATAACAATATCCAACTGGCCACCGACATACTCGCATATAATCATCATAACAGACAGCCCAACAGGATTCAATACACCGCTTTTCATCAAGCTAAATTAGATGATCTCATCCCTGGTCGCTAGTGCAGCTCTCTAACCAAATTATCCCTCCGCGACGGCACTCCCATTTCCCCCAGCAGTCACCTCTCTCTGTCTCCTGTCATCAGAGTCAAAATTCATCACACACTGTAATGTAGCTTCACGTCCGTTTACCCTCGAGCACACAGAATGTGTTCGAGCCCAGGACATGCTTGCACCATACCTCCATCTGCACTGTTCACTGTCTGGAAGCAAAATTACTCACTTAAGTGTCATGTAATATTAGATAGGCCTATAAGATTAAGGAGAGCTACTGTGGTGAGATCATAGCACTGAAATCATGATAACTCTTTTCCTGTGCTAAAAAGCAATGATCTTGTCCCTAGGCAAAGAGTTTTTAGATTTTTGTGGTTTAAATTTCTCTTTAAAATAGTTTCAGCTTATTGAGAACAAACACAAATTGATTTTAGCCTCATTTCTATGTAAAGGGCAGTGAAATAAAAACGAAATAATTCACTGAATCAACCCAGACAAGGTGGTCAGGTCCTGTATCATAAAGGGGTGTAATTTGCCAAATAAATACATAATTAAATGAACATGAAATATTGATTTGGTCTGAAATTATTTGATTATGTGAGTAGAAAGACCACAGAGTGCTGTGAGAGATGTAAAAATAGCATTGTGTAGAAGCTCAATATACAAAATTCTTACATGGTTCTCTGGAATACAGCATTCTGGGTTCTTGTCTTTTTGTATAATGATGATATTTCTCATAATAGAATTGGTGTATTTGACTGTTGTCTCTGATAACCAGTGTCTACACTGTGCTAGTTTCATGTATCTCACATCACTTCATTATCTCTTTAATTTATATATAATTTCAATATTTCATATTTTCAGGATTTATTTTTTCATATTTGTTATGCGTTTGTGTAAAGAGCAGGAAAACATACAGTCCAATACGGACATAGTCTGACAAACTCTAGAAGTGACAATTGTTTAACTGTAGGTGTGTTCATATTTATCTTTGTTCAGCAAGGTTTACAGGTGAAATCCAGTTATATTGATAGGAATCCACACGATCTGGAATCGGCCATGAAAAGTCTAATGTGACTTCACTTCAACTTTTTTTACTTGAATGTCCCCCGTTGTTCAACACAAAATTTAAAAAAAATATTTTTTATATGATGTCAGTTTACATCTTGGAAAATATGTCACAACAGGTTTACTCAAATTATTTTCTTTTTGTGAGAACTGTTCCTTTTGTGTAAATGACCACAAATGTTATACATTTCGGATTCTGACTAAATGTGTTAATATGTGTGATGGCTAAACAAGTAAATAACATTTACAGGTACTGAATTCCCAATCTCTTGTGTTATAAGCCTCTGCATTTCACAGGCCGAACATGGTTTGCATATTCATGGCTGACATAGTTTCATTTTAACCAGGGAAGAATCTGAAGTACTGATCTCTCTCTCTTTCTCTCTCTCTTTCTCTCTCTCTTTCTCTCTCTCTTTCTCTCTCTCTTTCTCTCTCTTTCTCTCTCTCTCTCTCTCTCTCTCTCTCTCTCTCTCTCTCTCTCTCTCTCTCTCTCTCTCTCTCTCTCTCTCTCTCTCTCTCTCTCTCTCTCTCTCTCTCTCTCTCTCTCTCTCAATATCTATGTAGATTGAATGGAGTGTTCCAGAAGACAGGAGGAAATCTTGTGTTGCTAAGGGGAAAACCGAGGTAAACCCATATGATGTAGCCTTGTGTGTGTGTGTGTGTGTGTGTGTGTGTGTGTGTGTTTTTTAAGTGGGGGGGATGTAAAGAGCTCAATAGCAAGCAAACAAAAAATCTGAATCTTGTGAAAGGGTTGGAGAGCTCCTAATTCCAAAATCCATCATTTGCCTGCTTTGTTTATTTTTTAAAGAATATTCTTAAGGGTGCCCTCAACACTTTTGCTTTGTTTTAACCGACCGATATGGCAGTCATAAAACTTTCCCTGACACCATCACACAAAGGCAAATATTCTCAGTTACGGATGCCACTGTATAAATGCACAAATTAACAGTCAGCATTTTGATTCGTTTGTTCTATGAGTAAAAGTATCCAAAAACAGAGGGGTTAGCAAGAGAAAGCGAGTCTTATTTGAGTACTGAACATAATTTTAAATCTGTTTTCCTAAAGTAATATTCATTTTTTCATGTTTAAACCTTGTTAATAAAAACAATAGTTCAGGCTTTAGTAGGGTTCCCTGTGTGCATGTCATTCTCTCTGTCTTTCTCTCAGCTTAGGGCGGCACATGGAGCAAGTGAGTGTGAGAGAGAGCTAATGAGCTCACTTATTTGTGGTTAGCATTCAGTGCTGTGATGTCGGGGGGAGGAGGGGCCTGTGGATGATTGACAAGTGGGCTGAGGCCCCAGTGGGGGAGGGTCAGAAAGGGTGTGATTAGGCAAACAAAAGGTATGTCATGATAGAATGGAGAAAGAGAGGAAACGGAATAGGAAGATCTGAAAGAGTGAGCATAAGGACCCTGCAGACCTGCGACTGGTCATTTGAATACAATATACAATACATTTGAATATTTTTTTCTCGAAAACATTCACTTTGATTACAACACATGGAAAACTCGAATCGATACAGAATGGTCTCTCATTAATCTTTATTGATGTACTTAATGGTCTGTCTAGTCCTGAAATGGAAACTTTTCGAGTCAAGCCAACTGGTTTTCATTAAAATTTCAGCCTGGTGTATAGGTTCAGGATGCATCTGTGCAAGAAAACCTCATGTGTGCTTTATAAATTGTCCTACTGTGAAATGTCAATCATTACCGAGTAACTGTGCCCTTTAAATGATAGAAGATGGGGGAGGTCTCACTGTAGAAAACGTCTGGGGGTCTCAGATACAGCCCAGTGGGGTTCAGGTTACCAATCACTATTATTGATACAGAAACTCTCTTGTTTTGCTCAGCGACAGTTTCAAAGTCGACCTTGACACATTCACAACTATGTGCATCAGTGCTCTTACTTAGACACATGAATTTTTGGAAATGGTCCAGAATATTGTTTGTAATCTTTGAAAAAGATACATTTATAACACTACTTTAGAATAATAATAATAACAGACCATTAAATAATCAAATAGGTGATTAAAATGAAAGCTGCAAGTGACCTTGTGCTTTGACTGTAATTGGTAGTTAAATCTCAATTAATTAGCTTTACATTTTTAAATTGGTCTTGGTATATTTTTTACATAAAACCTAAAAGCTTATCTATATATATATACACTACCGTTCAAAAGTTTGGGGTCGGTACGATTTTAAATACTTTTAAAATAATTCTCTTCTGCTAACAATGGCTGCGCTTATTTGATTAAAAATACAACAAAAATCAGTTATAGTATTAAATATTATTCCAGTGTAAATCAGCTGTTTTCTGTGTGAATATATAGTAAAGTGTAATTTATTCCTGTGATCAAAGCTGAATTTTCAGCATCACCAGTGTCAGTGTCTTCAGTGTCAAATGATCCTTCACAAATCAGTATAATATGAGGATTTGATGAATAGGAAGTTCAAAAGACTTTTGTAACATTATAAATGTCTTTACTGTCACTTTCGATCAAATTAATTATTCCTTGATAAATAAAAGTATTGATTTCTTTCCTCCAAAAAATTCAAATAAAATTCTCACTGACCCCAAACTTTTGAACGGTAGTGTATATATTATGCAGTCATTAATCCAGTCACACGAGCCTTTAAAAGCCGTTCTATTATGATTATTTGGTGCTCAAGAAACATTTTCCTTATTATTATCAATGTTGAAAACATTTGTGCTTTGATGAATAGAGTTCAAAAGTATTGAATTTATTTCCAATAGGAATCTTTTGTAACCTTATAAATGTCTTTACTGTCAGTTTTGATCAAATTAATGCTTCCTTGCTGAATAAAAGTATCCCCAAAAATGTACTGACCTCAAACTTTTGAACAGTAGTGTTAGTAATATAACAAAAAAACAGAGAATGTTATGAGAATGTTATGTCTCACAATGTCATGTTTTACTCTGCTGCCCCTCACAGGATGACTGCAAGAACTACGTCCGCCTGCTGGAGTTTTTGGAAGATGGACGCATATATGCCTGCGGGACCTTCGCCTTTGATCCCCAGTGTGGTTTTATTGTAAGTGTGCATGTTTCCACAACTACACTGACTCAAGTATCCTCAATCTATTTCATAGGACAGTTAAATAGAAATGTGTCAGTTGATGAAACGTCAACACGTGCAAAATATGGCGGGTATAGATATGCTGTGTGTACGGATTGTGGCAGATGACCTTCAATAAACCTTTTACCCTAGAATGATTGACAGCTTTCAACCTGTGGTATATAACCATAAGTGTGTACCTGTGTTCTCTTCTCTCTCTATTACTCCTTTCTTCATCCCATTTTTGCTCATTTCTTTTAAATTTAAGGACAGACAATTATTACATTTGTCTGTGTTCCTTGCATCATTTAGAACATCTCTTCATTTTCTCTGGAGAAACATGATGATGGTAGCATGATGTTGGAGACCGGGAAGGGGAAATGCCCCTTTGAGCCCAGCCAGCATTACACCGCTGTCATGGCAGGTATGAAACACACGTTTACTATATCTAAATGAGGGGATAATACGCTAGACGTCTATTGTTTTGTACACTGTAAAGCTAATTATATATGCGAACCCAAACCCTAACCCTAAATTAAAACTTATAAATATTCTTATGAATATATTCTCCAATTGAGGATGTGATGATGCTTTCTCTACCCTAAACTTAAACCTCGCAGAAACCTTTCTGGATATTTTAATCATCATCAAGACATTATTTAGTGTATTTATTAAGCAGTTTTACTTCATGAAAAAGAAAAGAAATAAAAACATAAATAAAATGCCTTTTAAAAAAATGTTTTGCTCTTCACCTTCTGCTCTCTCTCTCTCTCTTTCAGGAGGGATCCTTTACACTGCCGCCACAAGTAACTTCCTTGGCACAATGTATGACATTTCCAGGGCAACGGGCATCGAGCAGGAACGCATCCGGACTGAGCAATCAATCAACTGGCTTAGTGGTAAGACACTCATCCATCCATCCATCCATCCATCATTCCAGAGACAAGCATTTACACATTAAAGCCAACATTTTGTTGATTGACCCAGATTGTTTATACTGTAACTACAGTCTTCTTGACTCCTGCTTGTTTCTGAACTCAGATCCAGAGTTTGTCAGTTCTGCCTTCATCCAAGAGGATGAGAAGAACAATCCTTCTGGTGAAGACGACAAAATTTACTTCTTCTTCACTGAGGTGGCTAAAGAGTATGACCTCTACACCAAAGTCAAAGTGCCCAGAGTTGCCAGGGTCTGTAAGGTAGGAACTAGACCTAGTGTGTTTCTTGTCTCTCTAGTCTTTTTCTGGCTTTGCTTGCGATGTCTCAGAGGGATGTTGTACAGTAGTTCTGCTCTCAGTTGATATGTTACGTAATTGTACTGTTCCACTTGAGTTCATATTTCTTCAGTCATAAAGTTCCTCTATTCTTTGCCATCTGTCTGTGTTTCATCACCCATTTTATATCACACCTGATCTATTTTGGTCTCTCGCTCTGTTTTCTAGTCTGATGTAGGTGGTATGAAGACTCTGCAGAGGCGGTGGACGACGTTTCTGAAGGCTCAGCTGGTGTGTGAAGATCGAGCAAGTGGACAGCGATTTAACGTTCTGACTGATGTGTTTACTGTACAGCACCAGCCTGGAGACCCCAGCAGCACACACTTCTATGGCATATTCACCTCACAGTGGTACTTTCATCTGTTTCCCCTCCGACCTGTACTTCTGAGCTGATCTCATCTCTTCAGAATCATTTCCTTTCTTTGCTTTTCATTTCTCTATTGATCTTGTGTGTGTCCTGTTGTGTAGGGAAAGAGAGGAGCTGTCAGCCGTGTGTGTGTACAGTCTGGAGGAGATCACTAAGGTGATGAACGGACCCTTTAAAGAGCTGAAGAAGAGCTGTGAGAACTGGATTAACCCAGAGCCCATTCCAACACCACGACCTGGACAGGTATACAACTGCACCCTTACTACCATACCATATGATATGATATTATACGATACATGTGGTACCAGGCCAGCTGACAGTCTTGCCTGGGCCCGGGACAAGATAATCTTAGATGCCCCCCCCCCCCCACAATTTTTTTTTATTTTTATAAAACACCATATACTTTTACCCAAACTGAATAATAAAAACACGTTTAAATGGGTACATTTTCTATAAATGTCTTCATTTTCTTTTCTGACATAGCCTACTGCAGTTCTTGTTAAAACACACTAGACATGCAAAATCTGTGCATTTTGGGCACTTTTTGTGTGAAATCATATTTATTTTTTGTCCATCAAAAGTGTGCTTTCACTTTTAATTAAGCATGAGCAGCGCAGCAAAAATAGACTCGGATCTGACCCATTATCTGTTCACCGATGATGACAGTGACGCATTTCAGCCGGCTTTTTATTTCTCATCTAGTAAAGTAGTAAAGCTAATGCAAGGGCTAGAAATCAATGAATTCTTTGCTAATACTTCCTCATCATCATGGAGAGCGCAGTTTGCACCGCTTTCTCCTTTCCACAAGCGTTTGCTCTCCCTTGGCGTCTGTCGTTGCTATGCAACAATGAACTTAGGCGCGCCTGTAAAAACGAGCGCGCCGCGTCGCTATTATGAGCTAATATCCAAAATATTCCATATGTGGCTCTTTCCTCCTTTCTTATCAACAAGTGGATTTACAGCCACCACATCAGCAGCCCTATTTTCTCTATTTTCTTCTTCTCTTTTCTTTTCTTTACTTTTCTGATAACCGGACTTGTGCTGTCCGGACATTTTTAGCGCAACGTTAGCCTACTGAACTTCAAATCAAATGACAACATCATATTTTGATCACTGGCCAAACCATTTTTGTTTTGGGGGTGGGGGGGTTCTTGACCACTATTTCAAGGACAATTGGGAAGAAAACAAATAAAAAGCTTTTATGTAACTCAAATATTAGATATTTTTTCCACAAATATGCCTATTTTATTTTATTTTTTTAACAATTATTCCATAATTTAATGAGGGCCCAGTTCTGGGCCCCCCTCCCTACCCTGGGCCCGGGACAACAGACCCGTTTGTCCCCCCCTGTCGGCGGGCCTGGGTGGTACTATATCATACTGTGTTATTTTATTCACAGTACATACATGTAACATATGCTAGTAGTAAGAGCTAATAAGAGCCGTGCAAGTAAACCTCACTCCCCTGGCCTCAAGAGCCGTGTTAGCAAATGACGCTTTAGGCTGCGATCTTTACTAGTCTATTCTATATAGAATATAATATTGTACAATACATAAAGTACAGTACTGTACTATGCTGTTTTATACAATACATACAGTAAATTGCGTTGTTTTATTATACGAAACATAGAGAACAATACTACTCTTCTCTTCCCACCTTATTTTTAATGTAAGAGTGTGCTTGGTCATTTGTAAATTGAATGTTCGGCTTCCGGTGTCATTCGCTTCCAGTTATTTTTAGCTGTACAAAAACGCTTTGTTATGCTGCTTGATATTGCGGACTGGTGTTTCTTACCATATTCTTTTAATGTGTTGTAATTATAAACATGGTGGTTTGTAGCGCAGATAGCTTTACCATTTACCACTTTGTAATTCTTGTAGTTATTTACCTTTAGCGGCTAATGAATCAAAAGTCTCGCACATTCAAAGAAAAATGAAAAATACATCCATGTTGCAATATAAGAGGAATACAATACTGTATTGTACAATCATTCAATTTAAATTCATTAGATGATACAATACATATAGTACAATGCAGTACTATACTATATGCTATTCTTTATCACATAATAAAACATTATATGATACATTATATACATTACTAAGCCATTCTACTCTATGAAATACAGTACAATACTAGTCTATACTGTACTGTGCTATTCTATACTATATAATGCAGTCTTATACAGTACAGTACCATACTATGTAATATTGTGCAATATATACATATAATACAATACAATGCAAAACAATGCTATGCTATATTATAATACAAAAATACATGTAATCTATACATTGTAAGGCTGGAATAAACTATATGATTTTTGCTCAGATTTTTGCCCTGATTTGCAGCCTGGAGGAGTCCGTGATAGTTGCTGAAAGTCATAACCAGTCTGCAGATTTTGGGCAGCCGAAGTAGTGTAGTGTATAATGTAGTGTATGTAGTGTATAATGGGCACGGCCTCAGACTTCATCTATGTTTGATATTTTAAGCCAATTTTAGAACACATATTGTAGTATATGACACACCTAACCTACTATAAAGCCACTTACCGTTCCCGTTGCAATCTGTAAAGGCCATATTTATGTGTGACCACATATACTGTACCAACCCAAGACGCATCCACATGCGTTTAGCTTGATTAGTTTTGTTTGAGCAGTTTCTTCAACAACTGCTGCAGTCAGTTCCTGTACTATACATCCATGTTTTTTTTTAATCTGTCATGCGTCTCCTAGCAAGGAGGCGCATGTTTCTGTGTGAGTTTGATGTGTTTGGAATGATTTGATAGTGGGATAGAATGTGATCCTCAGTATTTTAGTGTATGATGCCATTTTTCTCTGTAACCAATTACAAAGTCAGCAAGTGTATGATATCTAGTGTTTTAAAATCTGTACAGATTTTCAAGTTGTGTAGTGTATTCCAGCCTTTATGTTTATGTATTTGGTAGACACGTCACCGTCCCACAGGTGGGACGTTTGCCATTATATTTTTAAAACAAATAATATCTTAGTAAAAACGTTAAGTAATATTGACTTGTAATAATTAGTAATTTAAGTAATATCATTTGAAAGCTTACAATCTCTAGTTTCCATATTTGGTGACTGATTTTCAAAATAAATTACAGAGGAGACGTAATTTATCAATTTGCAACAAGAATATTTTCATACTCCTAAGGCGTGTTCAGACCTTTATTTTGAAATAGCAATAAACATGAAAAATCATGAAAAAATGGTAGAAACCTCAGTTTGTTTTCATGCCAAGAGTTCAAAAGATAGCATCCTTTCAATTATTTTAGAAAAAAAGGTCTGAATTTTTTTTAAATATAAAGAAAAAAAGAATAAATTCACCATGTGTGGTGTGGCAGCGAGCTATAATGCACATACGTGTTCTTTGAATGTTTCTTAGAGGTTGAATTCATATCAAAATATGCCAAACTTCCCATTCTACTTCTGAATAGGATGTCTACTTCATAAATTATGAAAATTGTGGAAATAATGGTTTAGATCACTCAAAACAAATATGGAAATGGAGGTGCCCTTATATGGGCAGTAATGGAGTCTGGTTGTGACCTAGTGAAAAAGTTTGGTACTGCGCCCAAACAAAATCTTACTGAAAGCTCATTTTTTTAAGATATCAATCTAAAATTTTAAACACAACTTGTTCAGATTTTTGGCTTTGATTTTTCTGCAGTTTTAGAGTAGCCTAAGTTTTGAAAATATATATTTCATATAAAATATGAATAATTCATTTTTTTACATTGTACATTTCCATAAACTCAAACTTCTATAACTTTTTTTCTGTTTCACTTTCTTCATTTATTTAACTTCTACAAAAATCTGCCAAATGTCTTCTTTAAAACAAGACCAACCTTACGTCTATATTCCAAAGCATTCTTGAATTACAACCATTTAAGTTCGAAATGTGCATTTTCATGTCTATTAAAAAAAGGGGGGGTGACACTTAACAGGTTAATCCAAAGTAACTAGCAGTATACAAGTTATATATATTATTAGTATTTGTGTTCACAAGGGATAATGAACCCCTTGCTAGCGTCATGTTTCACTCAGTATCATTACTGTCGGCTTTAAATCTTTAATAATCCATTTCCTCTCTTCTTTGATCACTCAGTGTTTGAATAGTGCTCTGAAAGAGCAGGGCTTTGAGTCCTCCCTGAAGCTGCCTGATAAAGTGCTGACGTTCACGCGTGATCACCCGCTCATGGAGAACAGTGTGGTGGCGGCACCATTAATGATCAGAAATGGCATCACATACACTAAACTTGCCGTTACCTTAATAACGCCCTCCAGTGACACGAAGCAACAAACGGCCACTGTTTTGCACCTTGGAACAGGTAAGAGAGATTAAACAGTTGAGTAATTTACTGTCATCCGAGTGTGGATCGAAATGCTTGATTCAGTTTAATAATGTGTGGTTTATATACATGTGTGTGTATTTATAGATCATGGAGAGCTACACAAAGTCGCTGTAGTTGGTCCAAATGCAACTCTTATTGAAGAAGTCGCCCTGTTTTCTGCACAGGAGCCAGTGAATAACATATTGCTATACAAAGTAATAACATGCAGTTTTTATATTGTTTTATTGTAGTTTTTTGTGCTATAAAACAATAGTGCATCTTTAACTTAAAGACGAGTGAATGCATTGACCCTCTGTGTCTCTGCTGTAGGATGAGGCTCTGGTGGGCTCTCCTCTCTCTCTGGTGAAGGTACCCATAGTGGGTTGTTCTCTATACTCTACCTGCGAGGTGTGTGCACGTGCCCGAGGCCTTGGCTGCGTATGGAGGAATAAAGAGGGAGCTTGTGCTATGGCGAAGTATGCCACACACAAACACATATTCACATAAAGACATATGAGGAGACACAGAAGCAGTTGGCTTTTTCTTTGTTCGTTTTCCTTCTCCCTTGTTCGTCACATAGTTACATTTATGTTTCAGGCCGGGTGAAGTGGTAGAATCAGAAGATTTGGTCAGGCAATGCAATAAAGGTGAAGGTAAGTTTGACTGTCTGTCACTGTGGCAACAAAGACAATAATTTCATCTCAGTGTGTATAAATGAACTAGAAATACTTTTTCAGTACGGTAAATACACTTGAGCAGGCTAAATGGAGTAAAAGCAGAAATGACTCCTAGAAAAATGTGCAAAATGTATTTTAAGAAATACAAACCAAATATACACACAGTTTTATAAGAAATGTTTTATTTAATGTATGTTCATCTCTCCATTCTTAAAGAATAGTTTGCATTTGTGTATAGTCTATACACCACATTCTCCACACCATTACCTTTTGTTGCTTTGAAATTATATTGAATTACTATTATTATTATTATTATTGAATGACATTAATGATTGTGAAAAGTTTTGAACCAATTAAATAGAATTGGAATGAAAATGTAATATTGGATTCAATATATATATACACTGAATAATGGCTGGTAATAGCTTTGCCATGGCAGAAATAAATTAAATTTTTTAAATAGAAAACAGTTATTTTAAATTGTAATAATATTTCACAATTTTTATAGTTTTTATTGTATTTTTGATCAGATAAATGCAGCCTTGGTGAAAATATATATATATAGAGAGAGATAGAGAGGAAGGGGGGCAATAAAAACTAATTGTGACCTAATCATCTGTGTCCCACTTTTTCTCTGTAACTATAGGTCTTTGTTCCCCACCTGTAATTGAAATGCGTGTGGAAGAGGGTCTGCGCGTCCTGCTTTCGTGTGTGCAGGTGTCTCCTCGTCCTTGCCGCTGGGAGAATCCCTCTGGCAGTCACACCCGCCGCCACAACTATGACCTGGAGGTGCAGGTCACAGCGCAGAGCCTGGGCACATACACGTGCCTATGTGATGAAGTGGGCAGAGATCAGCCACCCTGTCGCAAAGCCGTGTACCAACTGACCCTTGAAAAGCCCAGCATGGGGGGGAACGTAGCCATTGCGGGTGGCCGACACTTCCTGGCCTCGCACATCATTTTTTTCGTCATAGGTTTTGTATTGGGTGTCATCCTGTTGTTTCTAATTTACAAACGGCAAGGTGGCATGAGAGGGGGCGGGCACTCATCGTCCACATTGGAAAAAGGGCGGGACTTGCTTCCTTCAACAGACACGCCGCAGTCTCCATGCAGCGACAGTCTGTTGTCGGAGGCTGTTCCGTTAACAGAGAAAAGGAACGGGACGCTGAACGGACACAGTATGCACCCGGGTGGGCACAACGGCAGGCATATTTACACCAACACAAGTGGACTGAAACTACAGGAGTCAGCTGTGAACCTGGCAGAGGAGCTGGATGGCCGAGAAAGGGCGGGGCCAGACGGAGAGGAGGAGGGACTAGGGGACGTGCTTAGTGAGATGGAGGAGGAGTTTTCTAAAATCCCTTGCCTAAGAGGAGCACCACTGGCAAAGTGCGAAGAAAGCTCGATATGATGACCGGCACACATGTGATCTTTGAAACTAAACTCTGTGAAAGGCTCACAAACACAGACGGAGGGCTGGAGGAGAAGAGGAAAGCAGACAATCAAAAAAAAACTGATACACATTCCAAATATACGAACAACAATGCGCAGTTACACAAAGAAGCACATACACGACTGACTCCTCTACTACTCCATTACATCACCATCCAGTCCTGTGTACATAACATGCTGTGTAGATCTGTGTCTATCCTACTGTTTTTGCATGTGTTTGATCAGACGCATGGGCGGAACCACGAGCGGGCGTTTCTTATAGCACTTTTGTGTACCATCCTCAAAGCCATGCGCACACACACGGACATACAGTACACGGACTTTGCATCTGTGTGTGTGTAAGTCTGTAGTTGCTTGGTCTGTTTCCTCTTTAAGGATTCAAATGTCCAAAAGCAGACCAGAGCAGTGCAAAGCCGTGAAGAATCTACTCATCCTGGGCCGGTTACTGAAGTAAAATGATTTGATTTGTCACCAAAAGGGCTCTGTGACTGATGCTTCACAGCAGCAAATAATGACTGAATGATGGAGATACTGGAAACTTTATGCCTTATAGATAAAGAGGTACTGTGGCCTATGGCATGGCTGGATTATAGGGTCTTTGCCAGGGAAAGGGGCACAAAGGGGCCCTCGGAGCATTCAGTACGAGCTGATTCCATGGGCCCCTTGGTGAAGGATATATGGAAATAATGTCTAAAATGGACCACCAAAGAGAGTGTGCCCTCATGGGACCTTGATCTGGTCCTGACCTAATAGTGCCCAAGTCTTAATGGAGAGAGAAAATGAGTAACAAGGCTATTTAGCAATCTTCTCTCATAGGAGAGAGCATGTCGAACCTGTGAACTGAGAGCAGATGGTGAGAATTGGACTTTATTTGTCCACTACAAAGTAAACCAACCACATGTTCTGTGGTGTCAAACCACTGCCATCCGTATAGGGACCAGATGTAGCATGTTCTGTTCATAATAATCTGCACAGACGAAGGACCACAAGACGATGGTGATGATGTCGCTTTAAATCGTTTAGCATGAAATTGTCAAAACGGAAATGAAGTGTGAAGGAAATGTTTGATTGTTTTGAGTTTCCCTTTAAGGACAGAGAATGTGCCGTTTGAAGGTATATTTATCCCCACTAAAGTGCATGAGACAAAGTAGCCATGAATACAAAGCTACAGAATATGATCAGGGGCTACGGCGTTACCTAAAGCACTCCTAGTACAAAGAGTGTTCAATAAATGTAGCCATAATTAATGATACCTGTTGCAGGAGTGTGTAAATATCTGTGAATATAAAAGAAAATGTGAGAAAGGTCTTTTAAACGTGTTTTTATTCTCTCTTTTCACCACTAGAGGGGGTTTAGTCCCTCTGCCATCTTAAATGTTGGACCACATTTAAATGCCATATCCTGCCATTTTCCAGTAGAATAACTTGGATCTACATTATACGTTCTCCATTTATTTATTTTGTAAATCTTTGTAAAACAAATATTTGTAACATTATGTCAAGCAAAGTGAAGGTAACACTCTGGATTATGTACAATATATCTTGTCTTCTGAATAGATCTCTTTGTCAGCGCTCAATAAAATAATAAAAACAGGTACATTTAACCCCATAAATTTCTCTTTCACAAAATCCTCATCTTCTCTTGAGTTTAAGGTGATAGTTTAACAAGCCTTCACCCTCTTAATGACCCGTAATAAATATGCTGTAGTTAGACTTGTCCGCAATGGTTTTATGTTAATATTCATTAAAAAAAAAAACTAAAAAAAACATCAGTTAGTGTTACATGCTCTTTGTTTGTTTATTCTGAATAAATAAATATGTTAATTGATGTACAGATATGTTGTATTCTAAGTTTCTATTTTTATAATTTATATATGATGAAGATAAATGTACATTTGTGTTTGAAACATTTATTGAAGGTGTTTGTGTGTGAACGGCTGTATGTGTGAATGCCTTGTGATGCTCTTTGGAATAAAATAAAATAAAAACTACCTCTCAAGGTGGTGTTTTTTTTATCCTTTTCAACAATTAAATGCTATATTAACACAAAAAAAAGATTGATATTGTTTGTAGAATAGCCAGCTGTTTATTTAATTTAAACATCCCATCATATTTCATTTTAATTAAACAGATTATTTGCTAGTTTAGCTCTGTAATAAGTGTGCAAATTTAAAAGTGACAGCGTTTAAGTCATTTGAGTTTATGCAATGCTTCACAGTCATCAGTTTATAAAAAATAAAAAAATGAATTGCATAAGAACTTTTTCTTTCTACAAAATTCACATAGGAATAGAGGAAAGAGTACATTTTAAAAATGCCTATGGTCTCAAAGAGAATGGGTTGATGAATATGAAAAAATAATAATAATGATTTTCCTGATTTACCTCATTTGAATGAACAAAAAGGTTGATCACGAAAGCCATCAGACTGAACAACTGTGAATAAATAGGCCTACTTATAACACTTCAACACTACTAATACTTCAAGTTCAATTTTTAAGTACTGTATTCTAATATGAATGTACTAGTATACATGTAAGTGTACTGTTTCAATACTACTTGGGACTAAATTGGCCCACTTTTTAGTGTAACAGTAGTAAACTTTGAGTACAAAACTAGTTTACAATTACAACTAGGTTTTTCGTTTTACTGCAAATGCACTATAAGTCAATTTAGC
This sequence comes from Rhinichthys klamathensis goyatoka, assembly GCF_029890125.1. NCBI lineage: Eukaryota > Metazoa > Chordata > Actinopteri > Cypriniformes > Leuciscidae > Rhinichthys > Rhinichthys klamathensis. The sequence goes on along the minus strand of NW_026607285.1, from coordinate 185,210 downwards.
CTATAGGCCTATACTGATCATTTATTAGTCAAAGTAAACAGGGTGGAAACAGGGACATGCAGAATATATATAGAAAAAAAAATGATTTTGAGGTAAAAAAGTAAAAATGTGTAGCCAACTAAATTGCAGATACATTTTTTTACTTTTATTAGATGAATAGTTTCTTAGGCAATATGTGATGCATTGGCTGACAGGGGTGGGGTGGGTTGTAACACTTATTTAAAACATGTTACATCCCCTTACATACTAAGAATATTACTAAGAATGTTCTTGATTTTGATGTTTTTAAAGAATAGCGTAGGAAAGGAACACTGACAGAGGTGTCTCTGCCAGTGTTTTAAATAAAGTGGTTTGCATGGAGCAATTTAACAACTCATAGCCAAAGAAGGTTTGGGTGAAATGCGCCCTATGCAGTTTCTGGGCCCATCAAGCCTGCACTCCACGGTTACCAGCATCATTCATCTGTCAGCACTGTGACTCTGATTAAGAATAGACACACAGTCACACACACATTGACATGGTATTTTTTGTTAGACTTAAAGATGTACAAAGATGTTCTTTAATCTGGTACATTGTAGTGGTGTTTATTAATACCGTTAAGTTTTTTTAGTAGATTATTTTATCACACAGACATTTTTTTTGTTAGACCTAAAGATGTTATTTAATTAGGTACATTGTAGTAGCCTCGTGTTAAGTAGTGTGTTCTAGTAGACAAATTTAAACACACACACACACACACACACAGGAGTCAAACAGAGTAGAGAGGGAGAGAGAGAGATTGTTCTTTTATTTCAATAAATCTGTTTTTGAACAATATCATATGGTATGGCATCCATTTTTACTTTTTTTTTGTCTATTGTTACTAACTTACCCCAGCATGTGTTACAACCTACTCTGGTAGTAGTGGGGTAGGTTGTAACAAAGGAACACCACGTATTTGACATCAACTCACGAGGTCTGTGATATTCTTGTAGAGGGTTGAATTGGTCCAACAAATGTGGGTAGTTTGTATGAAAGTTTGAGAACTCAAGCTAAAAAATTCAGCGAGTTAGGCGCTGAAGCAAAACTTGTTACAACCATTCCCGGTGTCCCTACAATTGCTTAAATTTAGCTAATTTCTGGCCAATGATAACATTTAAAAGCTTAGTGTTTAGCCTTTTTGGGGCTTGGGCTTTTTCTTTCTTTCTTCTTCTGCAGTGTTCTTTTTTTGCCTGGCTAAGTGCAATTTCTGAGAAGTAGGCCTACATAAAAAGTAGACTGAAAGCAGGCATAGGGCCTACTATCTTGTATTTAGTCTAAAATATGTAGTCTATAATATCATGGCTACTTGAACAAGCTTATTTTTTTGTAAGGGTTATCAGACTACAAGAGACAATAAGAGAAACTATATAAGTATGTGGATGCTTTTCGGGTTATTCAGTATCGGGGCTGCTGTCAGCTGACTAACTGTTTTCAGATGTTCTTGAAGAACTCGATTTCGTAACGGGGAGGGACCTATTCATTTCAAAACAGAAGAGATAAAGCGTGGAGACAGTAAAGTTATTTTAAAACATCGCAAGTATTTTCGCAAGAATTTAGGCTGCCGCTTTAGGGGATCAGCAAAATGGCAGGTACGTTTATTTTCATATTTCTGCGAGTTATTTTTTCGCTTCACTTTGTTAGGAATGCTCCTGGAATTCATCCAAAAAGGACGGTTAGATGGTTTCCTCTACCTCTATAAAATTCACAGATTTATAGATGTATTTATGCTACTGAATTGAATCAAAACTAAATGAGTGTGGCGATTTAAGCTTTATCTTCGTGTTTATAAATGTGTGTATTAATCACTTTAATCATGAAACTGTCGTGTACAGATGAACCGCAGATAGAGTCAGGAGAAGATCGGAACCACGGAGAGATTTTGGACATCCGCTTTCAGAAAAACACCAATCATAAACAGAAATACCTGGAGGCTGAACCCAAAATACTAGGAGTAGGCCTACGTGTATACTTAACTTTACCACTGATAAACCTTTTATTCATGGATGTGAAGAATGATACAGGATAACTGTAGTAAACTTTTTTTGAGTAAGATTATCATTTTATAATGGTTTAGTGGAACAACAATTGCAAATTTGTGGTCATTGTGTTTTTTGTTTTGTGTTTTTACAGTACAACTGTCAGGCTTAAAAATGTTTTAATATAGCCTAATACAGCATGGTTAATTTTCGTAATTGTTTTTGTGGTTTATTACAGGTAACGCAGATTGCGTTGGCTGTGTTTTTAACATCTGTGACCTTGGTGTTACATGTAGATATCATATTTATATGGACAGGGAGTGGCATTATTACCTCCATGACTGTAAGTAGGCCTACACTTCACATTTAACAGAATCATTTCGTTTCGTTTATTTTTCCAATATATAAAAACCCTGTAGTCCCAGTTAGCCATTTGTTAGCAGCCTTCTTTTTCAAGGTAGGCCTAATAGGATTTTTCAGCAAAAATGTACAGGTAAAACTGTTCTGAAATGCAAAAAAAAATTAATTAAACAGCAAAAAAGTAACATGCTGTTATTGACACAATGCGGTTTTGGAGGGCCTCAAAGTGTACCCTGGACATGGTTTTGCTGAACATGGGATGTTATAAAGGAAACTGTGCCTTTCCAAATCCAATACAGCAGATCAGTCAGTCAGTAAAACTATTTTGAAACAAGGTCAACCTGAAAATGTGAAATAAGTGAGAAAAGTCAAGGGCTACAATTGGAATGTTTTCTATGGACACCATATATAATATGTCCTTGTCTTTCCCTTTTGTAGATAATTATCGCTGGAAGTCTGGCTATAGCTGCACAGAATCTTCATCTCCCAACTGTAAGTTTTCAGATCATAACGTTTTGCCAGACACATAAAAAAAACGTGTAGGCCTATTTGTCATAAGCAATTTTATTTAATTAAATAAGGAAAAATAAACTTTTGGTCACCAAGCATGCATAATTCCCTTGTTTTGGTGCATACAATAGCACTGTGTTTGCATTGTTTTATTTTCCCCAGCTGAAGGCCTGTTTAGGAATGCAGGTCGTGGCCGTTTTGGGCTGTGTGATCTGCCTTTTCTTGCACCTTAGTGATCCTTCCCATGCCTTATTATTTCATTGTTGGTCTAAAGAAGAATCCTCAAACCCAATATGTACACATTTAAAAGTAAGTAACAGCTAAATGTTAGTTCTCTTAATCCATGCTGATTTTTGAATTAGGTTAGTTTCCTAACTGATGAACTTTACTGTGAAGCTGCTTTGAAACAATCTGTATTGTATAATAAAGATCTTTTGACCCACAGATTGAAATTGACAATTACCTAGCATTACAAAAGCTGGTGTTGGCAGTCCATATTGCCCTTTCTGCCACTTTAGCTGCGTACTGCTGCAAGGTCATTCAGTGCTGCTCTCCCGTGTCTAGTGTGGTAAGACCCTGTGAAAACTCAAACTAGATCATGTTGTAAGATGCTGTTTTGAAAGATATGAAAACTCACTCATTGCGTTTTTACTTTTTTTCAGCCGGTAATCACGGTTAACAGACCTGCAGATCCTAGGTGAGGACAGTTTCACTGATAAGACCTTCAGAGCCTGGAGAAATATATATCCACAACATATAACCACTGTTTGTTCAACATGTGTATCAGAATTGAATGATAAGTTTTATGCATTTCAGGTATCTGTGAACAGTGTTGGGGATAAGTAACGCATTACAAGCAACTTGAGTTACGAAATCAGATTACCTTATTCAAGGAACTAGTAAAGTAGTGCATTACTTTTACATTAACAAAATACTATCTGAGTTACTTTTCAAAGAAGCTACGCAAGTTACTTTGTTTTACCATTTATTGACTGACACTTCTCCTGTCCTCATGTTGAGAGAAATCGGGAGTGAGGTGCAGAGGCATTGTGTGCGCTGTGTGAACATGATGGTTTTGTAGTCTAAATATAAGCAGGCATCATCTACTCATCTCACTTGCACAAAAGCAGATTCAGTTTTCCTCAAAATGAATAAAAACAGTGAAATGCAAACTGGCAGTAATTAAATGTTCAATAATACAAATATACTTTATGTGTTTAATCTTACTTTATTGCAATCCATAATGGCAGCACATCTGAAAGGTTTGTTTGAGCTGTACCCTCTACTGTACAGGCGTGAATTTGCATTTGCACTTTTGGTGTGAAATGGTCTTTATATTTGCCAAAGCTGTTTTTTTTATTATTATTAAAAAACAAACAAGCAAGAAAGCCCCGCACAGATGAGAAAAAGTAACTCAAAAGCAGGGGCGTAGAATTTAGTAGGGACGCTAGGGACGTGTCCCTACCAATATCCAGTGACACTGATATATCCATAGCATTAATTTCGATCAAAACTTAAAATATATTTAAATATTGATGTCCCCGTCCCCTCCAATTTCAAAATCAAACCCACGCCACTGCTCAAAAGTAATGTAACACATTGCTTTCCATGAAAAGTAACTCAGTACAATTAGTTATTTTGTAGGAAGCAATGCAATTATTCTTTTTAACCTTCACTAACAATTACTGTGAAATTACACTCAATATTTTATGAAACATATTTAGTTTAACATGTTTCCTAAAATTCCATCACTTTTTATAATTTAATTTAACTTTCTTTTAAATTCAGTATGAAATGTTTATTTTATACCCAACATATATAAAATCCTTTGAATTGAATCAACTTGTCAATTGAATGTACAGACAGATATCATTGAATTGTTATTGCTCCAGTGATGCCTTTATAATCTATATTGTGGGCACCATTGTTGACTTTAGTGCGTTTATGTCCCACCAATGGCACTGATCATCAGTATTACAAAAATTTTAATAATTGTGAGAACTGTTAAGACTGCTTTCAGACATTCTCCTTGTCTGCACAGGTAATCCCGCTTCAAACTCGCTATTATAACTACTCGATAATAAAAAGCTACTGAGCTGCAGTTTACACATTTCATTCTTCAGCCTTTATTCATTGCATCAATAATCATCCTCACAGCTTATAGATTCTTACCAATGCTCATCTGTTTCCATCTTGTATAACCATAAAACTAAAACATTTGTTTGAGTGATAATTCAACATTGCAACCAAGGAATAGGGAGAAAATAATGACACACACACACAATGATTTATTGTCCAATAAATATAACCACACATGATTTCAGATAAAAAAATAAACACATTTTAAAACTTCATGACTGAGCTTACACACAATGCTGTAACAATTATTATTGCTGAATTAAAATGTTTTATTTCATATTTTAAAATATGTCTGAAGATCCTTTTATTTCAAAAGGTCAACTGAGTTAAATGCATCATCTCATTCTGTGAATCCTTGTTAATTCCACATTTCTTAGAATGTACAGATGCCTTGACCTTAATGAGCTGTCATTATCCAGTCCAATGATTACTTCTCAAAATGCAGAAAAGGCTGTATCACATTTTCTTCACAACTGTAGTTCATCTGTCCAATGATTCTGTTTAAAAGAATAAAGAACAATTAGTGAGTTACATCAGTTCTTTAACTTGTCTCACTAAAAGCTGCAGCTTTCACTTCACTCCAAGTACAGTTTTTAATACCTTTAGCTGTCATGCATCACTATCTATATCTGACATCTCTATAAAATAACTGAAAATATGCTTGTAATAATAGTTCGTGGCCACATTCCTTTAATAGTGAATTAAAGGAATGGTTCACTTAAAAATGAAAATTCTGTCATAATTTACTCACCCTCAAGTTGTTTCGAACCTGTATGAATTTATTTTTTCTACAAAGTAAGATATTTTAAAGAATGTCGGTAACCAAGCAGTTGATGGACCCCATTGACTTCCATAGTAGGAAAAAAAAGACTATGGAAGTCAATGGGGTCCATCAACTGCTTGGTTTACCGACATTCTTCAAAATATATTCTTTTGTGTTCAGCAGAAAAAATAAATTCATACAGGCTTGAAACAACTTGAGGGTGAGTAAATTATGACAGAATTTTCATTTTTAAGTGAACTATTCCTTTAATACACTCTGATACCATATTAAAGCTGACCTGAGATGAGGACGAGGTAATTTCTTCCAAATCACCATAACAGCCGTTTTTATGGCGTATTAAACTCCCCCACAGCACAGAGTGATGACAGCCAGGACACTTTCCCTCGACAGGAAGTAGGTGGGAAGAGTCTGCCTTCAGAAACTGTTTAGCCAGGCAAATCAGATGACAAACCATATGACAGGAAGGGTGGAAACAAGAAAGTCTATCCACAGCCTGAAATCACCAGAAAAAGAAAAAAAAAGGATTGAGACAGTTATTCCTGCAACATTTTGGGCTGGTTTCTTTAAAACCACTTTGAAAGCAGAGTGAAACTAACCTTAACAAATACCCCACACAACACACACCGCTCCACCTGTCTCTCCTCTTGCTCCTCACACTTGTGCTGCGGTTTCCTCTTAGCACGAACACAGCCAAACGCTAGAGGAATGTGCAGAGGAGGCTGCAGCACAGGGGCAAAATCCATCCGGTACTCCTGCTTTAGCCAGCGCACAGTGAGGGGGAGTCGATTCCATGGCGCCACCCGAAGCATGTTTGACACCACACGCCAGTGGAACTGCAAACTGGACTCTTTACGGCTGCGCCGGGCAACATGGGACAGGCGACGAGAGGTGTGCGGATGCTGCCAAGCCCACTCAAACTAGCAGAGGAAAGATGATGGTTATTACTATAATGTGTCTGGATGTTTTACTGTTCAATTTGTCGTTTTCACTAAATTATTTTCATTACTCTTATACAATTATATGAATCAATCTGTTTGGACAATTTTTGTATTATTATTATTATTATTATGGTAACACTTTACAATAAGGTTCATAAGTTAACAAACTAATAATGAACTGCACTTATACAGTATTTATTAATCTTTGTTAATGTTAATTTCAATATTTACTAATACTTTATTAAAATCTTGAACTAACATGAACAAATAATGAACAGCTGGATTTTTATTAACTAACGTTAACAAAGATTAACAAATACCGTCACAAATGTATAGCTCATTGTTAGTTCATGTTAGTTACTAAATAAACGAATGTTAACTAATGAACCTTATTGTAAAGTGTTACCATTATTATTAATGCCACACTACCTAACTTTCGGCCCTTTGCCCTGTATAAACATAGTTTTGGTTGTTCTTCAACTGTGCTCCTCAGATGAATGTGGTTCGAGGCACCAGTGTACACACATCGATACAAATCATCTTATCAGAGCGGGTTTTAAATGATTAATTATCAATTTCTCTGGTTCGTTGTGACAACCAACTTTTAACTTCACGCAACCCACAGCTACTTTTCTGGCTCTGTCCGAGATGGAACACTTTATGTTTAATCTAGTCATTTTTGCTTATTGATATGGTTGAATTGAATCATCTATGGTCAGCAGCAAAGACAATAAAGTAAGATTAAATACATAAAGTATATTTGTATTATTTAGCCATTTTTGCGCACAATAAGTGACCTTGATGTACACTTTTGCCGAGGTGGCACTGATGTGAGCTCCGCAGCAGATTTCTACCCAACAGTCAAAGCACCATTACGTCACGAAAGTATGGACTCAAGAGTTGTGTCCGAAAATGTGACTGCTAAAAAAGTATGTCCTATATAGTATGAATGTAAACCACATTTACATCACCCGCCATGTTGCCCTTATCATGTGACTGACAGTCAGTTGCGTCGCTTCACTGAGGGGTGGTGATGGCGCAGTGGATAAGACACATGCCTTTGGTGTGAGAGACCCGGGTTCGAATCCACTGTGAGACACCAATGTGTCCCTGAGCAAGACACTTAACCCCTAGTTGCTCCAGAGGCGTGCGACCTCTGACATATATAGCAATTGTAAGTCGCTTTGGATAAAAGCGTCAGCTAAATGAATAAATGTAAATGTCACTGCCATTCATAAATCCTCTCCCGTGGCCTCATGGGATTGTAAAGTGCCCATCATATGCACACTTCAGAATCTCGTTGGAAACAGTAGGTCATTGGTACTTTTTGCATGGTCTTTTATGAGTACTTTGAATTCTGACATTCTTCTTTTGTCTCATACTGTTTTGGATGCAGCCAAGGTAAAAAAATGTTTTATTGTTTCTTTAGCTGATTAAGCTTGTGTTTGTGTGTTGGTGGGAAAGATCCACACTACGGAGCCGAGTTGGCGGTAACGCACAAATAAGCTGGATGTAAACCGCCGTTAAACAAGATAAAACGGGTGTGGACTCGGAACAAGAATGCGAAGGCTTAGGTTTTAATTTTGGACAGGGCCTTTCTGTCTACAGATATTACTCTGGCTGCATTTGTAGTCAAGAATGTACTTATTTTAAATAAGTACTTAAATTTCCAGCGCTAAAAAAGTATGTTCTCTATAGTATGAAGAATGTGTATTTTGTGAATGCAATCCGGACGTACTACATTCGCCATGTTGTCACTGACATGTGACCTATCAGCGTCAACGTCACTTCACTGTCATTCACAAATCCTCTCCCGTGGCCTCATGAGATAGTAAAGTGTCTATCATTCATATGCACACTTCAGAATCTCGCTGGAGGTAGTAGGTTAGTAGGTTATCCGGCCGGTACTTTTTGCCGACTCTTTTATGAGTACTGTGAATTCGGACATACTTCTTTTGTCACATACTGTTTTTCGCCTACTACATAGTATGTGATTGCGGAAGTATGTGATTGCGGACACAGCCTAGAATGCATGTATGCAATTTCCCGCAACATCAGTCCAAAGCACTTTAAACATATTAATCTTTATTATAGAGTATTTGGGTAAGGTAAAGGCTTGGTATGGAATAATTTTTCCCTGCACTCTCTAGTTAATAACATTGCTTTTGTCAAAAAGGTACATAGTGTAGCTTGTTTAAAGTAAGCATACAGAAGAGAATTTGGTACAAAGGGGAAATGAGAGACAAGATATAACACATAAACAGAATAGTATATTTACCCGAAGAGCTGCAATATCAGATGGAAAGCCATGGATGATAAGAACCATCTCCCTTAAAATGAATTAAAAAAACGTACATTTACTACAACAGAACCAGATCTACAGATCTCTGTTTAGAGATCTGGTCTTAATATGTTCGCCATGTGAAATGTTGAGCTGATATCTCACCACGGTCCTCTGCCACTGGTTCTCTTGGCTCCTCCGCGCTGCCGTCCTGCATTGTGTTGACCGATACGGCGCTCTGGGTTCACAGTGAAGCCAATATATATTCTACCCTTGAATTTCGGGTTAGTACAGTACAGCATATACACGCCATAGAAACTCTCCACCTCTACCACCATCCTGTTTTCTACAGTAGCTCAAACACCTTTGCAGAGAGAGGGCTAGTAACGCAGAGACTTTTCTTTCCAACTTATACATGTCATCTTTTACAGCACCTTTCAAGAGTTCCTTATCTCAAGCGATATAACTATATCCTATAATCCAACCTTCTTATTTAAAATCAATAAATATGGCATCATATTAAAGACTAAAAACGGAGTGCCTGTTCTTTTTCTTCTCTACTTGAATCATCAAAACATTCATATGTTTTGGTTTTGTGGCTCTTTCGTTTCAAACTAGCCCGTTAAAGATGTCCGTGTATGGCCTGACCAAATATACGATGCAGGAGTCACTTGTTAAACGAATAAAATATTAAGTTGAATGTGTGGTTATTCTTCACTTTATTAACAAGTAAAGATTTGACCTTCTGTATTGATTTAATTTGGTTTGATCATCTTCCAATATAATTATTTGGCTTTTCCGATCAAGCAAATGTAGAGAACACCAATAACAGCAAGGACCCCAAATTCGTGGCTTTGATTGGCCAGTTTGCATGCCTCTGGTAAACACTTCGATAAATCGATTGGTCATTTATTTTTAGGAGGCGTGGCCTCTGTAACATTCCAAGCCAAAATGGGTGTATTTATTACTAAGCTCCTCCTTTCTAAGGCATACCGGTAGTTACTGCATTTAGAAGCAGTGTTGCCAACTTAGCGCCTTTGTCGCTATTTTTAGCGACTTTTCAGACCCCTTCAGCGACATTTTTTCAAAAAAGCGACTAGCGACAATTTTAGCGACTTCTTGGACAAACCTCAGTAACCTCCAAATGTTGCCAGTACTGTCCTGCGAGCGCGAGGTCTTGCTTTCTCCCTGTCGTCACTCTCTCTAGCTGCGTCTCCCCTGTTCAGTGACTGGCTGAGAGGAGCGCACGGCCGCTGACAGACGCGAATGAGCAGTGTTTTTCTTCTTCTTCTTCTTGTTGTTTAATGGCGATTAACTCCTAAGGAGCATTATCGCCACCTACTGTGCTGGATGGAAAAAAGAGCAGTGTTTTTCCACGGACTTATCACTTATATGCTTTTCTTTTGTTTTATTTTTAAAGAATTTAGTTTGACCATTTTATTTTTATTTATTTTCTTGTGCTTATTACTTGTAACACTCACTATCACAGAGGTTAGTTCATCCGGTTCCCTAACTCTCTCAATTCAGATAATGTTCCACATACATAGGCCTATAAAAAATGTAATAATTCACTACTTGTTGTCTGACAACAACAAAAATAGGAAATGAGAACAGCTTTATTCGACATTCGGCTATATTATATTAAATAGAGCATTCATTTAGAGAGAAAATGCACTAGGCTGACAGAACGCAAGTCCGACGCGATGACGTAATTAATATGCTAATTGACGTATGACGTCATCTAGCGACATTTAGCGACTTTTAGGGAAGGCCTTAGCTACTTTCCTTTGAAAATAGTTGGCAACACTGTTTAGAAGACATCGACGCTGTCTACTGTAACTTACGTTGACACCATTAACCTTTATTAAAACGTCGTCGTCACCAAAGCTTATACTTTATCCCAGGAAATATGTCAGTCACCCCAGATCTGATTCGTGAAAAACTGATTGCGGAGATTGGTGCGATACACGTGGTATGTAACGTTAATAATAACTGCACAGCCAGATGAAGCTGGAATCAGAATGAATTACAGATCATACAATGTACATGTGCGATGTAAAACAGGCAGCGGGTGCTTTTTCACATTTCAACAGTAAATTAACGAAAATACGTAAACTCCTTTTTTCTTTCAGGATGTAGAAGACACGTCTCCCAATAGATGTGCTGCCAGTTTTAAAGTTCTTGTTGTATCCCCTCAGTTTGAAGGAAAAGCATTGTTGCAGAGACACAGGTGAGGCTACTACTTCTGCTCACGATTCCTTTGGACTAGAGCATCATTCATCCATAGAAAATACAAAAGACTGAAACCACAAGTAAAAATGCTTCTATTTTTCTCCTTTCTTAGTAGTGTTCATTTTTAATGTTCGCGTTATAATCTTAATTTCATTTTGAAATCTGAAAATAAAATGTCCCCCCCATTCGCTTTAATGACAGCAGAACTCCAGCTGCATGAACTACACAAGTTTGTGTAGCCTATAACCTGATGATCATGATTTGAGAATGATCCAAAGAGCATCTTGTGCTTCAGTGGACGAACGTGTGACTGTTTGTTCACATGATCAATGTCACAAATGTACATACATGATATTAGTAACTCAGAGGTACAGAATCTTATTCCTTTTATAATACTGTAACTTATGTTTGTTTTAATCGAAATCCTCCTGCTTTATAGTCAATTTTATTCATTAAAGCTCATCTCTTTTTTTCACCAAAATGTATGATATATTCCTGAGTAAAAATCCATGATCCATGAATATGCATATTAGTCCCTGCCTCCACTCAGAATTCCTGATCCACTCGGTCAACATTATCGTAGTAAATGCTGCACAATGGCAAGTAGAAATACTGGTTTAATTCAGCCATAAATGTTTGAACCAGAAACTGATTCAGAAGAAGGGAAAGAGTTAATTATACAGGCTCGAATACAAGTTGATGTATCAGAATGGTAATGCGTTTTATGTATGAATTCATGTATCACTCTCTACAACGTTGGACACATAACGGTAATTAATTAAAAAAAAAAAATACTGCAGTTTTAAGGAGAAAATACTCAGAAATGTTGTTGACTTATGAATGTGCACATGATTTGTTTAAAGTATATTAAAAACACCACATTAGACATAAACAACATTTAAAACTTGATTTTTACCACAGGGAGTCTTTACATTTTTGATCCCAGATTTTCAGTGTGGTTTTTGGACCTCTCTTTACGAATTAATATAAAAAGTTAAATGTGTGCACATGATTAATGCCTGTTTCATTTATTAATGAACAAAAATGTCTAATCACTATGTGAATTTCATCTCTCAAGTTAAAGGTGCAGTACGTGATTTCTGAGAAACATTGTTGAACACGACCCAAACAAACACATTTCATTGCTCCACCCCCAAAATGCATAAACATGCAATACAAGAGTGGATGTCTCTTTATAGTAACTGAAGTAAATAATAATGAGAAATAAAGCGAAGATAAGGAACGACAATGAAGGACAAAAAAATAACAAACAGTACAAGCAAGAGTTTGCTGTTAGTCGCCAGCAGCACACCAGCTCTAGACAAATAATTACACTCAAAACTGTCCTGTTACCAGGAGTGGCCCCTACTAAGGATTTTCATTGTCGAATCAGAATCGTCAAGTCTTGCCTGTAGTCGACTAATAGTCGAATCGTGTGTGGGGTTGGGGAGGGACTTTAACATTTTAAAGCCGCGATGTACAGAACATCCCACAAAGATATAGAAGAAAATGTATAAAAACATTTCGGATCAATAAAACTAAGAAATAACAAATAACTGCAGAAAGGCCACACTGCAGACATGATTTGCATTTCACATGCAAATCAAATTAAATCGGCTAAATTGCCTGTGCGAGCAGGCTCTAAGTAGCCTACAACGCAAAACATCGATATGTACCGAAAAATAATCAATTAATTTACAGAATTAAATTAGAACAGAATATACCTTTACAATAAAAAAAGACAAAACAAAATAAGTCAGAATCAAGTCCCAAAATGCAGAACAAATGTGTGCAAAATGCCTAAAGTGCAGGTGAACGTATTCAAAACACAAGCCACAATTAGTTAAATTAGATAACCCTGAGTTAAATAAAAGAAAAATAAAAGAAATGATTGAAATAACGAAAGTATAGCCAGAATGGTCAACTTTGTCTTTTTAACTGCAGAAACAACAATTAAACGCTAAACTGGAGTGGCAGTATTTTTTAGCTAAACCTGTTCACAGCGCCCACAAATCAAATTAGAACCGGCTGAAATGTTTTGAAATTACTTGTACCTTACCTGATCGATAGAAAAATCCAGTTTTTCACTCTGCCTGTGTTTGTTTGAGTCTTTTCAAATTGTGTGCATGTTTTGGTATGCTCTGGATCGGCATATATGACTGTATGTTCCAGGTCCTGCCAATATCCACCAAACTTCCTTTTGTGTACATAGAAAAAGTCTGAGTTCAGCTCATGAAAAATGGGGGCAAAAACAAAAGTGTTACGTTTATAATTTTGTTCAGTGTAGTATGGTTTCTTAATAAGGTATGTACTGTGTACATGCATTAAGCCACGTAAAAGTGCCCTTTAACGTTTTAAAAGTTTTTTTTTTTTCACGTTTGAATGTCCCAAGGAAAACCAACTTGTTAACGTTGGCCGGCAGAAGTGTGATCATGTGATCATTTTCCTGATGCTAAATCCAGCCTTGGAGAATGTTTTTTCTGATTGTGTGCATCCACACTTTAGATTTTCTTATCCCAGACATTGTTAAACATTTAAATCCCTACCGCCAAGATGCTGATCTGTCAGTCAAGGATCATGGAAAGTGAAACTTAAATCTGTCATGGGGTGTTTGGATTTATTCACGCACAGTAAAAATATTTATTAAAAGATTCTTTTTTTGTGTACATTTTTATTTACAGCATTATCATAATAGGCGGTATATTACCGTATTGACAGAAAACCAGTAGTTAGATGTTAAATCAGACATTGAGTATCCCCATATAGCCAAAATCGTGAAACATGGCAAAACCAATGTTACTCGCGTATAGAGCAGAAACAACGAAAACCTCGGCGTCCGTTTTCAGGCCACCCCGTTTAGCTCTCTCCAGCACTGAAAAACTTTTCTAATATTAACGCTGGTCCTAAAGCTCTTACATGATCATAACCTTTCTTTTCCCAGTGACCTTTTTTTCTTTTGTAATGTCTCTCAGCCATCTCTCTTTCTACAGTCTTTCTTCAAATCTCCCTCTTGCTCACTCTCTCTCCTCCCCCATCATGAGTGTTTACACCCCTACTGCTGATCGGCTACAAGTGTATTCTGGTGCTCGGTTCGATCCACTTTCAACAGTGTTCCTCAGAAATCACTTACTGCACCTTTTACAGTAAGTTATTTGCAGTGCAGTCAATTTAACACAATATAGAAGGGCAGTTGCATAAGAAAGATCAGTTAATGTTGACATTTGTTGATAATATTAACATAAATAAATGTGGCCCTTGTTATTTAATCACTCATTTTATTACATTTTATTGATATGCGGCAAGCAGGTTGCATTTCATATCAGTAGTGGATATTGCCATTTAAAGCTGCAGTCTGCAGTTTTTCCACTTTGTCGCCATCTCTGTTTGAAATCTGAAATTGCAGTTATTCGCGAATTATTAACTCTATGTGAGTTGTAGTTCGACACCGCACAGCGCGGATGAACACAATGTTTGAGGAGAGTGTGCAGCTGTCAATCACCGCGCCGGTGTGGATACTGGCATTCAGAATCACAGATTATTCTTTTTGGAAGTATGACCAACATAATAATTTTCACCGGAAAATGTCATCTGAACAAGTAAGAAACATCCACTTTTGTTCTGGTTCTGACATTGCAGTAAATCGCGCTGATTAAATCTAACAATCGCTTATCATATCACGCAAAACCGTGCAAATTATACTTTGTTCTCAAATTGTCAATGTTAACAACGTCAGCATTGCATGACTACATGTAATGTCCTTCCGATATGTATCCTTGTTTTCGCATGGGTCCGGTTGCAGTCTCTTTTTTTCTGTAGCCACGCCGAAGTCCGAACGAAGTCTATTGCATTTTACAGCGGGTGAATCTGTTGTCACTGGTGATTGTCGTTTGAACCTTTCTGGATCCGCCATCAAATTGATAAGTTTAATTATATCAAGTGCTGTGAGAAAAGGCTATAAATCTCCACATCCACCATCCTCACATGCAAACTAGCTTATACTAGCCGAGACTCCTTCTTTATGTGTACAGATGTGACGTAATGACGCAAAGACATGCTCGAATCTCCCGCGGAAATCCACCAGTACCACTGGACTTAAAAACATTATTACAAGCTTACCGCTTTGAATCGAGCTAAGGCAAGCAGATAGTTTTGAACACTGGCTGGTTATGTATTTTCTCAAATATGTATTTTGGATTTTTTTTAACCCCAAAAAAGCTACGGACTGCAGCTTTAAGAAAACAATTGGGATGTTGTTTCAGCCAAGTACGGGACACCTGAAAATGGAAATAAAAATGGTTTGATGGAATCAATGATGCTGTCAGTGGAGAGTGTTGTGCAAAGGTCATGTGTCCCAGCTGTCTGAGAGTGCCTCAGACACGGACGCAGATGTGCAGGCTTAGCAGAATGATCTGGGTCTTTTTACAGGACCAAGTCATGTGGAAGAGTATTGTCTTTAGAGAGGATGGATCTGTGAAGGCAAGCTGTGAGGAACAGGCATGCTGGGATCAATAGACTTACTGACCTCATGTGATGTTTTTATAAATGTCTGTGTTTATGTTTGTTGTTAGGCTGGTGAATAATTGCCTTGCCGAGGAGCTGAAAGAGATCCATGCATTCGAGCAGAAAACGTTGACACCAGAGCAGTGGGAGAAACAGAAACCACAATGACACGTACAGACACGCTCAAAACTCATTCACGGAGCCATCAAATAAAACAGCAGGGACTTTTTTATTTGTTGATACTTCCATTATTCCCCTCAAAGTAGAATCATACCAATGTAATGGAAATCAGTTGATTTGTATTTATAAAGTGATTAGGCTATGCTTCAAATTTTTGTCACTAATGCAAAACATTATGTGCTATACAAGGGATCTTTGAAATGTAGTTTGCTGACAATAAAGAACATTTCTGAACAGAATTTGTAGGTAGTTGTCAGTTTGTTAATGTGTGATGACATATTTTCAGAGTGAAAGCTGCTAAAGGCTTAGACCTTTAAGGATGGCTCATACAGAATGTTTTGATTTAGAAAATATGGCCACCAACAAAACAATCAATACTGTTAATTTCACTTTGCTTTTGAAATAATCAAAATAAATTTTCCTAATCCCTTAGTATCTGATTTTTCCCCCTGATTAGCTTTAATGACAGTAGAACTTCAGCTGCATGAACTCCACAATTTTGTCTAGCCTGTAACCTGATGATCATGATTTAAGAATGATCCAAAGAGCATCTTGAGCTCATATGATCAATGTACATATGATATTAGTAACTGAGATAGAATCTTATTTTTGGTTTGATTTAATTGAAATTCTAAACGTTGTGGACTTTTTATAAGTTACATTTCTATCATTTCTGTCTTTTTGGAGTGAAAGATGCCAAAGGTTTAAACTTTAAAGGATTGCTCAGACAGAATGTTTTGATACAGAAAATATGGCCACCAATTTCACTTTGTTCAGAAACCCATAATATACTATATATGTAATAAAAGTTCACTTTGAAAGCTCTGAAATCTAAAAACTATATTAGTCTGTTTTGATTCTTTACCTCAGTTCAGCTGGAATTTACCAAAGTAACACATTTATCCTGTCAGAACATAAATGAATGCTGACCACGGCTGGCAAACAATATTTTCAACTTACAACCGATATTTTAGTATGTTCCTCACACAAAGACACATACTTGTAGGTGCATGTCCCCATCAACTTTCACTGTATCAAAAATGACAGCATGAACATTTTTCAAAACTTCTCCTTTTTTGTCCCACAGAGCAAAGTAAATAATTTGAGTGTAAAATAACGTGAGGGTGAGGAAATGACAGCTTTTTAACTTTTTGTTGAACTATCCCGAGGCTCCCTGTTCTCCAGATTTTATAAGTTGGACAAATACCATTGAGAACCAAGGACAAATTTTGATTATTGCAACGAATAACCTTTGAGGCTCATGGTAACGAAGTCTTACAGTACCAAGGCAATTAATGCACACTTTAAGTGCTTTCCAAACATAAAAATATGCTTTGGTTATTATGGAAACCTGTCATTGATTCAGGAATAGACATAACCTTTTATGTTCAGACGGATAACGTGTGATTAATGACAGCATTGCAAGAGCAAATGTTTTATTCATGAAGCTAAAAGCATGTACGATTTGTGCTGAAGCTGAGGGGCAGACGGGCCTCCTGCTGTCTGATATAAAGACAACAGACTACAGCAGGCGTTCAGTGCACTTTCTCACACAGTCTGCTCGCACTTACATGTGTCTGACAGTAAAATTACAGTGAAATCAGTATTTAACATGCTGTTCTGTCACTATACAAGCACAGAAAAGAAATCTCGTTGCATGACAATAAAAGTGAAACAAATGTGACTGCTCATTAGCATGTGCAAGTTTGTCGTTGAAAATTTATTTTACATGCAAAATTTCACTCAAAGCCACTTTGTAACTTTGTCACTGCAATGTGAAAGAGCCATTTCTTTTAATCACAAGATCTCAAAATATCAGCACTTCACACCATTTACACACACAAAATGGTTTAAAAGTTGTCACAATGGTGGCTGGCTCCCTTTTAATGGGTACATACTATTTCGGTACTATAAATTTGAGGTAATAATACGTACCTTTAAGATACCAGAATGCATTACACCATTTTTTTCTCTCTCTATGTAAGAGTGAGGTAATAACATACATGGGAAACTGGAAATGTATTTTGTAAGGTGCATGCTATTGGAAGGAAAACTGGAAAACTGAAATTGGTTATGAAAGACCAACATTCAGATCGTGACAGGCGGACCTGCATAGCTGGCAGAATTCAGAAGCGTTCATTGAGTTTGCAGTCAGTCTGAAATATGTGAGATAAACCGTGTGACTCTTTTGTTGTCGTTTGGGTCTGTAGCGTCTGATGTCCAGGCCATGAATCACACTGAGACAACTAGTCTCTAGCCAGTGTCTAAACACTGATGATTTCATAAAGGTACCAAGGGCACCACCAGTTACATTCTGCAGCAGATACACAATAGATTTAAATTCATAATAAAATCTAGTCTTTGCGATTTTTTTTTTACAGAAATGCACAGGCACTCACAAACTGAGAAAATCGACACTGCGCTAAATAAAAGTGAATTAACAAAATAAATGCGCATACACATCTTTTACCTTTTCTCATGGTTTAGGTACTCCCACAATATCTCACCAGCTGTTCAGTCAGAGGTCCGATCTAGAAAGCGCTCTCGGTCTAAAGCACAGACAGTATGGCATTCCTCTCAAATCCGGGTAAAGGATTTTTAAGCCAAACTCGGTCTGGCACCAGTCTGACTGTTTTGGGGAAAGTTACTTTTAAATGTAATGCGTTACAATATTATGTTACTTTCTAAACAAGTAACTAATTGCGCTACTTAATGACTTTTTATGTTTTTTTTAATGATATTAAAAAAAGTTTCATTTTTGGAAAATGTAAAGGCCCTTTAACACCAAAAGTGAAATGAACAATAAGCCTCAGGCTGAAGGAAATGCAAATGCATGCCTGTACAGTGAAGAGGGCAGAGCTGAAACAAATCTTTCAGCCGTGCTGAAGAAGAACTGCAAAAGAATAGGACGCAGAAGAAAAAGGTTCAACACTTCATGGAAACACAAATGTGATGTGCATCTAAAGTCATTTTTGCTGTTGGCATGGTTAAATTGGATCATTGAAGGTCAGCAGCAAAGACACTGGGTAATAAAGTAAGATTCAATACATAAAGTATATTTGTGTAATTTAATTATTGCAGGTTTTCGTAATATTCTGAGTTTGCATTTCACTGTTTTTAAGCATTTTGAGGAATAGTGAATCTGTTAAAGTACAACATCATGTTTACACAGTGCACCTCACTCCTGATTTCTCTCACCATGGGACAGGAGAGTTATCATATATACTGTATATATAATATACGCCTCCACATCAATGGTACCTTCACACATATGCAAGTCACCCATGCCATTTACATGGATGCATCCCCATACCATGACAGATGTTTGCTTTTGCACCTGCCATGAAAGTCTGGATGGTCCTTTTCATCTTTGGGACTGAGAACTCGAATTCAGTTTTCCCAAAAAAGTACTCCTGCATATATACATATATACAGTGTTGGGAAGTAACTAGTTACATGTAACTGAGTTACGCAATTTAATTAACAAATAAATGTAACTACAATCAGGGACAGTTACTGAGAAAGAAATGTGTAATTAAATGACCGTTACTTATACATCTACATCTGAATATTTTCTGTAAAAAGTTAGGATATGTTGAATAATATAAATTTGTTGCTTTGCCTGTTTTTGATTTGCACAATGCCTCCTGCCATTTAAAGGCTGTTTAGTAAAGCGATGCTAAACGATGCTTTTGATTATTTCTCGTTTGATTTTGCAGCTCACCACGTTTGCCAATTAGTTGCCACTATGGCGAGTGATAAAAATGAGTACCAATGTCGGAAATAAGAAAAGTAATCAAAAAGTAATGCAATGTAATCCGTTACATTACTTTAATAAGGTAATTGAATAGTTACACTACTTATTACATTTTAAATAGGGTAACTTGTAATCTGTGACCTATTTCTAAAGTAACCTTCCAACACTGTGTATATATATATATATATATATATATATTAGGGCTGTCAAATGATTAATCGTGATTAATCACATCCAAAATAAAAGTTTTTTTTTACATAATATATGTGGGTGCACTGTGTATAATTATTATATATATATAAATACACACACATGCTTGTATATATTTAAGAAATATTTTCATGTATATACTGTATATAGATTTATATATAATTTATATTATATATAAATATTTTATATATAAATACTATTTTTTTCTTAAATATACATGCATGTGTGTGTATTTATATATATATAAAATAATTATACACAGTGAACCCACATATATTATGTAAAAAAACCTTTTATTTTGGATGTGTTTAATCACGATTAATCATTTGACAGCCCTAATATATATATATATATATATATATATATATATATATATAGAGAGAGAGAGAGAGAGAGAGAGAGAGAGAGAGAGAGAGAGAGAGAGAGAGAGAGAGAGAGAAAAATATAGCCTAAATATAACTATGTAATATTTTACTTTACTCGTTACTTGAAAAAAGTAATCTGACTACATGACTCATGTTAGTTGATATGCGTTACCCTAAACACTGCCAGTGACCTACTGACCACTGGATTCATAAGAATTGTGGGCATTTGGACAGGTTGAAAGCACAACTAAGAAAATAAAATGTGTTCTCTACCCTGGTTCCTCTTCTGTGTCATGACGCAGCAGCTTTTTACTGGTGGGTGTGATGGTACATGTCACAGTCACACATGCTCTCACCTACAACCGAGCAATTCTATATTTAAAAAAATAACATTTCATAATTTAATAATCAGTGTAAGTGACAGTGTAAAGCTGATAAATTAATAAAATAATCATGAGCAAACTAAAATAGAATTTGAACTTAATTTTCAGAAGTGACTAATACTATTGTAAAAGAACCAAGCAAGATACAGTGAATGTGAGTTCCAGTCTATCTTGGATTGTGGAGATGAATGGAAGGAAGATCTGAGTTAAAAAGGCACAGAGGAGGAGAGGAAGGCTTACATGTGACTCAACAGGATAGCGGATTCCTGTCACTAATATTTCAAATGTTCAATATTTCTTTACCACATTTTCCTGTGGTATGTGATTTTTGAAAGACAACTCTTATGCATACTATAGCTGCATTTATTTGATAAGAGAAATACAGTAATATTAGGAAATATTATTACAATTTAAAAATGTGATTTATTCCTGTGATTTAAAGCTGAATTTCCAGTACCCCTTCAGTGTCTTCAAGTCTTCAGTGTCACATTCTGATGTGCTGATTTGGTGCTCAATAAATATTTCTTATTATCAGGGTTGTGAAAACCATGATAATTCTTTTAAGAAAATTCAAAAGAACAGCATTTATTTGAAACAGAAATCTTTACTGTCACTTTTGATCAATTTAATTTATTTTTCAAAAATCTTACTGACCCCAAACTTTTGAACAAGAGTATATGTTCAATATTTTAAATGCTATTTTATAAAACATATTTTTGCATTCATATTTATCAAGCACAATTTTAAATGTTAAAAGATAAAAAATAAATGATGAGGATTCATAAAATTCGTATGATTATTTTAACATTTTAATTTAGAAATGACTTTTGACAACTAAATGTTTCAAATGCATTTTAAAAATTACAAGCCTAAAAATATACTGGCGTCTAATACCCAGCCTAGTTGTAATACCATAACATTTCTAATAGGCCTTTCAAATACAGTGCAGTTCATGGTTATGAAGGTGTTTATTTCACATTATTTAGACAAAGATCAGATCACATTTCAAAATCCAGGTAAATTAGGTAAAAATCCAGATAAAAAAATTACAACATTTCCACACAAACACACAACTTTATTATAGCTGTTGATGTTTCACGGTCTATAACTCAAAAATATCAAATTCACAGCAAGGTCCAACAGAACAACTAGGGGAGAGCGGGGCACAACCTAACACCTTTTGACTTTCTCAGTTTGTGTAAATACACTTGGGGTTCAGAGAATGTATTTTTTCCCCACATTAATTTCCCACGTCTAGTACAATTATGTGTTTTTTTTGTTTTATTAATACAGTGTATACTTTTTTCGTAATATACCCTAAAAGAATGCAAGTGAAATGTGACATGCCCCATAGGTGGGACATGTTGTAACATGTGAGGGGCACATTGTAACATGACCATATGACAGCTTAAAATGTTTTCTGATCTAAATAAAAAAAAAAATAGACAAACTAAAATATTGTATCAATAAAATACAATTATTAACTTCAAATAAAATAATGCCATTTTTTAATAATTAAAAATAATCCATTTTTTTAGTTTGACAACAAACACACCGGAAAACAGCTATACAACAGTAAAAAAAAAAAAAAAAAAAAAATTATTTCTGAACATTGACTCAGTCTTTGTTTACCTTTTTCTCATGATTTCTCAATAGAATTCATAAAAGTATAGAATAGAATAGCTTAGTTCTAATAGGGGCACATTGTAACACAGTGTTACAACGTGCCCCTGCAACTGGGATTTAAACCCTGCTAGTGTCTTCTGCTGGTTAGCGAAGCATTGAAGAACTATCTCAACTGTTAAATAACAGATTTAAGATTGAAATAATATCAGATTTGTCTGTATTTTAGAGCATTTTTTTCTCTATATAGTGTTGATATGGCAACTAGTAATTAATACACTAAGTTTCATCATGCTAGCATGTGTGGGAACTGGGAAGTTTTAAACCATGTGTGTTACACCTAGCCCCGCTCTCCCCTACAGATGGTTCCGAGTTGTTGAGAACCTCAAACCTGACTGAACACGACAACAAGCTTTCTATCAAAACTGACCAACGAAATCATTTTATACGCGTGATGTTTCAAAGACAGTATTAGGATGGTGTGATTTCTGGTGGTAGCGCAGACCTCCACAGTTTCTAAAACTCTTCCCACACTCTTCACACACATACGGCTTTTCCCCGGTGTGAATGCGGAAGTGCCGCGTCAGTGCCCCCGAGTGCCGAAACCGGACCCCGCACAATGAACAACTATACGGACGCTCACCAGTGTGTATCCTTAAATGAGTCTTCAGGTTCTCCAGGCGATTGAAGTCTCGGCTGCACATGCTGCAGTGATACGGGCTGCACCCTGGAGGGAAAAGCTGCTGCTTTCTCGGCCGGGTTGCGACAGTGCCTTCTTCCACATTCATTAATATGGTTCTGTGATTCTGAACGGCATGATAACACAGATCATTTGAACTGTGTAATACACGGCTACATAATTTACAAATATACAGGCTGGAATGGATGTTTGTCCTCACCTGCTCATTACAGTTTTGCGTTGACTGCGTGAGGGATGTCCTGTCGTCTTCTGATAGGTAGAGGTTGTGAAACGGGGTGGAGACTAGAGAGACGCAGCCACTGGATGGCAAATTGATCTTTGAGGAGCCTGAGGAAATAAAACATAAATCACTGACACTATTTCAGCACAGCGGAACACTTTTATTGATAAACCATTACCTTGACTGTGGCTGGGTTCTTGATCCAAAGGATCTGTCTCCTTCTGTGGCTTCTCTGGAGCAGGCTTCCAGTCTTCTAGCAGTTTTGGCGGAACTAAAGTCATTCTGTTGTGCACAAACTCCTCATTACAAGTTGAGTCAAAACTATAGTCTGGACTAGAATAAGGAGAACCACATCCAGAGCTGCTATTCAGTGCAAGTTCTTCTGGATCTGACTTTTCACTTTTCACCTTAACTTGCTCAATTGCAGGCTGAAATGATACGCCTTGATCGCTTGGATGTACATCTTGTATGAGATCTATGCTGAGCTCCTTTTGGTCTGATGTATCTTGCTCTGTGAAGACATAAGTGATGACAAAAGTAAAAACAAAAAAAATGTATATATATATATATATATATATATATTTAGTACCGATCAAAAGTTTGGAAACATTACTATTTTTAGAGTACTATTTTGGAGTAATGATGCTGAAAATTCAGCTTTGAATCACATATATAAATTATATTTTAAAGTATATTAAAATAGAAAACGATTATTTTAAAGTGTAATAATATTCCACAATTTTACTGTATTTTTGATTAAAATATGAGCACAAGAAACTTCTTTCAAAAACTGACTTATTTCAGAAAATGGACTTCATTCTCTTGACTTTCCATCATGCTGTAAAAGGGTCTAAATATGACTTGGTTGTCTACAACTGTGATTACTGTCAGTATCTAATCACATGATTTCTGTTTTTCATTTTGAGATAGGCTACTCAAGTTAAACGCACCATGTATAGGTGTTGTGTTAATTTCTTGTGATCGTACACGACCATCATGATGAGATATTTCGTCAAAAGATCCTTTCATCAGCCCTTCACTCTCATCCACATATGCATGCACTTCATCGTGTTTCTGCGGTGTATCCTCTCGCAGACTGTACGAGCTGCTCTGATTTGATTCCCCATGATTGAGATGCTGTGTTGGTAATGTGAGATGGTTGTTCTCCCGCTGTTTCTCGCTGTTATCCAGAAGTCTGCTGAACTCATTGATCGCGATCTCAAGCGCCACCTCAAATGCCCTGCGCAGCGCCGTCTCGAGCGCGGCCTCCACACATCTGGACACTAGTGATATCGGCTCCCTTCCGCTGATTTTCACACGAGCATTCATTTTACAAAAACACACCGTGTCTCACGCATAGGTCTCACTGTCCAGCCCTTCAGAATGCTTATAATGCGGACGCCGTCAGAGTCATTTCCATTTCAAGTGTTGCAGGAAGCTACTGAACAAAACAGACTGACGGCAGGAAATGCTTCAAAATAAAAGTCAATAAACCTTACTGTCTATGCAATAAACTCATAGAGCTTGATCTTGTCCTCAACATGATAATATTTTTTACTAATGTACGCTTTGATAAAATAAAATATATTCTGTTCATTTTCACCTTCATTTTGTTTTATTTAATTAACATTTAGTGTTGTAACGGAATTTAACTATTTTCTCTGAGAGGATATGCTTTATTCTTCAAAACATATCATCAATCTCAGTTGTATCTTCTATTCATTGTGTGATTTTCAGTTTTTGCAAGCAATTTTGTTACTACACGGTTTAAAACTGAGTAGACTGCTAGTTTGGGACGAAATGCTGGTTTTTAGTTATTGATAAATGTATATTTTTAGTGGATAATTTTTATTTTATTTTTGATGCTTTTAAAACATGCGATTTTTCATGTTAGGTTAATTTTATGTTGGATAATAGTTCACCAAACGTATCGAATCTTTCATAGAAGTCTCCCAAGAAATGTAGTTGTCAATTTTATTTTGATTAATTAATTTTATTTTATTTACTTTAGGTTTTATTTTATTATGACAGTAGTAGTGGCTATCCGTAGATAAATAAAGCGTTGTCTCCAAAGACTGTAAGGTTTTCTCACATTTAGACCGCACTCGTGCAATTTTGACAGTTCAGTGGCGCTGCCCAATGAAAAAAGCTTTGCGGCTTCCGTACAATCACAGTCCAGGAAGAGCTCCAATCTTTCGATCTTTGAAACCAACGCCAAACCCTCGACACCCAACTAAGACATCACCGTGTGAGAAAATCAGTAAGTGTTACTTTGAATCGGTAGTCCGATGTCATATTCCGTTTCGCAGGTTGTGCCTTTGATCTTTATTCAGCTGTGTATCATCCTCGTGGGCATCACTCATCATGAGCCACTGCCAGGACATGTTTACTAACAGTGAATGACTATATGATGTGTATACATAAATAGAACAGGAATGCCCTAAAAATAGAAACACGTTTACATGAGTTATTTTTATTAGCTTGGACGGTTTATGAAATGAACTGATTTGTTCTTAAACTATGGCTGTTCTCCTAATATCAAGAGAACTGTCAGCCCAGATCTGCTGTAAAATGCAGAGACATTCTGTTTTATGAGAAATCACAGCTATGTAATCGTTTGGCTTTATTTATTTTGTTTTTCATGTGCCTATTAGAACTGCTAAAAAAAATTCTGTTTAATCACATGGGCGTATGCATGAACAAAGCAAGTGCAGTCCAGTAGGTGTCTCATGTGACCCTCATTCATCATCACCTTTACTGAAAATCTCAAAATGCTGTAATTTATTCTTGAACAAACAGTTTCGGGATAACCTTTGATAGAAACTCCAGATAGAAAATATAGGCCTAATGCATATATATGGACTAAAATGATTTTTTTTTTTTTTTTTTTTTTTTTTTTTTTGTCTAGGGTGAGTTTCCATAAACAAACAACTATCCAGCTTTTGTTTTGTGTGTTCCAGGTTGTCATGGATAGGACCACCGTGATGCTGCTGGTTTCTGTGGACTGACACCATTAAAGTAATACTACTCTGATTCATGTACTGTAAGCTTCATCCATCCACTTCCTTCATATGCAAGTTTTTATATTAACAAATCTTCTGTAGCACCTTATTTAATTGGCTCTAGGCTACAGTCTGTTAAATAAAGGTACAGGGTCGAAAAATAATCCAAAGCACAAAAATAAAACAATACAAATATTACAAAACATGACAACAAAAAAGTCTATAAATCACTAGTTTTTCTAAAAAGACACTTTCCAACTGCGACAACAGTGGTTAAAGTTGCACCGTGAGGCAGCTTATTTCAAGTCAATTTTATGTATATTGCGCTTTATACAATATAGATTGTTAAAAGCAGTTTTACAGGGATAAACAGGAAAAATAATGTTTCAATGATGCAAACAGAGTTCAATTCTGCTGTAAAGAAGTTTTAAAAGAAAATAGTGTCTTTGTTCAGCTGAGGTCAGCTCAGTGTTGGTTCAGTTCCGTTTCGTTTGTTGTAGACATGAGAGTTAATGGGTTTTTGCTTGTGTCACATGATCATGGTGGGGGGTCACGGGATTACGTTGAAATGGGAATATTAGTCACCTGTTCACTGATTGAAGATAGGAAGAGGAAGTGAGCAGGGAGAATGTATTCTTTGTTGACCACAAAACCTCATACCGTCAAGAAATATCAGTCTGTACAATAAGGAAAAGAAATCAAAAGTACTTTTTGCCTCACCAATATTTTATTTTTGTGTCACAAATGCATAGAGTCCCTGTCTCAGTCTCTCTGCGGCCTTTAGCAAGGACAGAGTAGCCACTATACCGTTCAATAACTGTAAATATCATCAAATATGAAATGAGTTCAATTCAACTATAAAGCAGCTCTGTAGAAAACTGCGATGTCATCGTCCAGCTCAAGCCAGTTCTCATCAGTACAGTGTCAGTACAGTCAAATCAATAATATTGCTGAACATTACATGTCCCCAACTAAGCAAGCCAGAGGTGACAGTGGCAAGGAACTCCATCGGTGACAGAATGAAAAATAAAACCTTGGGAGAAACCAGGCTCAGTCGGGGGACCAGATCTACTTTGGCCAAATTAACCAACATGGTGTGGTTATGATTCCAGGCCGCGTCACAAATCAGATTGTGGATTGATATCATTCAGAATGTTTAATCCAGTTCCTTCCTTAAGAAATTGGTGAGGAGGAGTCTCTCTTGCCCCTGAGCCCACTGAGTTTAACAGACCCATGCTGTGGGTTTGGCCGGGGTGTAATTGATAATTAATGGGGAACCGTCGTGTAAGAGGAGGCAATTCCTCCATTGTGCTGTGATTTGACTGTTCACAGTCACATGATAAATTCCACCTCTTGTTTTCGTGCACGTTTCGCGAATCAGACTGAATGAACAAAATCATCTGAAATGACTTGAAAATACGATCTGCGAGGGTTTTTTAGTGAGCAGACAACTTTAGTAGATACCTTTTTGGAGATTAAAGGTACATCTTCATGTCCGACTATCATGACACCTGCAGTGTTTACTTTGATGACTGATGATCTGAAAACAAGTTATTATAACTATTAAAAAGAACAGCTAAACATTAGTTCACAAATAAAATAGATTTCACAGACAAGGTTTAAGCTAGTCCCAGAATAAAATGCATGTTTTAGCTGGTTTAACTGAAAGCAACTTGCACTGACATATCTTAAAATATCTCGGTGGCATTGTTTTGTCTCAAGAAGCACACCAGTAATGTTTTTTTCTAAGACACATTTATAAAAACTACTTAAATGCCCTAGTTGTACTAAGGCCTAATCCTGGCTTAATATAAGCCCTGGCTGTGGAACTGGGCCATTATTTTGGAACAAATGTAAAAATGCTTAAAAGACACTAACTTGATGAGAATATACTTGTTTTTAATAAATAGAACATTAATTGCATTGTTAAATTGTTAATCCAAAATAGTGACTGTTTTTTTTTCCGGGGAAGGTTAATAGTTTAAGTAATGTTATTTATTTAACCTGTAAAATGTGTCAAAATGGAAACCTGTAAAATGTGTTAACTTTTAGCACAATGCACACCGCTGTAAAGGTGTCATACCATCCATACAAAAAAAAAAAAAAAAAAAAAATCAGCTGTAAGTTAATACTTTATTTTTTAACAGACCAATATGTTGGTTAAGAACATTTGTGAAAGTGCTTCTATTTAATTATTTATTTTTATAATTAAAGATATTATCTGGATGATAATAATACGAAGAGCATATTTGATACTTTTCAGAATGTCATGTATTTGGTATGTCTCTCGAGCTGCATAAACTCCACAGGTTTGTGAGAAACCTGATGGTCATGTTCTCCAGCATGGTTGGAAATGATCCAAAAAGCAATGGAAGCAAGAACATATGACCAACTGTACAAAGCGCCACACGACTTTGCGACTTTTCTTTCTTTGTAATGACCATTTAATTGTTTTTATACTTTTAATGTACTTCTGGTAATAAATTAGATTTTGATTTTCAAATATTGTATTATTATAGAAGATTTTAGAATGTTTTTAACCCCGCTGTATGCTTGCTCCATTTGAATTCAATTGATGTGCTTTGTGAAGACGTTCTTATACAAGCTGGTTCATTTTTCATATCCTATTTTGGCCATGGACAAGTCAATATGTTCCATATTAAATGGTACTTTTGGCCAACATTGATCCAAACTCTGCTTTCTGTTTACGATCAGGAGCTGCTTCAGTTATCCTGGCACATACGCTATCCGGAAGGATGAAGCTGCGACTGCATTTTGTGGTGGACCCCATGGGCTGGTTCTGCATGAGCATGGTGCTGTTTGTCTGGTTCTATAACAGCTTCATCATTCCCAAACTGGTGCTGTTGCCACACTATGCGGAGGGACATATACCCACTACGCTTGTGGTCTGTAAGTGCTCTCACCCTGTTCTATTGATAACAGCCCCTATTAAGTGTTGTAATCAGTAGTTCAGTTTCACTGAAATCTCTGGTTTCTGAAAAAATCTGGTTTGTGCAGGTCATAAGGAAAAGCTACAAATGAGTCAGTTAAAACCTGAATTCCTCTTAGATTAGAGAAGAGCAATTGACATAATGAGGTCACGTTCACCATGAGAGTAAGTAGAGTAGCAGGACAGGTTTATGCATAACAAGTTTTTTTTTTTTCTACCACTGAGAACTAATAACAAACCTGACACTCTGTGAACGAAGAATGGGGCTAAATATTTAAGCAAACACTAGCCCAGGGCTGTTCAACTCTGGCCCTCAAAATCCGCTTTCCTTCTCCAAGCCTGATCAAATTTACATATCTGTTGCTTTCCAGTAATCCTGAAGATCTTGATTAGCTTGTTCAGGTGTGTTTGTTCAGGGTTGGAGCTAAACATTGAAGGAAAGTGGATCTCGAGGGCCGGAGTTGCCCACCCCTGCACTAGACTTTAAGCATGCTAAATATCTATGGACACTTCAACGGTCGTAATATGACATCACACTCTGCAGCGTCTTTTTAAATAACATTATTCAATGTATGATACATCCTAAATTTAAAAATATGCAATCTACTGCAACGTACAAAGTGTGCATTCTTTTAATTCAGTTAAGAGGTCACGTCGTGAAACACTGATCTTCTGTTGGTCACACCTCTTCGAGTGATACAAATTCACCGGTCAGAGTTCACTAAACTTAAACTTTGGAACGCACTAAAATTGAGATTTCATTTCCTGTCCTCTGCATTTTGCATGCGTAGAAATGCAAGTCAATGAATGAAAAGGTGTAGTGTTCAAAAGTTTGGGGTCGGTAAAATCCCCAAGGTTGCACCAAGGAAGCATTTATTTAATCAAAAATACAGTAAAATAAGAGTTTTAATATATTTTATAATGGTATTTTTTCCTGTTATGGCAAGGCTTAATTTCCAGCAGCCATTACTCTAGTCTTCACTCTTCTAATATGCTGGTTGTGTGCTCGAGAAACATTTCTTATTATTATCAATGTTAAAAGTGTTTGTGCTGCCTAATATTTCTGTGGAAATATCTTCTTCTTTTTCTTTTTTCAGGATTCTTTAAATTCTTTTGTAACAAAACCAAAATTAGATCGCTTCATCCTTAGGTGTGCTATCAATAAAACCACATTTGTCTGTACATTAAGTGGTTTGGGTGAATTCATTGGAGAAGTTTTAAGTTTTCATTAACATGTTAAAAATAGCAATGTAATAAAAATCTCACTACGTGTCTCCTTGACACCAATTCATGTCTAGTTATAGTGACTTTTGTGATAAATGTGAAATTTCTCTCTTCTATTTCTCCAGGTTACTATCTAGCATCACTGCTGTGTGTCTCAGCATTATTCAGGGCTTCCACCGCCGACCCCGGAAAACTTGCTCAGGACCCCAAAATTCCACTTGGAGGTATGAGACAAACAATGCTCACCTATACTTTCTGTTTTGTTTTTCTCTAACACAGCATAGCTATTCTTGTATTCTAGTACATAGTTTTGTTTCACACATGTTGAAGGATTTATTAATAAGTGGCCTTAAAACTCTTCACCTTGGAGTTCAGAATGCATTAATCGAATATTAATATAGAACTTTGCTCTTTCCATTCTTCATGAAGTTCAACTAACTAACCAGATGAGGGCAGTATACCTCAGTGTTCAGTGACTGTCTTAATACCTTCACTTAATGCTAGACCATTTTCAGAATGTTACAGTAATGTCCAAGTGACCCAATGAACTGTCTTTGGTACACTTTTGAATATTTTTTAATTATCTTTTATTTTTGGCGTTTAGGGATCTGTTGGTTTCTGTAGACACTGAGATATTAGGTGATACAGTGTATTTTGAGTATGGAAGTGTATGAAATACCTCCCGAATTAATTTTGCTCCTATAAATAGCTGTTATGTTTCAGTACATAAGTGAAATCGAACGTTTGTTACTTTGCTACGCTTGATGATATATACTAGCTAGTTAATGGTTTAGCATGTCTGTGTTATTTAGCTGCAAGTACACTTGACTTTACAGAACACACCCTTTTCATAATGTTCATCTGGATTGAAAATGTATTATGATGTAATAATCAGTAATTGGTTCTAAATTATATAAATTTATTATATAATTATGTTATGAATTAGATTTTAATTGGCTGATTATGCTGTATGATATACATGACGCTACAAAACTAAATGTTGTTTTTAAAGTAAACTAACACATGATGGACATTTTTCTCAGTTACACCTAGAAGTAAATATCCACTTTTTTTCTGAACGAGCCTGCTGCATTTTAAATTATGGGTGGCACGCTTGATTCGGAGAACTTCCACTCAAAAAGACTGAAACAATCATTTCAGGTAATAAGGCTGCACTACAAACAATCTTTATCAGTCAGCTTGACTGAATAAGCTGTACATTTTCTGTCCTGCTCTATTTTCATCCATCAGGAAAATAACATAATGCTTGATATTTTAATGTGACATAAATATCACAAAAATGTCTGTGACAAAAGATTTTAGTCCACTAGTTGTGTTCTGTTCCTCTTGATTAGTATTGATTATCCTCTTTTTTCTTTATGTTCTGCTGTATTAATATGAAAAAGATAACAGACATTGTGACAGATCTGCTCTCCTGTTTTTTGTCCCCAAATCTCTTTTCTCGCATCTCTTTCCCGGTTTTTCAAATGGTGCTTTAAAACATATTTTTTTCTCCTTTTCTCCTTAAATGAGTAATCGGTATTTCTAAAGCTTGGAAATGCAACATTTATCTGTCAAAATGGGGGGGGAAAGACTTTGAAATACCCATCAATGGTTCAGTTAATGATGGAACATTTTTGGAGCAGGTGCATTTTTTGGTGCAATATGCTGCTAAAAGACTCGTCTGAGCTTTTGAGGTTATTCATGGTTTGCTGATAGTAATTTGTTAATACATTTACATTTGAAAGTTTCCTTTTGATGTTTGATGGTTTGGTAATGAGGAGAATGTCACCTCATTATACCCAGTTTTTGCTGATTATTATTATTGCATTAATAGAGCCAACCTTTAAACAAGTTTATTGGCAGTTGCTGATTGTTGATAGTTTAATGGAGGTTACTCCCATAATTTGCACAAAGCGTCATGGAGCGTAGGAAAAAGGTGGAGCAAATAATTATATATATATATATATATATATATATATACACACACTCACCTAAAGGATTATTAGGAACACCTGTTCAATTTCTCATTAATGCAATTATCTAATCAACCAATCACATGGCAGTTGCTTCAATGCATTTAGGGGTGTGATCCTGGTCAAGACAATCTCCTGAACTCCAACCTGAATGTCAGAATGGGAAAGAAAGATGATTTAAGCAATTTTGAGCGTGGCATGGTTGTTGGTGCCAGACGGGCCGGTCTGAGTATTTCACAATCTGCTCAGTTACTGGGATTTTCACGCACAACCATTTCTAGGGTTTACAAAGAATGGTGTGAAAAGGGAAAAACATCCAGTATGCGGCAGTCCTGTGGGCGAAAATGCCTTGTTGATGCTAGAGGTCAGAGGAGAATGGGCCGACTGATTCAAGCTGATAGAAGAGCAACTTTGACTGAAATAACCACTCGTTACAACCGAGGTATGCAGCAAAGCATTTGTGAAGCCACAACACGCACAACCTTGAGGCGGATGGGCTACAACAGCAGAAGACCCCACCGGGTACCACTCACCTCCACTACAAATAGGAAAAAGAGGCTACAATTTGCAAGAGCTTACCAAAATTGGACAGTTGAAGACTGGAAAAATGTTGCCTGGTCTGATGAGTCTCGATTTCTGTTGAGACATTCAGATGGTAGAGTCACAATTTGGCGTAAACAGAATGAGAACATGGATCCATCATGCCTTGTTACCACTGTGCAGGCTGGTGGTGGTTTTGGTGTAATGGTGTGGGGGATGTTTTCTTGGCACACTTTAGGCCCCTTAGTGCCAATTGGGCATCGTTTAAATGCCACGGCCTACCTGAGCATTGTTTCTGACCATGTCCATCCCTTTATAGCCACCATGTACCCATCCTCTGATGGCTACTTCCAGCAGGATAATGCACCATGTCACAAAGCTTGAATCATTTCAAATTGGTTTCTTGAACATGACAATGAGTTCACTGTACTAAAATGGCCCCCACAGTCACCAGATCTCAACCCAATAGAGCATCTTTGGGATGTGGTGGAACAGGAGCTTCGTGCCCTGGATGTGCATCCCACAAATCTCCATCAACTGCAAGATGCTATCCTATCAATATGGGCCAACATTTCTAAAGAATGCTTTCAGCACCTTGTTGAATCAATGCCACGTAGAATTAAGGCAGTTCTGAAGGCGAAAGGGGGTCAACCACAGTATTAGTATGGTGTTCCTAATAATCCTTTAGGTGAGTGTATGTGTATATATATGAGGTGTGTAGGTTTACATGAAGTATGCTAACTCGAACTTCTGGGAAAAATCCTCGGTTTTAAAAAACGCAGAACGGAGTACGTTTACACAACAACGGTATGCTTAAAATGGAGAAGTTTTTCCTTTGAATTTTCCTCGTTCAGACGACACCATTGTCAAAACGACCCCCATTCACACGGATCCGCGAAAACGACTTAAAGCGCTGTATTCTGCTGCCAGGCCATTATATGGTGATGAAACGCTGTAGAGATTGTAACCCGTAATACGCATGTGCATGACGTCTTCAGCCCCTCGGTATTGACTTTGCTTTTAGATATTGCGAGACCTGGGGGATTAGAAATGTTGTAAAAGAAATGGTGTTTTTATTACTGAACAGGTGAGTAAGATATGTAATTGAACAGAATACATTGCCATATTTAACTCTCTAACGGAGTTCATTGTAAAGCATTATCTCGAAGGGTCATATTCATCCGCACATTCACGCAGAGCCAAAGCACAACCAAAACAATGTTCTGCTGCGAAATGCATGTAGTTGTTTTTTTTTTACCGCTAGAGGGCACAGAGTACCTTTAATTATTCTAGCAGTTTTGTTTTTGCACTCAAATTCACCTATTTAGTGCAACACTATCACATGGATGAGTTTTTTTCTAGATCTCTGTCATTTGTCCTGCTCTAACCTTTACCAGTCACCACATGCTGTTAGATTTTCTTAAAGGATTTGTTAGTGGCAGTTTGCCGAAAGATTAATTAGACTCAGCTAGGACTCTGATACTATGAACAGCTTGTCGCTAAGCTAGTTATCACTGAATGGCCGGTCTTAGCAAGTCATGCCTTAGATTACCTGATATCAGCTTGGCTTAATGATGTTAAAGACAACCTTCAGAAGAGTTGTCTGACTTATCTGGGGGGGCATTTGAGGTTGTATTAGGCAGAAAAAAAAATGTAATGAGCAATTATAATTATAACAACATTCTATTTTGCTTGGTATTGATACAATATGTAGATGTGCTGCAAATGTGGCCACTCTTTCTTCATATCAAGATTATGTCCCTTTGGTTATTTTATGCTGGGAAACAAACCGGACTGTTATGTACAGTGGAGGAAATAAGTTTTCAACAAGTTTTTTTATTAAACACCTTTCCAATGCAGCAATTCACATGGTATTACCTCAAGAAATCTACGTAGATCAAGAACACATTACAATCCATAAAACAAGTTATATTTAATAAAGTGAAATGACACAAGAAAAAAGTATTGAACATATTGAGGGAACGTTTACACGACAACGATATGCTTAAAACGGAGACGTTTCTCCTTTGAGTTTTCCGCGTTCAGACGACACCATTGTCAAAACGATTTTATTTTCTTGAGTTAATACAAATGTCATCATTTTTTTTTAATGTTGACGTGTTGAATACTTATTTCCCCCACTGTATCTTGGTTAAGTGGATTGAAATACACTTAGCCATGCAACTAGTGAAATCTGTTAACTTAACAGTCATTTATGTAAACGTGTGACCCCAATTTTTTGGCATGCCACATATCTTATTTCTGTAAGGACATTTTTGTCCCCACATTAAAGATTTTGGGGTATTTGCTCCTGTTACTTTCGGACCATTCCTTTCATGACGTAATAGTGATTTTGGAAAAGGTGAAAGTGTATAGTCACAAATTACATCATAGTGATTTTGAAACATTATTCTGGATATTTATTGGATCATCTATTGTGATATTAATGATTGTATAACCCAAAATCCAAAGTATTTAGACTTTTAGTAGATTAGATTTCATAATGTATATCCCCTTTGAGGCATAATAAGCGTAGAATATATAGAAATCATAATATTGGAATAGGCTCCACTAAGTCCAGAATGATTTCAGAACGTCATGTCCTCTGAGGACATCATGTCTTGATGAAATAAGTTTGGTATTAAAAGTATAGAACAATAAATATAATGTTTTTGTTGTAATGTTTAGCGTCCTGCTCTTGTACATCTTCTCTCTTGCCTGTTTCTTCATTTTCTTTCCTTCCCTTTTTTTTTATTATTCAGTAAAGTTGAGAAAATAAAATGTCTCTCTGAATACCACTAGATGGCAATGAATACCTTTTTTGTGTGTTTTTTGTTTTTTGCCAAAGTTAGAATTACAGTTTGCTTTGTACGGGTTTCAACACTGAAAAGTGGATGATTTAGTGATTTTGTTTTAGGTTTTGTTTGCCTTGTCATTTCAGAGAGAGACGACTGGGAACTGTGCAATAAATGCAACATGATGAGACCAAAGAGGTCACACCACTGCAGCCGCTGCGGCCACTGTGTCCGTCGCATGGACCACCACTGTCCCTGGTAAAACTTTTACAAGAAATACAAATAATAAAGTCAATTCACTTCTACCAGCTTTTGTTTGAGACATGGGAGTCTTTTAAAAAAGTTCAGTATCTATATCTTATCCATGTATTTTGTACATAAATTGTCCAATAAATTAGTTTTCAACTGTTTAACATTGAGAAAAAAAAAAGAGGTAATTTTATACGGTACTCTAAGGCTTGTTATGTCTATGTGAGACGTGCTGAGATCTTTACGATGGTTTAGGATCCAAACTGAAATCTGGCATGTTGACCTAAGGTCACAGTATAACCTTAAAGGACCCTGTACCCCAGACAGCTTTACATTCCTGGTGGGTTTTGTATGGAGGAAGTTTAATGAAGTCTCTGTAGAGGGGTAAAACAGAGGGAGAGGCGATATCGAGTGACCAGAGAAGCCCGTGTTAAGTCCAGCTCTACAGTACAGCTGAAGAAGGCTGCTGTCTGTCTGGACTCAGCAAATCGTGACTCCCTGTCATCGCCTGTAATGGCCGAGGGAAGCGGAGGGAAAAAAAAACGAGGCCATATCGTTTTCCGTCTTCGTTTGACTAACAGTTCAACCTTGCCTTGCTCTCCTCTCTCTCTTTTGGCCTTCTCTGCCCGCTTTCTCAACTCTCTTCTCTTGTGTTCCTTGTGCTTCTTCATGTGCTTTGACTTGTCTTAAAATGCAAGAGAATAGCATTAATGTCAGACAGAGACCGCAACCTAAAACACATTGATGGCTGTATGGTTTCTTTTGCATTTACATATTTATGCCAAATCAATATTTTTCTAACTTAAATCAATTTTATTTAATTAGTCTTTATTTAATTGATCATTATTAGGTTGGATTGGTGCTAAAGGCACACCTTATGGAAAATCCGCTGTTTACTCATCGTATATGATTTGAAAATGTATTGAAAATTGACCATGCAACACATTTTATGCAGATACTTTAGCTAAAATAATGTTAAAGTTAATGCTTGTTCAAAACAATCTCTTTAACCATATTCTTTTCTGATAAATAAAGTTGATATACTTTTATTTAATAAATAGTCATTAAAATATCTAGAAAAATTTGATTAAATAAAATATAAGTCTGAAAGACTATTACACTGCTTTAAAGGAGATCCCCAAATGATTTAATATGGTTTACAGTAGGAACAATAAATATTTTATTTTATGATATGATATTTAATATAAATATTTTTTTAAATATGATGGTTTCAAAATGAATATAGTGATTATCTCTAAGGTGGACATCCAACTTAAATTATATTGACCATTTTAATCTAACACTTTCATGTCAGCCAGTTTTTTATTATCCCATCAATGATTCAATTCAATTCACATTTATTTGTATAGCGTTTTCACAATACATATTTCAAAGCAGCTTTACAGAATATACATGTTTTTACATTTAAGTGTAATCTGTTATTAGATGACTGTGTCAAAGTAATGTCCATATAGACTTTATATTGTTGCGTGTGATTCTGTTTCCAAGTGCATAGTGAAGCACGGATGTTTAGAGAAGTGATGCGGTTGTGAATTTTTATGCCTATTAGTATCATGACGTTTAGTTTAACTACATGTTATGATCAAACTGTATTAAAAGAAATGTCGTTAGCAAGCTGACTCACTGGGATTTGGAATAGAGCTTGTTTATTTTAGTTTAGGTATTCAAATAAATATTAATACATATAACATATTAATTTGCACTTCTTATAATACCTCTCTCTCTCTCTCTCTCTCTCTCTCTCTCTCTCTCTCTCTCTCTCTCTCTCTCTCTCTCTCTCTCTCTCTCTCTCTCTCTCTCTCTCTCTCTCTCTCTCTCTCTCTCTCTCTCTCTCTCTCTCTCTCTCTCTCTCTCTCTCTCTCTCTCTCTCTCTCTCTCTCTCTCTCTCTGTGCAGGATTAATAACTGTGTTGGGGAGGATAACCACTGGCTCTTTTTGCAGCTGTGTTTTTACACTCAGGTTCTGAGTCTTTACACTCTGGTGCTGGACTTTTGCCAGTACTACTACTTCCAGCCCCTGTCCTCGGTGGACCGGGTAAGACCATCTTACATTTTACACTCCTACATTTATACTGTCCCGAGTACTTTAAGTCTGCCACTGTAAGGGTTTAAATCATTGAATAACTATTTTAAAGCTCAGTTGTAAGTCATAATTTCCCTCCAATTCAGTGTGCACATTATTTTAGGCAAACACAGTTCAGTAAATATGAGCCGTAATCAATATGGGGTAAGGTACACTAAAAATATTAATTAATTACTAGTAGCTACTAATTACATCTTCAACAGTGTAGTTAATTACTGTGCTAATTACTCTCTCTCTAAAAAGTATTGCAGTACTTATAACTACTTTCTAAATTACCATAGCAACCATGACCATTTGAATGACATTCTACTCTTTTAATTCTTTCAAATATATTAGATAAAATTGCATAAATTATTTTTGAACTGACCAAAGTATTTAAAGGGAGACAGTTACATTAAAAACATACATTTTAACATTAGATGTTAAATCCACCATTGTTTTAGAATATAGTCTATACAATATTTATTGCAATTATATCAGAAGTAATTGTAATTAAATTACAGACAAATTAAGAGTAATCCCTTACTTTTTTTCAACGGAAAAATTATTAAGTACTTAGTAATTGCATTACACCCAACACTGGTGTAATATGGTAAAACACCACACAAATTCATTAACAAGCAATAAATTTTTTAGTACAATGGCAGTACTATGACAGTGATGGTTATAGCATACTTTTTGTAAATCTTGATTTTTGGCAACAACAAAAAAACTATATATATATATATATATATATATTTTTTTTTTTTTGTCAAAAATCTTTTGGCTGATTAAATAAAATTCGACTGATCGAATTTAAAAAAAATCATTTTGATATTGTTTCCAGTTCATTTGTCGTATAGATAGTTAAGTCAAGTACATTGCATTGTGGAATACAGCTCATTATGCATTACATTTTGTCAAATGCATATTTGCATATTGTTATGAAGAACTATTAAATGTAGTATGCTATTTTTCATTTAGCTGTCTTTATTATTCTGTGGTTTAGTAGAATCTTTTCAATGGAGGCAGATGATTTAGCACTGGATTTGCACCTCTTAACTGAGATTAGGGACCTGCAGGTGGCATCAGCATTACTGTTAAGTACTGAATAAGCTTTGAATGCGAGACACTGAATTTAACACCAGTTGTATTTGCATGCGATGATCGTTTGTACTGGTCTTATGCCATATCACTTCACCCAAAACACACCTGCAAACAGCAATTTCCCAAAGTTTAAGCCTTTATGGTTTTATTGCATATTTTATTGCTGCTTTCAAATAATGTTATTTGCTCTGTAATATTTTTACACTGACTGATTAAAAAAAATCCTGATAAGAAATTCTTGATGATTGCATAGTTGTTCCACAGAAAACAATTTCTTAAAAAACAAAGCAAAACAAAACAACCCTGTGACCCTGTGCCCTTTGGACCGATTAATCGCATCCAAAATAAAAGTTTGTGTTTACATAATATATGTGTGTGTACTGTGTATAATTATTTTGCATATATAAATACACACATATGCATGTATATATTTAAGAAATATTTGCATGTATTTACTGTATATATATATATATTTCTACATAATTTATATTATATAAATATTTGATATATTAATAACACATTTTTATTAAATATATACATGCATGTGTGTGTATTTTATATATATTTAAAATAATTATACACAGTACACACACATATATTATGTAAACACAAACTTTTATTTTGGATGCGATTCATTATTTAGTCTTATGGTCTGGTCTTGTCTTTTAAAGTTATGGTCTGATGATTGGTGGCTTTAGGGGTAGTGGGTGATAAATACAATTTCACAATTTTGAGAATCAAAATTAAATTAGTTTAAATTAAATAAAATTATACATTTATTTTAAGAACATAGTGTTCTTTGATCAATTTTAGAGTAGAAATGTTGTTATTTTAAAAACTAATAGCAGGTGAAGTTGTGGGACTTGTTTTCTCCCATGTCTCAAAGAGTCAGGAATATAGTGCTGTAATTTTCCGTCAGAGCATTTAAATTCACAGGAGCATCATTCCAACTTGAATGCAGCTGAACAGCTGAGCCATCATGGCAATGCTAGACTGCCTGTAAATAAAAGCCCATAACGCTCAATTTCCTGTTTTTGTTTATTCTGTGGAGCATTGTGTGTGAGTAAACAGACGCAGCTGAGAAGCGAGAGATGCTGTATAGACACAGAAACAGCTGTATGGAAGAGATAGTGACGTTATCTTTCCTATAAGAAGCAAAGTATTGTGGATTTTGAGTATTTGTGTGTTTGCTGTAATAGTCACAGATAAGCCTTTAGCGAAAAAAAACAAGCAGTGTCACATCACTTTCCATAACGGCCTGAGGTGCAAAAATGTGTAGCATAGAA
Organism: Rhinichthys klamathensis goyatoka; assembly: GCF_029890125.1. Lineage (NCBI taxonomy): Eukaryota > Metazoa > Chordata > Actinopteri > Cypriniformes > Leuciscidae > Rhinichthys > Rhinichthys klamathensis. The sequence continues at coordinate 144,820 of NW_026607285.1, read as the reverse complement.
ATTTGACATGGGAATGGTCTGATTTGTCCATGAGAGTTTATTGCATGTGTGTAAAATGTTTGTCTCTCTCTCAGGCGGAGTTTGCAGTACGTCATGAGTTGGCTCTTCTACGTGGGTCCTGTTTCATGGGGCTGATTATGTTTGGTGGAATGAGCAGCCTTTTCTACACACAAGTCAAAGGAATCCTCGCAGTGAGTACATAAATTAGTTTAACTGTGCAGGTTTAAAGGGGTCATATGATGGTTCTAAAAAGAACATTATTTTCTGTATTTGGTTTAATTCAATGTGTTTACGTGGTTTTAGGTTAAAAAAGTCACAATTATTTTACACATACTGTACATTATTGTTGCTCCTCTATGCCCCGCCTTTCTGAAACGTGTCGATTTTCACAAAGCTCATTGTTCTGAAAAGCGCGGAGTGCTCTGATTGGCCAGCAATCCAGTGCATTGTGATTGGCCCAAAAACCATAAGCGTGTGACGGAAATGTCACGCCCCTTACCATATTTGGAACATCAGCTCCCAAAGCAATAATGTCAGGTGATAATAATGTCGGTACTACCTTATCAATTCGAGCCCGAATCATTCTGAACCGGAAAATGCAGATGACCAAGCTATTTAAACATAAAACTATGTCTGCATTTGTGATCGTAGAAACGACAAGCAAGCGCTACTCTATACTGCTCAAAACTCACGTTTGAATAGTCAGTAGCAAATTCTTAAAATATGAAAACATACTTACAGACTGTGTAGTGCCAGAATGTACATGCAAATATTGAATTGCCCCACTTTTTAGAATCAGCCTTTGTGCACAGCCGGCCTTGTACTCTCGCAGGTTCTGGAAACAGTCCTCCGAAAAAATGCGCAGCACACAGTCGAAAATTTTAGTTGTACTGTTCTGGAACAGTGTTGTAAATAAAGCATAAGCACTGTTTTCTAATTGTATCCTCTTTTGGAAGGCCAAACGCTCGTTTTGGGAGGGTCGATTCAGCATGTAGAATTGGTGTCGGTGAGAGAGAGAACTCTGATTGGCTGCTCAGCTTAGTGAATGAGTCGGTGCAGTGCAATATATTTGTAGAAATAGACATTTGTCTCATAAACACGCAGGCGCATATCGCATGTGATAGTTGACAGTTGGCTGTCGCGAGGCGACAACACAGTCGGCTTTCATCATCGCTAGTTCTTTGGCGTCGGTTTCATGTGTCCCTACTCTTAAGCTTAAGACACACTCTTCTTCATTAAAAGTAGTGAGACTAAATTATCTTACCATACATACTGATACAGCTTTCTCTCCTATTGCGGTCTTTGATCTTGAGTTTAGTTGATGATAAATAAAATGCAGCTCATATCTGTTGCTTTCGCTGACGTGAACTCTGGTAAATTTGCATATAGCACAGGAATTGAAGATCGAATTTATATTTGTTTTGCTGAGACTTTAAATGGTCAAGTGTAAATGGAAGACATTTAACAAAACAGACAATTATCCAATCAGTAAAAATGCATGAAGTGACCAGGTGTAAACATGCCTTAAGATAAAACACATCATGGAATCACATAATAATGACAAGTAATGACATGAGATATGAACGTTTTACATTTACATTACAATTATTATTAGTCCACTTTAAACATTGTACTAACTATAAGTAACTACATGTCACAAGCAACTACATGTCATCTAACTCTCATTAGAGTATTAATAGACTGTTAGTTTAGGGTTAGGGTCAGTACAGTAAGTTGGCATGTACCTGCAAAGTTACTTAGTTCAATAAAATGTCTAAAGTGGACTATCGAAATAAAGTGTTACCTAATTATATTCCATTCATGATATTTTATTAAAATAAAATATCAGCTATCCAATATTTTCTTACAAAGGCTCAGTTAAATCCAGAGGTTTGGGAGTGTGGGAGACACATTTTGAATATCATCAACCTCTCTTCAAAATACAATACGCTTTTAAATGATTTTTCAAGATAAATACATATGGCGTATATTGAAAGCATAACAACTGAATATTAAACCAGTCAAAACAGCATTTTTAAACAATTGCACTTAAAATTTGAACTAAAATTTAGTTTAAACCATGTATGATTGAAATAGTTTGAGCTGCTGGGGGTGCTTTATTGGTCATTTTGTGTTTCTGTTAAAAAAGATAATATAGATAATAACAATTATGACGTCCAAGGTTAGGAATACGCTAAAAGTTACTTAAAGGGATAGTTCACTTTGAAATTTATTTTTGTTATGTTTTAGCTTACCTCAAGGGCATCCATCTTGAGGTAAGCTAAAACATACCAAAAATTAATTTCAAAGTGAACTATCCCTTTATGTAACTTTTAGCTAGGTGTCTTTAGTAGGTGTCTTTCAAAGTGAACTATCCCTTTAAGTAAGTTTTAGCTAGGTGTCTTTAGGAGGTGTCTTTGTTTCCGCAGTAGTTTCAATTTTGATATTTTTAGGTCAAACCGTTCTTGTCTGTCAGTCATATAATGCAGGTCTATGGTCACTTCCTCAAAGAGCATGCACAGAGAAGTCCAAATTAAACATGATTTAATGACTCGTAAATGTAAGTACACATTTATGGCCTAAGACACGAAACGAGCAGTTTGTGTGAGAAAACGAACAGTATTTATATCGTTTTTACCTCTTGTAAACACAGCCACGTCCAAGTGATCTGAGGGCGCGGGCGCTTCGGTCTTTTCCGGCAAGCGCCGGAAGTGATCTCTCGCGCGTGTACGTCACTCATACAATTGTTTTATTTATTTATTTATTTTTTATTGTTTTCTTTTACGACGGTTTAAAATATCCCGGATAAGCGCAAATTAGTACCATTTTAATTAGCCGTCTTACCTACAATCTCTGTTCTGTGTAAAAATGAGTGACGTACACGCGCGAGAGATCGTCAGATCACTTGGACGTGGCTGTGTTTACAAGACTATCCCTTTAAATGTAAAATGTGTTCTCCATTTAACAACATTAACTTTACAATAGTGAAAAACGACTTCCCTTTTTGGTTACATCTTCCCTCAGGTATATTGCATTTTTTCTTGCGTGGCTGGATGTTGGGCTCATGAACCCTAATTGAGTTGTCTGCATTTGCCCGAACTGATTTGCTGAAATCAATACAATGTTAGGAAAGGGAATTGCCGCTAATGCGTCCCGCTCGCTGTGAAGCAGGAAAGACTAGCCGGCAGAGGATTCGGCTTGGTCTTAAAGCATTCCGCGAACGGATATGTTCTCAAACAATGATTTGTCCGAAAAGATCCCTTAAGAGTTTGACATACATTATGGTCCCTCATATTCTGGTGAGCATACGTGAGCATACGCATAATCCCTTTAAAAGGTGGTCAGACGCTGTATCTCTGTGTATACACTATAGTATATTACTGAGTCCTTCAATCTCTTCTTCTACTTCCTTTATGTCCTCCATCCTTTCTCTGTTGATTAGGCCTGAAACATGGCTGTGATTGGGGCAAGCGGGATAATCACGTTTGACTCTTATCCTTTAATTGATGACTTCATGTGATGCAAAAGAGGATTAGCAGTGTCCTAGTTAAATTCGGCAAAAAAGTGCAGCCCTTTAAAAAGCATACACCTCCCCTTAATCTTATTCTCTGGTTCCCAGTCATGATCACTTGACCCCCACGCGTCCACCATATGCTGTGGAAATGATTCAAAGAACACATCCCACTTCACATCCTATCCTCCGTCGTTTGAGTAGTGTCTTCCGTCTTCTCATTACAAATTTCCAACCGTTAACTAAGTTTAAGATAGCAATTTACACTTGTTATGGGTCAGTTTACCCAACTGTAACCTTTCTCCAAACCCTTTGGACAACCGTGTCTTCCTCCACAGGCTCAATTGCACAAGCCTGAAAATGTAATCCTGTTATCCTTAATTATTACACAAGCTGATGTCCAGCCGTTCTTTTAGATGACCTTTGACGTTTACCCATTCTTGCAGGAGACTTCCTTTGACAGCGCTAATCTAACCTGTGTTGCTAAAAGCCCATGTTAAGCTGTCTTATCTTGTGTCCTGTACTGCCCTTAAGCCTTCTCGTTATCCAAAGGCCAGGAAAGTCCTGATGCTTTAACGCACAAGCTACTCTTTCACCCCGCTATCCCATGTTGTGATGTCTTGGAAGATTTAGCGGCTGACAGGGTGGTTGTTCATAGCCCCGTGCCAGTCATAGCAACTGTGGAAGCAGACTTAACCATTGATCCCTGCAAAGATCTTTTCCTCACGCATGCTCTCTGAGGGCAGCTCAGTTCGGCCTGAAGTGCAGCCACGTCGGATTGGCATGACGCTTGCTGCTCCGGGCCAAGAGTGTGTCCTCTAGCGGTTCACAATGTGAATCTGACTTATGAAGAGTCATTGACTTCAGCAATTCAAGTCAGGATTTTTACATAACCTCTAATGGTTAACGGAGCCCTTTTTTATTTATTTGTCTTGTGGATCGCACACAAAGCACAGATTGTTCTAAAAAAGCCACTGTCAATCACACGTCCACCATTTTTCACACAAACAGGCTCTTCAGTCTCGCCTCTGTTAATCCCACCTTATTTACATATTCAGTCTGTTTTTTTTTTTGTCTCTTTGCCGCGTCTCTTCACCTGGCAAGCAGGGGGGATTTTAGCATCCCTATGCATGCGGTCCCATTGTCCGCAGGCAGATGCCCTTTTGCCCCTGTGCCAACTTGGCAAGGTGAGGAGGGCACCAAGGGAGTGTTGCTGCTGTCAGCTTCACTGTCTCTCTTTTGTCTCAGTGTATTCTGTAGTGGTTTTCACTCCCAGCGTGGGAAAGATCAAAAACCGATCCAATTCACCCCCTTGCATCCACTGGCTCGCTGTCATAAATCATTTCATGAATTGTCATTGTATTGTCTCGTACATTCATAAGAAATAACTTGCTCATAGTTCATTGCTGATACTAAGCAATATCCTTCACTTTTTCCACGGCAGGACACAACGACCATAGAGAAGATGTCGCACTTATTGGAAGACATGTAAGTATCAAAACTTGCAGTATCATTTCAGTCATTTAACAATAATGTAATGCCGTCTAAACCCTCATTACATGGAGATCAGGGCTACTTGTTACAGCTCAACTGTAAAAAATCTTCCTGGCCTCAAACCCAAAACCTTAAAGACTTTTATTCAGCAAAGAAGCATTACATTAATCAAAAGTGTCAATATAAATAAATGTTATATCGTTACAAAAGATTTCCGTAACACAGTTTAGGGTCCAATTCTCACTATTAACTAGTTGCTTATTAGCATGCATAAACGGTAGCTAGGATATTGGGTGTTTATTAGTACTTTTAAAATGCCTTATTCTGCTGCATGACCATATTCTACATCCCTTAATCATACCCAATACCTAAACTTAACAACTACTTTACTAACTATTTATAAGCAGTAATTCGATATAATTCGTAGTACAAATATTATTTGAGTATCAGCATATTAAAATGATTTCTGAAGGATCAGGACACTGAAAAATGAAGTAATGGCTGCTAAAATAGAAAACTGTTATTTTAAATTGTAATCCACCCATCAACTAAATGTTGATTTGGTGATCTTAAGAGAATTTGTTCAAAAACATTACTGACCTTGAACATTTGAACAGTACACTTGTTTCAAAAAGAAAATTCAGAATTAGTTTTTCTTCTGATTTAGTCTTCTAGTCTTAATTGTTTTGTATTTCATAATTGTTTTACTATTTAACTGAAAACCTCTAATATGCCAATTAATAGCAGGTTCCATAATGTAATGTGACAACATGCCCCACTATTGGCCACAATGGATCGGTTTGTGTTCTATAAACCATATCTTTCTTCCACTACCATAACTTTAATAACTTTTTCTATCTAAGATGTTTAGGTTATGTGTCTATATAGAAATTAATTTTCAAAACGTAAACCTACAATGACTAATATTCACTTGAGTAAAATGTGTGACAACTAGCCCCAGTCTCTCCTAAAGCTCTTAGCTTCTCTCTATAGTTCATATTTCAAGGGTGATATTATTTCACATCAACTTATGATGCATACTTTAATTTATTCCGCTCTCCCAGTGGACCGCGGCGGTCGTGGCAGCAAGCAATGGCTGAGGTGTTTGGCACTCGCTGGAAGATCCTGTGGTTCCTGCCGTTCAGGAGCAGACAGCCTCTAAGGCTCAACCTGACCTCACGCTCTCATGTGTAGACAGACAGACAGAGACACACACACATCTCTCCAGTGGGAAAGGTTACCCTCTGACCCCAGCGCCCCCCCACCCCCTCTCCCCGCCCCCTTGTGTTCAGCAAAACACTCTCTACAATAGATTGGTATCTCTACTGGATCACACTTCTTCAGGTTCTATATGAAAATAATCTGATATATATCTATTCATATAGAATGAAGTTGAAGTTGGAAATAACAGTGTCAAATATGTAGTCTTTTTCTGTTTTGACTGCGCATGCTGGGTCAGGGTTTCAGGGTACTGAAACAGGATTACAAGGGAATAGTTGATTGTGAGGCTTTGTTGTCTCCAGGGTAACCCTTATTTGTTGAGCCCTCTGCCCAGTCCTCTCTCCCAGGTCTGGATCACGTGAGCACTTGTCATGGGAGTGGGCGGAGATTGTCTGGTTTTATGGCACTGAGGGTTGATGGCTCTCGAGGTGAGTCATGACCTCTGGCATGGGTGAAAGACACTGCTGAAGTTTCGTTTAACAACGCTCACATACACACGTTCACAGACACGGTTTACGATACCTTTTACTATAACGCACATAATTACGCATTCCTCTGCACCAAGCACTGCTAATGCCTCTGCTAAGCGTTTGACTACTATAACTGTATTTGATCGTTTTTTTTTGTTTGTTTTTTCATTGTTAATGTTTTTGTGCCTTTTAAAATCCATATGTTTTTAACTCATTTGTGTCTTATTAAACATTTATTTTTATATCAAGTCACAGTGGAAATGTGCTGCATTTTTTTTTAGGAGAAATTAAACTAATAATAATAAGAATTTAATAATTATTATAATAATAATAGCCAATGATACAATATTTGTCCATATTTGAAAATTACATTTTAAACGACACATCAAAAAAAAGTTAAAATGTTCTAAATTAAATTCACTTATGTAAAAGACGTAATTCACTAAAAAGGATTAAACATGATTTATACTTTTATTTTTGGCCGGATTTTACTGAAGGTTATTGCACAAGACTATAAATGCATAACTTTGCATAAATTACCTTGTAACATTTGTACATGTTCCAAATCCAAACCCTGAAATCAAGTAGCAAATCCCCAATTGTCTGAAGTGCCTCTAAACATGCAGTTCTAATAAAATAACTTACTATCCGTTAGGTGAACAAATACACTACTGTGACTTTTTTTGGTTCACAGTTTCCTGAAAACACCGTAATGATCCGCAGGTACATCTGGGGTAAACACATTTATACTGACAAGCCAATCCAGATTAAACAGTTAAACAATATTTTCCACACATTTTCTTTTGTCATGGTAGCTCTGATGGTGATTGGTAGCCCTTTCTATCTTAAATCTAGCTCTAGTTGAGATCCCATTCGAAAAGTTAGATTGAGAATATGAATTTAATTTAAAACAAGCTCAAATGCACCACTATCATAACCTGAAGTAGTTACATTTTGTCAACAGAAGAGAATCTCTTTGAAATGATTTTGTCCCGCATTACACTCCACACAAATAATGTTATACATCAGCTCTTTGTTTTTTGTTACAGCATTTAGAAGCTGAAAACATTTACTTAATACAAGAGGTACCTACTTGAATATGTATTGTGAATATCATGCTTTTTAACTTTTTATTTATCTTTTCCTGTTGTTTGTTATTTTTTCAGTACATTTTGTGTCTTGTGATTTTACGGTAGGGGGTCATATTATTGGTTATTAAAAACTGCTGAGTTTCTTCTATTTTAGAATTTCTGAGCACTGTAGCCGTTTCTTAAATTTTATTAAGATTTAAATTTAAGTATTTAAATATTCTTTTTTTTTTTTTTTTTTTTGCTGTCAATCCAATGTTGTGAATTGTGTAAATCTTTTCATCACTACCCAACTGTCACAATGGGGGAAGATATTGTGCAGGGGCTACTGGATTGATTCCATTACTTGATTCATATGACATTTATTTAATATTTAACATTTCAGAACAACTGAATTATATTAACATCATATCAATTATTAAGAGAGCTTATAAAAGTGCAGTACTCACTGTAGCTTCATGTTTATAGGCTGTGTGTGTGTGTGTGTGTGTGTGTATGTGCGTGCGTGCGTGTATGTGTCCATTGTGAAGCAATAAGACCTGCTAGAATTTATTCACTATTATAGCAGATATTAGTATTGTGAGTGCAGATATTTCACTGAACATTATTTTATTTTAATACACTATTCATAAATATTATAATATAAGCAACCAGTAATCGCTGTCCTGTTGAGGATGACGACCATATTCAGGTTTATGATTGAATTGTGTCAGTTATGGAGTTTGTTTATCTGCTTATTTTTTGTGGAGTCATTCATAACGTTTATTTTGTATGGGTCATGGGAGTTTAAAGCATATCAAATTATTTATGAAAGCATTTTTTAAAATAAATGGTGTTCTTTTACTTGATGTGCAGTTATTTTGGTTTGTGCTTTTTATCATATAAAAGTAAAACACTTTTCACACTCTTACTAGTTTATTTAATTTATCCACTAACAATGTCTAACAGTTTAAATAAATGATTCCGATACCTGTACAGTATATCATGAACAACTGTAATTTCCACCACATCTAATATTATGTTTTGTTTAATAATATTTGGTGAAACATTTTTCTGGAATAAAATTGCACATTCCTTCATCTTAATAACAAACACACAGACACAGACATAGTATTTGTCAGTCACTGTAGTTACTTCGCATCTTATAACATTTGGTGAAATATTTTATTGGAATAAAATTGTATATTCCTTCGTCACACACACACACTACACTGTATGAAAACAAATAATAGTTGTTACAGTAACTCTAATTTTGACAAAACGAATGACTAACTCTAATTTCAGTACTATATATATATATATATATATATTAGTGCTGGGCAACGATTAATCGCATCCAAAACAAAAGTTCGTCTTTACATAATATGTGTGTGTACTGTATACTTATTTTGTATATATATAAATACACACATGCATGTATATATTTAATAAATATGTGCATGTATATACTGTGTATATATATTAGGGCTGTCAAATGATTAATCGTGATTAATCACATCCAAAAAAAAAGATTTTTTTTACATAATATATGTGGGTGCACTGTGTATAATTATTTTGTATATACACTCACCGGCCACTTTATTAGGTACCCCATGCTAGTAACGGGTTGGACCCCCTTTTGCCTTCAGAACTGCCTCAATTCTTCGTGGCATAGATTCAACAAGGTGGTGGAAGCATTCCTCAGGGAGTTTGGTCCATATTGACATGATGGCATCACACAGTTGCCGCAGATTTGTCGGCTGCACATCCATGATGCGAATCTCCCGTTCCACCACATCCCAAAGATGCTCTATTGGGTTGAGATCTGGTGACTGTGGAGGCCATTTTAGTACAGTGAACTCATTGTCATGTTCAAGAAACCAATTTGAAATGATTAGAGCTTTGTGACATGGTGGAAGTAGCCATCAGAGGATGGGTACATGGTGGCCATAAAGGGATGGACATGGTCAGAAACAATGCTCAGGTAGGCCGTGGCATTTAAACGATGCCCAATTGGCACTAAGGGGCCTAAAGTGTGCCAGGAAAACATCCCCCACACCATTACACCACCACCACCAGCCTGCACAGTGGTAACAAGGCATGATGGTTCCATGTTCTCATTCTGTTTACGCCAAATTCTGACTCTAACATCTGAATGTCTCAACAGAAATCGAGACTCATCAGACCAGGCAACATTTTTCCAGTCTTCAACTGTTCAATTTTGGTGAGCTCTTGCAAATTGTAGCCTCTTTTTCCTATTTGTAGTGGAGATGAGTGGTACCCGGTGGAGTCTTCTGCTGTTGTAGCCCATCCGCCTCAAGGTTGTGCGTGTTGTGGCTTCACAAATGCTTTGCTGCATACCTCGGTTGTAACGAGTGGTTATTTCAGTCACTGTTGCCCTTCTATCAGCTCGAACCAGTCTGGCCATTCTCCTCTGACCTCTGGCATCAACAAGGCATTTCCGCCCACAGAACTGCCGCTCACTGGATGTTTTTTCTTTTTCAGACCATTCTCTGTAAACCCTAGAGATGGTTGTGCGTGAAAATCCCAGTAGATTAGCAGTTTCTGAAATACTCAGACCAGCCCTTCTGGCACCAACAATCATGCCACGTTCAAAGTCACTCAAATCAACTTTCTTCCCCATACTGATGCTCGGTTTGAACTGCAGGAGATTGTCTTGACCATGTCTACATGCCTAAATGCACTGAGTTGCCGCCATGTGATTGGCTGCTTAGAAATTAAGTGTTAACGAGCAGTTGGACAGGTGTACCTAATAAAGTGACTGTGGAGGCCATTTTAGTACAGTGAACTCATTGTCATGTTCAAGAAACCAATTTGAAATGATTAGAGCTTTGTGACATGGTGGAAGTAGCCATCAGAGGATGGGTACATGGTGGCCATAAAGGGATGGACATGGTCAGAAACAATGCTCAGGTAGGCCGTGGCATTTAAACGATGCCCAATTGGCACTAAGGGGCCTAAAGTGTGCCAGGAAAACATCCCCCACACCATTACACCACCACCACCAGCCTGCACAGTGGTAACAAGGCATGATGGTTCCATGTTCTCATTCTGTTTACGCCAAATTCTGACTCTAACATCTGAATGTCTCAACAGAAATCGAGACTCATCAGACCAGGCAACATTTTTCCAGTCTTCAACTGTTCAATTTTGGTGAGCTCTTGCAAATTGTAGCCTCTTTTTCCTATTTGTAGTGGAGATGAGTGGTACCCGGTGGAGTCTTCTGCTGTTGTAGCCCATCCGCCTCAAGGTTGTGCGTGTTGTGGCTTCACAAATGCTTTGCTGCATACCTCGGTTGTAACGAGTGGTTAACGAGAGGCCACTTTATTAGGTACACCTGTCCAACTGCTCGTTAACACTTAATTTCTAAGCAGCCAATCACATGGCGGCAACTCAGTGCATTTAGGCATGTAGACATGGTCAAGACAATCTCCTGCAGTTCAAACCGAGCATCAGTATGGGGAAGAAAGTTGATTTGAGTGACTTTGAACGTGGCATGATTGTTGGTGCCAGAAGGGCTGGTCTGAGTATTTCAGAAACTGCTAATCTACTGGGATTTTCACGCACAACCATCTCTAGGGTTTACAGAGAATGGTCCGAAAAAGAAAAAACATCCAGTGAGCGGCAGTTCTGTGGGCGGAAATGCCTTGTTGATGCCAGAGGTCAGAGGAGAATGGCCAGACTGGTTCGAGCTGATAGAAGGGCAACAGTGACTGAAATAACCACTCGTTACAACCGAGGTATGCAGCAAAGCATTTGTGAAGCCACAACACGCACAACCTTGAGGCGGATGGGCTACAACAGCAGAAGACTCCACCGGGTACCACTCATCTCCACTACAAATAGGAAAAAGAGGCTACAATTTGCAAGAGCTCACCAAAATTGAACAGTTGAAGACTGGAAAAATGTTGCCTGGTCTGATGAGTCTCGATTTCTGTTGAGACATTCAGATGTTAGAGTCAGAATTTGGCGTAAACAGAATGAGAACATGGAACCATCATGCCTTGTTACCACTGTGCAGGCTGGTGGTGGTGGTGTAATGGTGTGGGGGATGTTTTCCTGGCACACTTTAGGCCCCTTAGTGCCAATTGGGCATCGTTTAAATGCCACGGCCTACCTGAGCATTGTTTCTGACCATGTCCATCCCTTTATGGCCACCATGTACCCATCCTCTGATGGCTACTTCCACCATGTCACAAAGCTCTAATCATTTCAAATTGGTTTCTTGAACATGACAATGAGTTCACTGTACTAAAATGGCCTCCACAGTCACCAGATCTCAACCCAATAGAGCATCTTTGGGATGTGGTGGAACGGGAGATTCGCATCATGGATGTGCAGCCGACAAATCTGCGGCAACTGTGTGATGCCATCATGTCAATATGGACCAAACTCCCTGAGGAATGCTTCCAGCACCTTGTTGAATCTATGCCACGAAGAATTGAGGCAGTTCTGAAGGCAAAAGGGGGTCCAACCCGTTACTAGCATGGGGTACCTAATAAAGTGGCCGGTGAGTGTGTATGTATATATATATATATATATATAAAGCAATATTATTGTAAATTGTCACAACTGTCTGCCAATTTTTTTTAAGTGTGTTATAATTTATTTTCACCCAATATGTATTGAAATGGTTTGTTTATGATATCCTCAGTTTTAAACGTAATAATTCATATATTTAAAATAAAAGATTTACATAGTTTTGGTATTGGACCAGGCTTAAAAAAAAAATATTTTACAAATTTGGAGTTTTAAGAAAAATCACCCCTTGGGATATAAAAGTAGCTAAAGTTGAAGAAATACCCTTATATGAAAAAAATTATGATGATAATTTCGTAATAATTCAATTCTTCAAACTGTTTTCTATGTTGAGCTCATTCAGGACGAACAGGACACTGACACTCCGAGATCTGGAATACTGATCAGTATTACCTCAACGTCCCATCACAGAAGGGCAAAGGTCCACCCTTCATTTGTTTCCCTTTAATAGAGAGTTTCTCCTCAATGTGAAATCCTCCCATCTGCTGAGGAATTTTGGCCGTCAATCTTCCGTGTTAATTATTTTCATATGCTTACACAAATAAAGCTTGACTCATCCTTCCCTGAACAACCTCTTCACCTTACAGCTCATTTGAAACCTGTGCACTCATCTTTTACTACTCATTTTCAGATTTCATCCATTGTTGTCATATTTGGTAATATTTCATCCAGTTTTAAGAGTCCATTAAATGCCTTTCCATTTCAACTTTGTAATGAAGTTTTATTAACTAAGTTCGGGAGGAGCACGTTCAGATAATTAACACGAGTGGACAGCAATCAGCAATCAATGATAAAAGGGTACATATAGACTCAACAGTCTTACCTCGATCCATTGACAGTTTGCAGCATCCCCCCTCCACCCCTTCTCCACACTCCTAGTTCTCCACACTCCTAGTTCAAAAAATCACTTACATACGGGGGGAGTACTCTGGGTTCGGGCTGAATTCCGAGCTCGCAGCCCTCCCTCCGGACAGCACGCCAAATACGCATTAAATCTTATTTCCTCAAATTATATGTAAGTGTGAACTCGTGAAGTGAACCATTGTTCTTTCATTAAAGAATTGCATTTATGTGCATGTACGTGTTTGAGTGTTCCCGTTAACCAGATCCGCACCCACATGCTGACCGCCTGGACAGAATTAACCTGACTCCGCCAGATGGATCTGCGAGTGAAACCTTGAAAGCTCGCGAGATCAGGATGGTCTCACGAGGCTAGGACAGAATAGCTTTGTAACGGCAGATTTATTATGTTGAAACACCACGGTTTCTTGTTTGCCTTTTGCGTCAAAAGCTTTTCCTCAGACAGTTAAACATTTAGCTCTGAGGCCTGTGAATGAGATTACAGCAATTGTCATTTGAACACATTGGTCTACTTTATCTAATGATTGACATGATCTGAGTTGTCAGCTAGTTCCTCACCTGTCCTAAAGCTGTTTATAGCAAAGAAAATCCTTAAGCCTTAAAGAAAACAATGAGCACTCTCTGTAGTCTCTCTGAGTAGGAAAATATTACGGTAATCTGTATATTGGTCCACTTTCCACCTTGAAAAATACTTTACAAGGAGCACCTGTTTATTATCTTTGCCTTGGTTGGAGATAATTTAAATAGTTCTATATCTACAAAATAACCCTTTATTTGGGCATTTGAAGGTTTTGTTAGGGGTGTGTTGTTTTGGCAAGATTGTGTTGCTGGTGGCTGTGGTGCTTTGCCTCTCAGCAGCCCTCTATGTGCCTGGCCAGCTGCCCAATGCCCTCTCTGCCTGCCTCTGTGTCTCATGCCCTGGTGTGTGCCAGGGTCTCTCTGGTGATAGGCACTGTTCCACACACGGTCACAGTGACGGTTAAGTGCCAGTTTGGGGTCCAGTTGGAGGCCCTGGCAACACAGATGTACTGATAGCCAATATCTCTCTAACCAGTGGTTGAAAAGCACAGAAGGTCTGGTGGATTAGATCTGTGTTCTCAAGAGCTTTGACATCACAGCATTACCATAATATTTGCTTTTGCTTCCAATGAACATTTTTTTTTATTGGGACATTTTATTGTTTTGGTGATACTAAGCGTCTTTAATGAGTAATTTATAGGCTAATATATTATTCTCAAATAGGTAAGTATTCTCAATAGGTACATATACCTATATAGCTATAGTATACCTAATATATAACTATAGTAAATGTACATTGAAATATGGAGGCATGAAAATGTGAATAACAGATTAATGTTTGTATAATCGTTTGTATGATGTTAATGTTATTAATAAAAAATATTAGTTCAAAAATATTGGCCCAGTTTCATAGACAGGGCTTAAATTAAGCCAGGATTAGGCTCAATTAGGGCATTTAAGTAGCTTTAATAAACATGCCTTAGAAAAAAAACATTACTGGTGTGCATCTTGAGACAAAACAATGGCACTGACATATTTTAAGATATGTCAGTGCAAGTTGCTTTCAGTTGAAGACTACTTCAGTTACAGACTGGTACTACAATGAATGGCATAAATTGGAACCCGTCTTCCAAATAAAAGGGAAAATCACCATAGTCACGGTCTTTGCGTGAAACTTGCACTCTGCTTTTTCTCTTCGCTGCACATTCACATTGGAATATACAGTTTTTCAGCATTATTGGAAGATATGAAATATGATATGTGTTTATGATACAATTAATGTTGGATCTTGTTTTATTGTTCCCAGAAAGTCTGTGTGATCTGGGAGGTGGTGAACCTGAAGATGACAGGACACATGAAATGGTGTAGTCTGTGGCTTTAGGAAATCAACTTAATAGTTTTATAGTTGTGACTGCATTCATTTGAAATATTCCTACTTCCCTAACATATAGTATGTGAAAAAAATTACATTTTTCGAATGACCTATTGCTTCAGCCAAGTTGCTGGAGTGTACATTCAATGGACACTTTACTATTGGCAAAAACATTAAATATATGCAAAGAGTTGATATTTACAGTGTTGACTCTTCTGCTTCATAAACTGCAATTCACTCTGGTATTCTGGATACCGGCTTCTGGGCTAAATCCTCATTGATGGCGATCCATTCTTGCCTTATTAGTGTTCAGAGTTGATCACAGTTTGTGGACTTCTGCTTCTCCGCTCACCATTGAGGATTGACCACAGGTTCTCCATGGGATTAAGATCCTGGAGTTACCTGACCACAGATAAAAAAAATTAAATGTTTTTGACTAAAATGTCATTTAGTTTTATTTTAGTAATCTGAATTGTTTTAGTTTTAGCCTGGTTTAGTCAAATAAATCTACAATAGATTTAGTAGACTACAATCTAACAGTCCGTTAAACACACGCGAGGTCTGTGAAATTGAATTACCAGAAATTACTGTACTGTACACAGAATATTCCGCTCGCACTCCCAGCATTGCAAGCATAGTGACTATATCTACTTCTGAAACAGACTTGTGTGGTGGATTTGGTGGTTGACACTGGGTCCTCCTCTATGTATATATCCTGGCCTACATCACTTATGCATGCCATTTCAGTACGGATGTGCTGTCACAACCTGCAGCCAGGCTGGTGACATATTCAAAATTTGTCAATGATCTTTTCAATGATTTCAATGTCGCATATCTACATCTGATCGTTTTTTTTAAGGCAGCATAGATGTATCCTTCGCTGCCTCTGATATCCCACAATCCAGTGTGTTCCATTCTCTGACAGTTGAGCTAAAAATTTAATATGGCGTCTGTTAGTTGCGGTTGGAGGTCAGTTTGTGTATAAATATACATTTTTGACCAGCTTTTTCAACTCTTGATGTTATTTGCAGAGATAATGTAAAATTCGCTTAGTTATGACCAAAGCTCTCTCTATTCATAAGCAAATGCTGCCTGCTAAGTCATTGTCTGATAGAGCAGCGAGCTGTCTAAGCTTTCGGACGCATCCAGAAAGTTCAGCAACAGTGCTTATCATGATATAGAAAATAACTCCCTTTGGAGTGACTTTGTGCCTTGTAACTTTGCAGACCTTTTTCCGGTTCACAGCAACATTACACACAAGAAAATAAATGTACTATATTTTAGTTCAATAATATATATTTAATATTTGAGGAGATTTTATGGTAGTAAATATTATATAATAATTATAATCCATTCATGACCATTTAAACTCCACCTTTGGTTGAACACAACCTTTGTTTGAACTCTGCCTTTGGTTGATTAGTTTGCCAATGCCGGTTCCAAGCCCAGGTAAAGGAAGAGGGTTGAGTGTGCTGGGGTTGGCAACCCCACCCCATAAAAACAGTCTCTCGCCACTTAAATAACTAGTGAATCTAAATGTACTCAATGATCTAAATGTGCAAGAATGCTATGACAGTGGAGAAGAAAAGCCCCTTTGGGGGGGCCATCCGATGCCACATGAGAGGCTTATTCTTTGACTCAAAAAATATTATGAAAATTGGAACATGGATTGTGCAAACCTTTTTCCAAACCAGCAAGCTTGCGCAACTTCTCCACGAATTCAACAAATACGAAATGGACGTCCTCAGCGTTAACGAAGTTAGATGGACGAGGCTGCGGTAAAATCATCAGACTATCATCAATTTCGGCCACAACTCTTACCAAATGCATGGCATCGCCTTTAAGCCAGTGTCCGACCGAATAGGAACAGTTCATTTACAAGCCCGACACGTAAAGATCACCGTGGTCCAGGTATATGCACCAATTGAAGACGCAGATGACACGGCCAAGGACACCTTTTACGATCAACTGCAGAAAGAAATCGACAGTGTCCCATGTCACGACCTCCTCCTGCTGGTAGGAGACTTCAACGCCCTGATCAGCGGCAACCGACAAGGTTTAAAATGAAACATCGGGCACTTTGGTTCGGCAACAGTAAAAAATGATAACGGCATCAGTCTCTCCACTTTCTGCGTCGCGAATGATCTGTGTGTGGAAAATACATTCTTCAACCACAATGATTCCATTTAGGCTACCAGCTAACATCAGCATTAAAGGAGCTGTATGTAAGAAATGTATTTCAATTAATCATAAAATGGCCCTGAAATGTCAATAGACATTAAGAAATCATGTACATTTCAAATACTTATATCACTGACAACAGTAGTCTGGCCAGGATATTGTCATTTAAAAAGTGCAGTTGCAGCCCTCAACTGATGTTGATGTTGTCATGTTGTGTTTTGGTCTGATGCTCCACCCTCCACCTATCTACCAATCACGAAGTCAGTAGTGTTGCGGCATCCGGGTTGCCAGCTCTGCTGTAGTTACCACAGCTGCAGCTCGTCACGTTCCTGCTGGATCCTGCAGCCGATCTGGCAACCTCGAATCAGGGAGGAGGGGGAGGGTATACACCACTCTACAGCAATTTGACAGTGATTGCAGTACTAGTTTTGGCCACAATCTTACATACAGCTCCTTTAAAGACTTTTAAAATCATTTTAGCTCAAAAACACACTTTCATATTTGAATACCTTCTGTTTGTGATCCGATGTGGATTCTGATTCTGCAAAAGTCTATGCGCGCTAACAATTACCATAGTAAACATGGTAAATATGACCGCTTAAAGAAATCAGACAAATCATACAGGCTATCCCAATCATTG
The DNA here is from genome assembly GCF_029890125.1 of Rhinichthys klamathensis goyatoka. NCBI lineage: Eukaryota > Metazoa > Chordata > Actinopteri > Cypriniformes > Leuciscidae > Rhinichthys > Rhinichthys klamathensis. The sequence goes on along the minus strand of NW_026607285.1, from coordinate 126,924 downwards.
TGGCGAGCGGGACGAGGTCGAGGGACGTGAGGGAACGGCGCGAGGCCAGTGGCGTGATTAATGATGAACGACACCTGTGAGACGCACCGGTCTCGTATCTCTCACAGTCGTCGCTCCTCGTTTATGCATCCGCTCCTCCATGAGAGATACGAGACCGGTACGTCTCACAGGTGTCTTTCATCATTAATCACGCCACCGGCCTCACGCCGTTCTCTCACATCCCTCGACCTCGTCCTGCTCGCCACAATCATGTTTTTATTTTATCTGTCAGTACGTCTCGTCTCTTTATACAAGACCGTCTTATATCCATATTTAGCTCTGCATATGTCATAAAATAAAAGCAACTCCGGTTTTTCGAGAGCTTCCTCTGTTTCTCTGAAATAAATTATAACTGTATTGGGGGAGAGTGTTAAAGCTCCTCTCGGGTCGTGTTTTTGGTGGCATATTTGTAGAAATTATCATTCTTTCTATATGTGATGTAAACATATGTCCTGTGACTACAAATAAACAGAAACAGATGACCTGTTAGAGGAAAATAGAGACACCAGCCACCATAGTCACATGTTTGTCGGGAGCCAGAGCGCCTGACATCAAAGCAAATTTAAAAGTGCTGGCTAATCCTAATTGTAAATTCTCTATGTCGGCACTAATGATGTTCGACTTCGCCTGTCGGAGATCACTAAAATTAACGTTAAAGAGGTGTGTGAACCCGCAAGTACGATGTGAGGCACTGTAATTTGCACTGGCCCCCTTCCTGTTCACCGGCGTGATGAGATACTTAGTAGATTGTCCACACTCAATGATGGCTGTCTAAGTGGTGTCTGCAAAATAATATAGAATTCATAGAAATTTGGAAAAGTTTTTGGGGCAGACCTGACTTGTTGAAAAGAGATGGTATTCATCCCTCCTGGGATGGTGCTGCTCTTCTCTCTAGAAATATGGCACATAGTCTTAGAGCTCAAACATGAATTGGGGCTCAGGTCAGGAAGCAGACAGACTGGCTAAACCGACCGTCTGCTAGCTGACTCACGTCACTGAGGTTAGATAAATCCCATCACATAGAGACTCCTTCACCTAGATATCATCATATAGAGACTGTGTCTGTTCCCCGAATTAAGAAATACAAAAAACTCCCAAACCCATTTAAGGGTAAAAATATAATTGATGTTCAATAAATAAAAAACAGATATAATACAGATGAACAAATGATAAAGCTCAGGTTGCTGAATATTCGATCCCTTACTTCAAAAGCACTTATTGTTAATGATATGATTACAGATTATAACCTAGATGTGCTGTGTTTGACAGAATCTTGGCTAAAACCAGACGATTACATTACTTTAAATGCAAGCAATTCAGCTGCAAGCAAAATCCGAACAAAATTGCTTAAAAATAACATTATCGCAGCTTACCTTGATAAATGAAACAGTGTAATTACCTGTAACAATGTTTGGTGGTCAGTCCTCCTCCTCAAAATCACCATCCTCACCATCATCAAGAACTACAAGTTCATTGTTAAACAGCTCCTCTTCATCTTCCTCCTCCTGAGGTGCATTGCGCCGGTTCTCCCGGCTCTGCTGTCGGACCTGATGGAGCGCCTCCCGTCCAGCGGCGCAAGGCTGTCCCTCCCTGAAGCAGAGGATGAGGTCATCTTCGCTCCCGTCAGTTTTCACAGACAGTCCACAAACTTTGAAAGACTTTTTGATCATATCCACGTCCAGTTTGTCCTAGGCGGCAACCACCCAGTCCACAAGCAGGCATTGGGCGGGGACTTTAAGATACCTCCAGCTGTGTACTCCTTATCTGCATCCCCTGCCATCCACTGATCGTAGGCATCGTGCAGGCTCGCCTTGAAGGGTTGGTTCCACATCACATCGGGGGCTTGGATATATTTAGTGCAGCCTCCCGGCATCACCACTGTTGTGATATTATAGCCACATTTTAGTTCCTCTTTCGTGGCGGCACTGATGTGGAGTCCCACGCCAGCAGCCGCTGGGTGAAGTTGAATTTTCCCACCACAGACTTCAGCCAGTCTGCCGTGAGAGTATCATTCATCCAGCCATTCACAGAAGTGGCGATTACTGCACTGGAGATCTGCTGCTGCATCGCCTTCACTTCACGAATAGCCCCTTTAAAAACGATATAAGGCTTCAGTTTGGTGCCGTCGGCCTTGCCAGCGAGGACAACAGTAAGATGGCTTTTCTCGTGTCCTGTGGTTTTTACAGCCACACTCTTTGCTCCTCATGAGTCAACAGTAGTGGGGGACACCAAATCAAACCCCATATAAAACCCAATGATGTCCTTCTCTAAAATCTTTTTAGAACTGACAGCCTTGCTAACATACTCAACATACGAAACAAGTTTCTCAGTTAGTAGATCTGGGTCTGGGTCTTTCTGGGCCATGGTGGTGCGACGTCGAAGTGAGAAACCATTGCGCTGTAGAAATCTTTGTAGCCAACCTCTGCTAGCCACAAACAAATCTCCTCAATCACTCACGGAATTGTAGATCTCCAACGCTTTATTTTGTATCATTTGTCTTGATCGGTTGTGTTTGTCCCGCATGGAGTAGATCCAGTCTGGCAGCTTTGTTTCTAGCTCCAGGCTAACTTTTTTCCTCCCACCTCCAGCTAGCCGTGCTCTGCTCTTGTCGGCTAATCTTGTCAGCTCATCCTTCTGTTTTTTCCAGTATCGACTTCTCCTGGGGTCAATGTCGAAATGTCTCGCAGCTTTTTCACCCGAGTTTTCCTCCGCTTTGTTTAAACTTTAAATCAAATTTGCGTCTGGGTGTCATACTCCTCAAGTTCGTTTTCAATAAAGTTGTTGAAAAGTCCGTCACTAGCACTAAATGAGACCCGTGTTACATCCAATGTAGCTACTGCCATCTACTGGCACCTGTACATTACGATGAACTTGAATGCACATTATATGAAAGGTACTTAGGAGATTATCCACACTAATTTTTCCCCGGCCTTAATTTAAGACCGGCCTTTATTTGTCCGTGTTGACCATGCCCCCAGCCACTATCAGAGGCCTGGCGTTTAATTGACTACCAGTTTTTATTTGAGGAATTACGGTATAATTATTTTGAAGTGTTGGTGCTTAATGTAACACTATCTAGTGTAAATGATAAATCACGTTTGAGATTTGGGCTGGCTACTGTATACAGGCCACCAGGGCACCATACAGACTTTATCAAAGAATTTGCTGATTTTCTATCAGTGTTAGTACTGGCTGCAGATAAAGTCCTAATTGTTTGTGATTTTAATATACATGTAGATAACAAAAAAGATGCATTGGGATTGGCATTTAAAGACATTCTGAACTCTATTGGAGTTAGACAACACTTGTCAGGACCTACTCATTCTCGTAATCATACTCTAGATCTAAAATTATCACATGGAATCAATGTTGATGCCATTGAAATTCTGCAGCAGAGCGATGACATCACATATCATTATCTAGTCTCGTGTATACTCAATCTAGCCAATAATATTCCTGATCAGTTTCATCTCCTCAGCATCCCAGATAGCTTAGAAGAACTCGAAATTGCGACAGAAACTTCCTCTCTCTCTTTTCCATCTTCCATCTTTTCCAGCACTTTAGACACAGTTGCTCCTATGCGCTTAAAGAAGATTAAAGAAAATAGTCCAACGCCGTGGTACAACGAGCACACTCAGGCCCTTAAGAGAGCAGCCAGAAAAATGGAGCGCAATTGGAAGAAAACAAAACTAGAGTTTTTTTTTCCGCATTTTATGGAAAGAGAGCACGATTGCGTACAGAGAGGCCTAAAAAACTGCTGGATCTGCTTATTTTTCAACCCTATTAGAAGAAAACAAACAAAACCCTAGGTATTTATTTGAAACAGTGGCTAAATCAACGAAAAATAAAGCTTCAACCCCAGACATTTTCAAGCAGCATAGCAGTAATGACTTTATGAACTTCTTTACTTACAAGATTGATAATATCAGGGAGAAAATTATAATTATGCAACCATCTACTACAGTATCGCATCAGGCAGTGCATTGTAGTCTCCCTGAGGAAAAATTCGATTGATTCATTGCTATAGGAGAGGAAGAATTTTCTAATCTTGATTCTCTTCTTTTATCATTAGTTCATCTTTGTCATTAGGATACGGACCAAAAATGTTTAAGCTGGCTATGATTAAACCGCTTGTTAAAAAAACGCAGAATTAGTTAATTACAGGCCGATCTCGAATCTACCTTTTCTGTCAAAGATATTAGAAAAGGCAGTATCCTCACAACTATGTTCCTTTTTAGAAAGAAATGGTATGTGCGAGGATTTCCAGTCAGGATTTAGAACGTACCATAGTACTGAGACAGCGCTCATTAGAGTCACAAATGATTTGCTTTTATCATCCGATCATAGTTGTATCTCTCTATTAGTGTGACTCGATCTTAGTGCTGCATTTGATACTATTGACCACAACATTCTTTTAAATAGACTCGAAAATGATGTTGGCATTAGTGGAATTGCATTAGCATGGTTTAAATCATACTTATCTGACCGTTATCAGTTTGTAGAAGTAAATGAAGAGATGTCTTATCGATCACAAGTTCAGTATGGAGTACCACAAGGCTCAGTACTAGGACCGTTGCTGTTCACTCTGTACATCCTACCCTCGGGAGATATCATTAGGAAGCATGGCATTAGTTTTCACTGTTATGCTGATGATACTCAGCTCTATATTTCTTCACGCCCTGAAGAAACTTACCAATTCACAAAATTAACGGAATGCATAGCTGATATAAAAAACTGGATGACTAGTAATTTCCTACCACTTAAAGCTTCAGTCCGCAGTTTTTCCCCTTTGTCGCCATCTCTGTTCGAAATCTGCAATTGCAGTTATTCGCGGAATTATAAACTTTACGTGAGTTGTACCTCGGCACGGCACAGCGCGGATGAATCCAATGTTTTGAGGAGAATGTACAGCTGTCAGTCTCCGCGCCGGTGTGGATACTGTCATTCAGAATCACAGATTCTACTTTTTGGAAGTATGACCAGCATAAGAATTTTCACCCTAAATTGTCATCTGAACAAGTAAGTAACATCCACGTTTGTTCTGACCAACTAAGGGAAAAAAAGCATTGCAGTAAATCACGCTGATTAAATCTAACGATCGCTTATGATATCACGTCAAACTGTGCAAATTATACTTTGTTGTCAAATCGTTAATGTCAACATCATCAGCATTGCGTGACTACATTTAAAGCCCTTCAGATATTTAGGGGTTCAAGCACGAGGTGCTGAAATCCTTTTGTTATTGTCCTTGTTTTCGCTTGGGCCGGTTGCAGTCTCTTTTTCCAAACTCTCAGTCCAAAGTCTTTTGCATTTTACAATGGGTGAATCTCCAATTGTCACTGGTGATTATCGTTTGAACCTTTCTGGATCCGCCATCAAATTAATAAGTTTAATTATATCAATTGCTGTGAGAGGCAGTGAGTATGGGAAATGTAGTTTGTGAGGAAGTGATCATAGTCTATTGTGGAGCGCCCTCTGGTGGCTCTCGAGGGCACTCCAGCTGGTGATCGTTACAACCACGGGGCGCCTTTTAAGGATAAGCATGGGAAGCCACTCTAGACCAATGAAGCGCAAAATAGATGGTGGGTTGAACACTTTTAAGGGACAGTTAACCAACCGGCCCCCGAGAGGATCCTCCAACTAGACCAGTGTTACTCATTGCACGGCTGGCGAGCCTCCTGCGGCTCGCCAAGCTTTAATTTGTGGCTCGCATGGCGGTAAATAATACAGTGATATGATCATGCAGTCAATACAGATATTTAATAAAAACATTAAAAACAAGTAGGGCTATAACATAACATTAAACATTAAATGTAACATTAAAAAACTCAGATTGAAAACCAAAACTGAAAGGATGACGTATGATGTGTGGAACGAGCTGTTGTTCCTGTCGAATAAAGTGTCATATAAATGAGTGTCCCGTAAATTCTCCTTTCACTCAGCGTCTGTGAAGTGGAGCAGGACAACGTCCCACCAGTCCTTGTTTTGGATTCTCATCCACAGACGACTGGTTTTGGGCACGGGGAGGGGCATTTTTACTGTGTGATAAATATAAGCAGCACGACACATGGTTCATATGTTCATTGTCTCCAAATTATGACCAGAAATGGATACATATTAAGTCTACTGTTTAAAACAAATAAAGAACCAATGTAGGTGAATGATAGAGAAATCACCTTGTCTCAGTTACAAATTTGACTGGTAAATCATAAAGAATGATTTTTTCCGCACTTTTGTATTAATTGCATTGCATATTATATGTTCAAGGATTACAGATTGATAAGCAGACATGGTATTTATGACTGGATGTAACTCTTGATACTTTGCGGTTAAAGTGGCTCTCCTACTGACTTTGTCCTATCAGTGTGTCTCTCATGAAAAAAAAATAGTGAAGATCACTGAACTAGACGAATTTGCACTAATAGAATATCTACCAGTCGCTTATGGATCCGAAGTCATGGTGGTGGTGGTGGTGTGTACGCTTAAAAATGGGCATGGATGAGATTGCTGCTGAGATGCTTAAAAATGGAGGGCGGGAGCTAATGCTAGCACTTACTGATCTGGTCAATGCCTGTTAGGTGGATGCAAAAGTCCCTGAAGTCTGGCAGAAAGGGAATGATTGTTAGCCTGCCTAAGAAAGGCAACTTGGTGACTGTAACAACTGGCCTGGCATCACTCTACTCTTGGTGCCTGGGAAGGTCCTTTGCTCCGTCTTGCCCCAGAATTCCAGCTGCTGCATCCGAACAGACGTCGAAGAGACAGAATCATTCATCCTCAAAACTGGGGTGTGACATGGATGATTTCTAATCTCCATTCCTGTTTCTGCTTAGAGATTTCATGTCTCATCCCGATTCCCAAGAAAAAAACACCCAGGGAGCCGGGCGACTATAGACCAGTAGCACTGACATCACACCTCATGAAGACCTTCGAACGGCTGCTGCTCCGTGTCCTCAGACCCCAGGTTCACCACGCACAAGATCCACTGCAGTTTGGATACCAGGAGAAGATGGGGGTGGAGGATGCCATCCTCTATCTGCTTAACAGGGCCTACTCACATCTAGACAAGGAGAAGGGAGCTGTGAGAATATCGTTTTTTGATTTCTCCAGCGCCTTTGATACCATACGGCCGCTCCTGTTGAGTGACAAGCTGATAGAGATGAGGGTGGATCCACTCCTGGTGACATGGATTACGGACTACCTCACAGACAGACCACAGTACGTCAGACTGAAGGGCTGGACATCAGACACTGTGGTCAGTAGTACTGGAGTGCCACAGGGGACCGTGCTCTCTCCTGTCCTCTTCACTTTGTACACATCTAACTTTCAATACAACTCCGGGCTCTGCCACGTACAGAAATACTCAGATGATACTGCGATAGTTGGCTGTATTAAGGATGGACAGGAGGGGGAGTACAGGAGCCTGGTTGAGGACTTCGTGAGGTGGTGCAGGATCAACCATCTACAGCTGAACCCCTCCAAAACAAAGGAGATAGTGGTGGACTTCAGAAGGAAGAAACCACATCTACAGCCTGTGTCCATCGATGGGGTTGATGTGGAGGTGGTCAGGACCTACAAATATCTGGGGCTGCAAATGGATGACAAGCTGGACTGGACAGCAAATATGGACACTCTGTTCAGGAAAGGGCAGAGCCGTCTGTACTTCTTGAGAAGGCTGAGGTCTTTCAACATCTGCAAAAAACTCCTGCTGATGTTCTACCAGTCTGTAGTGGCCAGCGTCCTCTTTTATGCTGTAGTTTGTTGGGGAGGAAACAGCAAGAAGAGAGACGTCAGTCGACTGGACAGACTGGTAAGAAGAGCTGGCTCAGTAGTAGGCTCAGAGCTGGACTCTCTGGCGATAGTGGCAGAAAAAAGGACCCTGGACAAACTGCTGTCCATACTGGACAATGCCAACCACCCTATGTACAACATCTTCGCCAGGCAGAGGAGTGTGTTCAGTGGCAGACTGCTGTCTCAGCCCAGCTCCACCAACAGACTTAAAAACACTTTTGTCCCACTGGCCATCAGACTGTACAACAGGGAGGATAATAGATAATTGGACAATTTTTCTACCTCCAGCTGTACTTCCATCTGTATCTGTATGGTTTACCTACATCTCCACTCCATTAGCACTATTTACTGTTTTTGCACTGCTTACTGTGACTACGGTGTTATAAGGTAATTGTTTTTTAATTGTATTTTATAGGTTTTAATGTATGTATATTTCTATGTATGTTTTTGTTTTTGTATGTTACTGGATATACCTAAATTTCCCTCGGGATAAATAAAGTATTAATCAATCAATCAATCAATCAATCAATCAATCAATCAATTTCATCATGCGGCGAGCTGTGGACCAGGCAGACCTCGGATTATCATGGTCTGTCATGCATCGCCTTGCAGACCTCGACTTCGCCGACAATATTGCCCTCATCTGCCGAACGCAGAAGATGCTCTTTGATATGACCGATAGCCTGCAAGAAGAGGCCTCGGGAGTTGGATTGCAAATAAACACCTCAAAGACCAAGATTATGTGTATTGGATACACATGTTTGAATATACCAATCCGCATTGGACAACTACCAATTAAAGAAGTCAAAAACTTCATCTATCTGGGAAGTGTCATGGCCAGTGATGGAGATGTGGAACGCAATGTGGTCTCTCGAATCGGAAAGGCTTTTGCAGTTTATCAGCAGCTCTGCCCCATCTGGCGCATCAATTCCATCAGCCTAAAGATTAAGCTTCGCCTCTACAATGCTATCATTATTCTGACGGCGACATATGCATGTGAGACTTGGAAAATGACAGAAAGTATTACACGTCGACTCAATGTCTTCACCGCATTATAAGTATATCTTACCGCAATCAAACATTTAGAACGACAAAGTTTACTGCTGAACATCGACACAGCCCCTCGCTGACATGGTCACTGAACGCCTGTTCTGGTTTGGTGCCCATATACAGTAAAAACCGACAATGTGCTTACCAAGGACAGCCATGATGTGGACGCCTAGGCAAGGAAAGTGGAAGCGAGGCTGCCCGAACCTGGTGCAGCACATTCATTCAAGATCTGCAAGCTATCTGTCTCAAGAGATGCAATAAATGATGCTTTCAATACATCAAACACATATACATATAAAACAAATACCTCGTTGGCTGCTTGTTATGAAAAGAGGTCCTTGCATTTTATAAAAACTTCTTTACTGTCCCCTTTTGACTTGAGACAACACTTATTTTAAACTTAAATTAAACTTTTAGAGCCCTGTTAGGCGTCCACTCATCAGTCCATCGGGGGGCGACGCATTTAGTCATTTCCCGCTAAAGTGACACATTCTCGCACCTTACATTTAAAGAGCCACAAATGAATTTACATAACATTACATTGCAATGCACATTTTTACATTGTACCTCTTATAGATGAATGCATGAAATTATAGATTTAATTATAAATGAATTAATTATGAAACAAATGCACAGAACATGAAGGTATTGAACAACCGTTCAGGCGGCCACACCAAAGGGCATCCGGTCACGAAGCGAAGACTGTCCCACTGGATAGTGGACGCGATTGCGTTGGCCTACGCTTCGATGGGCCTACAATGCCCCATCGGAGTTAAAGCACACTCCACCAGAGGCATGGCCTCATCCTGGGAATGGTCCAGCGGAGTGTCCATTGGCGACATTTGTCCTCGGCTGGTCCTCGCCGTCCACATTCGCCAGATTCTATAACCTGGATGTCCCTGCGCTACAAGCTCAGGTCCTGCCTGTGTAAGCTGGGCATTGACCTCTAGGTGAGCTCAACCCGCTAGAGTTCATGCGACTCCAACATGTAGTCCGAGTCCCTTGTCTTTGGGCTTATTTGGGCACCCCTGGGCCCTTATTCATACGCTCTTGGCCAGGACCCCAGAACGATTGTCGCTCGGAAGTTCCAAGCACGGTGCGATTGGACTTGGTTCCCATTGCGTCTAGTGACGCAGTACAAGTGAACCGTATCGATAGTGAAGGTACTCAGTTACTAACATAGCCTCGGTTCCCTGAGATAACGGAATGAGTACTGCATCAACAGCCGTGCTTTCATGCTGCACGACTCAGCGTTCGTCGCTTCAGTTGTGTAGCGTCTGGACCAATTAGACACACATATTTTTCATTATATTTAATGAATAATCCAGCAAACTCACTCTCCCAACAGTCTGTGAAACTTCCCCCAAAAACTAACATCCCAAATCAAGCTAACACACTGGCAGAACTCTGTGTCCTGTTACAGGACACAGTAAGACTGATAAGTTTTACGACCAAAAGGAATGTGCAGGGAATTGTGACTCACTTAATTCTTTCTGAGAAGGAGAAATTAACCCTTTTAATCCTATATATTCTATATGAATGTAGCAGGGTGAAGTGTACCCGTGTTAGTCATTGGCCAGTGTCATGTAAAAACATTGAACCTTTCAGCAGTCTGGTGTCATGGTATAAAATGGGGAGGTTTTTGTCACTTGGGATGCGTTGACACTCGTACTGCCCCTTTACGGAAGTGCCATTTTTGAATGGGATAGTATCTGGAGTGCCGTCTCTGCGTTGTGCTGCTGTGCATAGGCTGCCCCTGGCTTTGAGGTTGGTACGGTTGCTTTGAGGATGTTTTTTTGTCAATGGAATGTTTGTTTACTATCTTGAGTCTTTGTGTAGCTCGTCAACGAACAAACAACTGCATGTTATGGTCAGCGACCGTGCATAGTACCACGTTGTGAACATCTCCCGGTATGAATGAGAGCCATTCGCGTGGTTTGTCTCTTTTTTATAGGGGCCAAGCACCGAAGTTGCGGGCACCTATTATTATTTCTTCTTCTTCTTTTTCTTCTTCTTCTTCTTCTTCTTCTTCTTCTTCTTCTTCTTCTTCTTCTTCTTCTTCTTCTTCTTCTTCTTCTTCGGTGTCTATGGCAGCCCATAGAACCGTTTCCGGGAAAGTTATGAAATTTGCCACACAGATAGAGGGACAGTCTGAACTCTCACCATAGCAATTTTGGAGTCTCTAAATCAATCCCACTAGCGCCACCAACTGTCCAAAGATTCACTCATGTTTATGCTAATAACTTTAGAACCGTAAGGGCTAGAAACAAAATTCTTTTTTTCCACTGATTCCTGAGCTCAAGCCGATTCGATTGCACCATATGACGTCATTTTCCGCCATTTTGAATTCTCCGAAAAACTTACTTTTTCGAAATCCTCCTAGACGGTTTGTACCAAAATTTAACCAGATCATATTCAGGCAGTGCTGACAAAAAGTTATTTAATTCAAGTTGATTCGTCAAACCGTTCTCGAAAACCGCGCAAACTAATTTGACGTAGCGCTTGCGAAAACAGACGTAAGGCTCTATCTCCGCAACGCTTTATCGTATTCAGACCAAACTTGGTACATGTCATCACAAGCATGACCTGAGGCTACATGCTGCGTTTCGGCGCAGCGCCACCTACTGGTCCGGAGATATGAAAAATGGATATTTTTGCTCGTAACCTCTGAACGGTTTGTCCAAAAATCATAAAAGTGGTCTCGTTAGATTCAGGGCATCATGCCGAGTCGACTGATATCCAATTTTCCCAGATCGGCCATTTTGGCTGTCGGCCATTTTGAATTATGTGCTAAAATGCTGTATTTTTTTAACGCATGAACGAATTTTTACGAAACTCGGTATGGGTCATCAGTACGATGCCCTGAAGGAGCCTGAGAAGTTTCGAAACAGTGCCACCTAGTGGTGAAATTTAATTTTCAAATGCTTATAACTCTGGGTGTGGTTGACTTATTTTCACGGGACTCCATCTCGTTGGGTTCGTGAATCCTTGCCGAGTCCACAGATACCAAACATGCTAAGTTTCGTCTTACGATTTGTGTAGCGTTGTGATTTAGCGCGTAAAAAACATTTGCCGATATCTTCGAAACCGTTAGTCCGATCGAGACGAAACCACCGTCTGAAAACATAGGTTGCTGGCTATACACCAATGCCCAAATGCCAAAATATTGATAATAAGGGGTAGTAAAATTCAATCAAAGTCACGTGTCAGTCATTTTTGACGTGTTTTTTCATATAAATGTCTATAACTCCGAAGCGAATTGAGATATTTTAACCAAATTTGGCACACACATGTATGGGCTCAGTCTGAGTAAACATGAAACAAATTGTGGGATTTTGCCTCTTGGTGGCGCTATAATAGAACAAAACATGAAATTCCCATTGACTTCAATACAGTTTTGTGATGTATACTGCTATACTTAACAAATGCATTGCTGTAACATTATGAAACTCAGAATTTGCCACCAACACCATCCCCTGAAGGTACTCAAAAGATTTCGAGTTAGCGCCACGTGTTGGTCAAAAGTTTAATTAAATTTCCAAAAATGCTAATAACTTTTGAATAAATATGCCTATTGTAATGACACTGGTCTTAATAGATTCCTTGGGTCATGCCGAGAACATAGATACCAAGTTATTTGGACGATTTTCCTGTCCGCCATCTTGATTTTCATTGAATACCTACTTTTTCAAACTCCTCCTAGGCCGTTTGTCCGATTTTCACCAAATTCGAATCATATCATCTCCAGACCGTGCTGAATAAAAGTTATGGATTTCGTGTTGATAGACGAAACCGTTTTCTGATACTGCAGCAGCATATTTGAGGCATGTGGCCAAAAGGACTATTCAGGCTTTATATCTGCAATGCCTCGACATATCGACACCAAACTTTGTATGTGTCATTGTCACCTCACTCTGACCACGCCACATCAATTTCGTAACTGCGCCAGCTACTGGTCGAAAGTGATAATCCATTAAATCATACTTTTAGTTAACTCTCTGGGGTCGGCGGTCTCGCCGGCGATACCAGCTCACTTTTTTCCTTATCAGTGCAAAAGAGACTCAAATTACTCTGTTAATTTTGATCTTACATATAAGTGTTGTACATCATTCGATCCTGTTAAGTTTGTATTTTTTTGTGGAACCTCATAATAAAAAAAAGTGTTGTGCTTTTCGCCTAATAAAGAAAAATAAACATGATGCGCGTTCTGCGTTCTCTCTGTCAGTGAAGTCCATTCTGAAACGCGTCCGAAAAATCATCTGTAACTCTGCAAATACTCAGTCAAACAGGTATACAGGCACACAGGCATGAAGCCTGAATTATCTTCTTTTAAATTAAGTAATTTATATATAAAAAAAAATTTCTCATTTTATGTAATCTGTACGAAAAGAGAGAGATGATAGTCGTTCTCGTCTCAGCTCATTAAAGTTAATTTGACCACGCCCACGGAGCGCGCGCTCTATTCAAACACAAATGCTCTGAGGCGATCCACGCCCACATCGGCTGGATAACCCACCGAAAGAGACTCAGATTTACGACGCTGTGAGGAATAATAGTACTATCTTAATAATAATCCTGGAAAAAATTACCTCAGAAGTAGGCTACAGGTTGTTTCATTTGGAGGAGCAACGGATCCAGCCGAGGAAATAGGTACATTCTTTATTTTCAAGTGCTTTGTGCTAATCGCGATATGAAATAGTGTCTGTAAACAAAAAGACTGTTTAAATCGCGTTTTTGTGTGTGAATGAATGAACAGCTTTTACCTAACTATATTCCAATACTGAGATGAGTAAAAATCGACTGAAATATGTTGAAATAAAATATTTTTGTATAAGCAACGTATTAAACTGCAAATTAACATTTATATGTCCTAATCATAAAAACGATATGTTACATATGAAAGACAAGATGTCGTTTTTACTGTAAAATACTGCCACATCAAATAAGCTTGTTTGCTAAGATGTTATTATAGTGTTTGTTCGATTGTAAGCTATATTCAAACTAATTAATCCGCAACTGTGAAATATGTATGATAAAATGTATACTTTAGTATATAATACAAAGAAAGATTACATTTGAAATATAGTTAAAAATTTAATTGTTGTTGTAATTGTAACCTTTTTATTAAAATAGCAAAAATATATGTAGGCTACATATAAATAAATCTTAGGTAAATCTTAAAAGCTCAATATAAGCCTCCTCTTTAAATTATTTGTATTGTGTTTTATTAGTGACACATTTGGGATACATTCCCAAACTTTCTGTAAAAACAGTATGATAATTAACTGCACAATTACTAGAATTTTTTACATTTGATATTATACAATTTGCAAGCACAATTTGAAAAATAAATAAATAATTGGAACTGTAAACCAATTTTGTATTATATAGGCATATATATATATATATATATTGTCATTGCATTCTTGTGGCTCAGTGACACACCTGAATGAAAGGGTCATTAGTATGCAGCCCCATTATGCACTCATTATGCGGGCCCATTGTCTTCTCAGGTGTGAATCACAGCAGGTCACACCCCTGCGCATATTGCCTTTCCAAACAAAAAGTGTCATTTTTAAATTTAAACCAATCTATTGTTTTATGTGAATGATAAGGCAGGATGATTTTCAGATCATTTTGAAGAAAAAACTCTAGGCGACAACATCCATTAGTCAAAAGTCTTGTGGACAGATATTTAGTATGTGTTTTGTGGCCTTATTTCAGAAACTTTAAGTTTTAGTTTTTTCAATAACCACGCATAAACAATATTCTCTCAAAAATACAAAAATGTACATACATGTTGATAACACATTATGGTAGCCCTGTGTGTGCTAAATAGAGTGCAATTACACCTTTGCCAGTAATATGTTTATAAGCAACAGAAAAAAGCACAAATGTCAGAGTATGTCAAAACATCTCAAGGACCCCAAAAACACCTTGGACCCCAGAGGGTTAATGTATATGATTTTTCAGCCATTTGACCAAAATTCTCTTAAAATGTCTTTAATTGCTCCTTGCTGCAGTTGATCTGCCACTCCCACCCATGATGGCATATGTTGCCGCTTCTTTCGCTTTGCCCCGGTAATGGCTGCTTGCAGCTATATTGTTTTATTAGTAATTCTTCTGTTTTATGTTTGACAGGTTGAGTGACACGATCAAGGGTTTCATCTGTATTACGGGACGAGATGGGCGGCTTTTGATGTAACGCACTGCTGCCTTGCCTGGGCTTATTCCGGTCATTGTCGTTTGTGGAGTGAACTTTGTGTGTGTTTCTGTAACAGCGGGCCCGGAAGATTGCTCGCCGCAGAGTGAGAACAAAAGTAGTCGTGGCTATTTTCTGGTTGGCTTGCCCGTCGAGGGTGCGGGCGATCGTGGCCTTAGTTTGTTTCATTTTCTTATTTTCGTTTCTTGTTTTGCCGTGAATTGTAATTGATATTTGCCTTTTTGTCTTGTGCTAATTTTTGCTTGTATTGTATGTAATGTAATTTATTTTTGTAGGTTTAAACTTATTTTGAGTTACAAGGTGAGATTGATTTGAATATTGTCTTTGTATATATTTTTTTCCATGTTTGTGAACTGTTGACTTTTTCTTTATTTGGGGCTGGTTAGTACCAGCTAATCAGTGTTTAGTGTTTGTCCTTTTCTCCTATAATTGGAGTGGTGGGGGAAGTGTATAGAGGAGGGGTTTAGCTGCTGTTCACCTTGAGTGCCGTGCTCCTTTGAATTGACCTCACCAGAGTGTGTGTGTGTGGGTATTAAAGGGATACTTCACCTCTGGAAAGATGAATGTGTATTTAAAATGGGTCATTTATGTAGAAGAAATGTGAAATTATTTTTGAATTTGGAGCTTTCTAGACTGAGAAAAGCCAGAAAATGTATTTTTGGCTTATGTGGATGAAAGACAACAACTCCCAGAATGCACTTGCGTGAAGCGTAGTCAGGCAGTGAATGCCCTAGGAGGCCACGCCTACCGGTAACGGAGCGCAGTAGTTAAACAACCAGTCTAGGCTACTAGTGAGTCTCCGTGATGAGTCTGCCCGAAAATGTGTTTCGAGATCGCCCAAAATGTCCGGGATTCGGCTTTTGCGTTCTACAGTCACCATTCATTATGTTTACTGTGGCGAGCAGGACAAGGGTAGGGCCGCGGGAGAACGGCGCGAGGCCGGTGGTGTGATTACCGATGAGCGACACCTGTGAGACGCACCGGTCTCGTATCTCTCACGGAGGAGCGGGAATTTTCTTAGCAATATTAAAACGCACATCAACCGATCACTGAATGTAGTGTTCATGTAAACACTACATTCAGATTCACCAATGGAATGAATTAAGTTAGGTTGAAACAAAAGGTGTGCATGTAAACAATGAATGGCGACTGCAGAAAGCAAAAGCTGAATCCCGGACACCGACGGCCGGACATGTCCGGGAAAAAGAGGATGGTAACCCCTACTACTCAGCTTTCTCCACAGAACAAGAGCCTGCTAGCTTAGCTTCCAAAAAAAAGATGGCTGACACTATGTGTACATTCTGTGAGTGAGATCCCACCCTCTATGGGCGGGTTGAGAACATGCGGAACAGCCCCTACTACTGACTGTAGTCTTTAGCCTCTGGCCAAAAAATCCTCCGATGACGCAAAATGACAATTTTTGCGTCATCTGAGGATTTTTTCCAGACAAAAAATACATGAATCTCTCGTCTCAGGGGGATATGAGGGTGGAAAGCATGGTAATTCGAAAATACTACAGGTTTTCTACTAATACAAAGCTTAATGCTAAATCCTGAAGTATCCCTTTAAGCGTGGTGTGTAAATTTAGGGTCACAGCAGGCCATCTCCCTCCCTTAAACTTTCTTTTGTATTTGTTTGTTTTTGTATTTATTATTTTTTTATATTGAAGTTTTCTAAAGTGTTTCTCTTGTTTTTCATTTCTTTCTTACATGTGAATATTACACCCTCAAGATATTAATGTATTGATGGTTTTAAACTTTTGTAAACCATGCTCATCATTGGTACTCCCTGGCCAATGTCTCTCTGCTCACCCATTTTCAGTAACAAACCTGTGCGCCCCCTGTTCTGGGGCTGGTAGTTCCCGGTATATACCGGGTGGCGTAGTCGAACGTTAGTATAATTATTGGTGCTTCTTACAGTTCCTGCAGTTGTCTGCAAACTCATCATTTGTATGCGACGTGTGCCTTGTCAACGACAATGGAGACGAGGTTGTCTTGGTATAGGGTTGATGCTAACATAGCTCGTCATTTTTGATTGAGAATCCAGGATTCGGGGCTACTAAAAATAAGGCTGAAATTCCCCTCCATGATTTCTCGATCATTGTGCACGCCAAGCTGTGCATCACACAGACCGAGTTTTGCTGCCTCCTTAACCTGATCCTCCATGAGTGCAACCAAGGGGGACATAATCACAACTATCGCCTTGCCGGCCTTTGGCCTCCCCAGTTTCTCGCTGACGATCGGTAATAGTTGATAAATTAAACTTTCCCAAAACCTGTCGGGAGTAAGGCCACAACATCACCTCCATTCAAAATGTTTAACAAACACTCTTCTTGTTCGGGCTTCAGTTTGCAAATGCCGGGAATATTATCCACAACAAAGCGAACTCCATCCCGTGTCTCCATATCCGCGGTCGTTTTCGATTTCCCTAACCTAAAATACAATCTTAAACTCGGCGCTTAGCGTCTACGTCACGGCTCTCAGCCCTCTGTTCGTTGATTGGCCGGCTGTTTTCAGGCCGGAGGAAAACTGAGAGATAGGTCGCTATCTCAGACTGAGTACAGAAGCGAACTGAAATTGAGCGGAAGTACGAAGTCTGACGTAGTCAGGCTATGACTTGCATACTATGGTTAACCAAAATCATATGTGTAGCATGTTTAGTCTCTATAAACTCCAATCTTTGTCCCCCATTTGTTAATTTACATTACATTTTGCTAACTTTATGACGCATTAGTATTATAAGAATATTGAAGATTCTTATCGTAAACACCCAATGAAATGAAACATTCAAATGCCCTGCTAGGACACAAAGGATCATAAAAACTCCCTCCAAAGGGACAGCTTCGTATTGGCTCACACACCTCCAGAGGGTGTGACATCTTCACGCTTTAAAAATCACTGATCACAAGATTAGCTCTCTTAGCCTCGTAGCCTCTTAGCCTCTTACTCTCTTGGTCCTTCCTGAGAAGTCCTAATGTGAATATGATGCTGAACTAGAAGTCCCCCAAAGACCCCCAAGCTTGCGCCAGGCTGCGGCCTTGTCTTTCCATTCAACAAAGATCCTCTGACTCCCACTGGTTCTCTCTCATCAAGACCACATCAAGGTCAACTGGAGCCTCAACAAATTGCATCAGGACAGTTTAATTCAAATGGGCGAGACATGCAAGTATCGAACTTAGTCTCATTATTTGATACATTAAGTATCCTTACCCCTTTTTAAGAAGGGCGTGTTAGAACTAAACTGATGGTTTGCTCAGTCTGTTGATCTGCCGAACTTCAAACAATGCTATAACTTCTTGCTTTCCTGTATTCTGTTTGAACAAGTTTGTGTCTGTGGCTGGAGCAAAGCGACAACGGTCAGGGGTTTGAAGGTTCATCAAGGGAAAATGAAATGCTTGAGGGAGAAGGGACAAGAGCCTCGCATTGATCAGTACTTCTTACGAAGTCAGTCAAGTCAGTCGAATGAAATCCAGCGACAGGAAGCAAACCACAGCTCGCAGGATATCAGCACCCCTGTCATAGAGGAGAGGAGGGCTTGCACAGTTAGTGATGAACATATTCATACTTGTGAACCCGGTCAGACTAAACAGCATAAGAGAGAAAAGAACCTCAACGGGCATAGGCCTGGAGTTAGATGGCCAAGAGCTTTTGAGAAAACTGCATGGGACACTGTAAACACAGATCTATGCTTTGCATTGGAAAGATTAACTGGTACAGTTGAAAAGAAGCTGGATAAATTTGGGGACATCATTTACGCATATGGAAGTGAGAGGTTTGGTGTGGAAAAAAGGAAGGAAAAAGTACAGACTACTCCTGGAATGTCTAGACGGCAGCAGAAAATTGAAGGGTTAGTTAGAGAAAGGAGACAGCTGAGGAAGCAATGGAAAAGAGCAGAAGAAAGTCAGAAGGAGGGACCCAATCTCTTACAAAGGGCCATAAAAGATAAGCTGGCAACATTACGCAGAGCTGAGCGTCTACGGAAACGCTACAAAAAGAAGGAACGTGCGAGGGCTAATTTCTATAAAGACCCATTCAAATTCGTAAAGAAGTTATTCACCAGGGAGAAGAATGGCACTTTAAAAGCATCTAGGGTTGAGCTAGAGAGATATTTGGAGGAAACGCATACAGATGCAAAAAGGCATGAGCCTATGTCAATTCCATCAGACATACCACCTATCAACCCACCAGAATACCAAATGGAGGTCTGTGCACCTAAGTGGAAAGAGGTAGAGCAGGCTGTGAGAAAGGCAAGGGCTTCATCATCTCCAGGGCCTAATGGAGTTACGTACAGAGTGTACAAGAGTGCTTCAGGAGTTCTGCGAATTCTGTGGAAATTGATAAAAGTGGCATGGGAAAAACAGGTTGTACCTAGAGCATGGCGCAGAGCAGGTGGAGTCTTTATACCTAAAGAAAAAGATGCTACAAGCATCAGTCAGTTTCGTCCTATTTCACTATTAAACGTTAAAGGTAAGATTTTCTTCAGCGTTATTGCCCAGAAATTGTCCACCTACCTATTAAAGAATGGCTTCATTGACACTTCAGTTCAAAAAGCGGGCATTCCAGGGTTCTCAGGATGCTTAGAACACAACAATGTTATCTGGCAACGAATTCAGTCAGCTAAAAAGGAGAGGAAGGAGCTCCATGTGACATTCCTGGATTTGGCTAATGCATATGGTTCAGTGCCACATGAGCTTCTTTGGGCAGCATTTGATTTTTTCAGAGTACCAATGTCAATAACAAATTTAGTTAAAGCCTATTTTGGAGATTTGCCATTTAGTTTCTCAACTCCAAAATTCAGCACCGCATGGCAATGCTTCGAGGTTGGAATAATGGCAGGATGCACCATTTCTCCACTGGCTTTTACCATGGCAATGGAAGTAATCATTAGGGCATCAAGATGGGTAGTAGGAGGAGAGCGCTTGGCTTCTGGGATGCGACTACCACCAATCAGAGCATACATGGATGATATGACAACCATGACTACAACAGTAGCCTGCACTAATCGGTTATTGGGGAAGTTAACAGATAATATTGAATGGGCACGAATGCAATTTAAGCCCTCTAAATCAAGGAGCATCTCGATAGTTAACCCTTTAGGCGCCAGAGTTTTTTTCCTAAAACGTTCGATATTGACATCTCAATTTCAAAAGGCTATATCTTAAAAGTGATAAAAGATAGAGACTTTCTGTAAATTAGAGAAATATTAAGGATGACCCAAAGTTTATGTAGGGATTACATTTTTCCATCTAATTTGCATATTATGACGTCATATGGTGGCGGCAATCTTGGATTATAGAATTTTCATGAAAAGTCACGTTTTAATGATAAAATGCAGCACTTCTTTCCCCCCAAAATATCCATCACCTTCTGTATGTTATATTGCACAATACTGAATGCTCAGGTCTATAGTAAGTAGTAAACAAACTGTGTAAATTATTACTAATAAATGGTAGAAACAAACCGAATGCATGTAGTGGTTGCCTTTTGCTGTAGAGATTTTCCATTTACTAAATACAGTAGACACTCTGATTCCATGTATGGGGCACATATATATTATTCATATGACATACAAACACAAGTAGACAAGACCTGTTTAGTTCAAACGCTCACTCGCACAGATCATGAGTGAGATGATACGAGTAGCGCGGCCAGATCTGCCTCGCGCGCGCGCGCCGAGTGTGCACAGCTCGGACTACTGTCATTGTCATTGCAACTCCCCACCCTGCCTCCATGTTGTCTCCTAACTGTCCTATGAATACTTCGACCTCGTCTTACATACCCAGTGGCATTAGACAAAGTCTCACCACAATACTGTCGCCGCGATTGCGGAGAGGATCTGATAACATGGCTCACTCGCACACTAGCTCCGCTTTTGATCTCACTGATTCAATGCGCTCTAACTCGAACATTTTGTATAGAAACATGACGTTTTTTTGATTCGGGGATGAAGTATGACATGTCTGCCATCCAGTGGAGGGGAGGTCGAACGAAATTTGACACCCAATTTGACAAAATCGGCCGTTTTATTCAGTGCCTCATCTTGTCGAGTAAACTCGACCGTGGCGCCTAGAGGGTTAAAGGAAAGGTAGTAGATAAAACATTCTTCATTAATGGTGAGGCAATACCAACAGTTTCTGAGAAGCCAGTGAAGAGTCTTGGGAGATGGTACGATGGGGATCTAAAGGACACAGTTCGAGTGGGAGAAGTTAAACGACAAGCAGTGGAAGGGTTGAAGAGCATAAACAGCTGTGCTCTACCAGGCAAACTAAAACTCTGGTGCTTTCAGTTTGGTCTACTGCCAAGGTTGCTGTGGCCACTGGCTGTGTACGAGGTTTCTTTGACAACAGTGGATAAGCTGGAAGCGTTAATAAGTTCATACATCAGGAAATGGTTGGGAGTTCCACACTGCCTCAGCAGAGTGGGACTTTATAGTAAAGGAATATTGCAGCTGCCAGTCTCTGCATTAACCGAGGAGTTTAAGTGTGCCAAGGTCAGACTGGAAATGACCTTAGTAGAGTCACGCGACAAATGTGTAAGGGCCCTGTGTTAAAAACTGGCAGAAAGTGGTCAGCAAAGAAATCTGTAGTAGAGGCAAAGGCTGACCTTCAAATTGGGGATATCGTGGGACAGGTACAGCATGGAAGAGGGGGTTTTGGGCTCAGTTTAGCTCCTCCTAAATGGCACAAGGCAGGCCCAGCTCAAAGGAGGAAGCTGGTAGTCAACGAGGTGCGAAAGCAGGAGGAGAGGATGAGGTGTATAAAGGCCATTTACCAGGCCAAGCAGGGAGAGTGGATGAGATGGGAGAGTGTGGAACAATGCAAAATGGGCTGGCAAGACCTTTGGTCAATGGAAGAGAGTAGGATCAGTTTCCTTATTAGGTCAACATATGATGTTCTCCCATCACCGCAGAACCTAAACCTCTGGGTAGGAGAGGATCCCTCTTGTTCTTTGTGTTCATCACCTGCCACATTAAGTCACATTTTGACAGGATGTAAGGTGGTTCTTAGCCAAGGTCGGTTTACTTGGCGCCATGACCAAGTATTGCGATGTTTGGCTTTAGCATTGGAAGGCAAGCGTAGTATGACCAATAAGTTGCCCCCTGTTCTAGCAAAACATTACACGCAGAAGACAATATTCCTCCGCCCAGGCGAGCAACCACCAAGAAAAGGTGCTAACACCAATTCTCGCCCAGGACAACTGGAAGCTGCTAGGGACTGGAAGATGCTGGCTGATCTTATTTTTCCACCTGAGATTGCCACCACTAACCTACGACCAGATATTGTTTTGTGGTCTGGATCAGCACGCATTGTTCAACTGATAGAGTTAACAGTGCCATGGGAGGATGCGGTAGATGAGGTATATGAGAGGAAGAAACTGCGGTATGCTCATCTGGCCGCTGAAGCAGAACAGCGAGGATGGAGAGTCCAGGTTTATCCAGTGGAAGTGGGTTGTCGAGGTTTTGTGGCACACTCTACAACCCGGTTCCTCAGAGACGTCGGATTCAGTGGCCAAGAGTTGCGTCGCACAGTAAAGAACTTATCTGAAGCAGCAGAAAGGAGCAGCAACTGGCTGTGGTTGAGACGGAAAGATTCTAGCTGGCTGTGTACAGGCCGCCACGCTACGGTTTCGTAGAATTCTTGAAAACTTGAAGAGTCTGTTGGTTTATTTGTATAGGTTGTATAGTATTTACAGTCATTATGTTCCTGTGTATATTGCGTGAATGACGGGTGGTTGGGCAGATATTGTGTTTTTGCGGTAGGTGGTATGCCATACGGAACCGTTGCCACTGAAACTGCATATGAACGCACCAGTGGGGCTCGACAGCCTTAGTCAAACGGGTTGGTGCGTATGGTTGGGTTGCGGAGAGATTGTGGTTAGGTCTCAGCAGCAGGAGGGATGTAGAGGTCAGTAAGCTGGGCTGAGTTGAGTGGGGGACGGAGGGGGGTGATTCTGGGACGCCAGAGTCACTGTCGAGCCCTCTTGAGGTGTCGTGGGCTAGTCGACGAAACACTGAGGACAGAAGGTGCCCACTTGAAGACCCTAGAGATGTCCCCTACTCGGCTCAATCCAGACGGTTATCGTGCTGGTCCACTAGGGAGACCACACTGTAGTTGCAGCCGTCGTGTGTGCTGACGCGCCAAGTACACTGCAGCCGTTAACGCCGGACAGAAGGGGAGTCACACCACCATATGGAAAGAAGCGTAAATGGGTGAAGCATAGGTTACTGTAAAGCTACGTCTTAGTGTTGCTTATCTTGGCGAAAGCAGAGTACAAATCAGCATGAAGTTTTAACATCTACTCTCGTGTAATGGAAATCAACTCTCTTTCCCTTGGTAAACTGTATGCATGTATGTATGTGTATGTTAGAGTAGTTTAAATGTTTAGTCTAGTTAATAAAATCTTGTTCATGTCACACGTAAAGTTGTCCGTGTCTCAAGCTCATACTGTATCTGGAGTCACTAATCATAGATCTTGACTACTTGCTCTTAGTAGTACTTAGTAAGAAAGACATTTCCCATGCCTTGGAAATGTACATTTCTATTAATCAATTAATAACCAATATTGAGTGTTCACAGGATGAACCGAGTAATTGGTTGTAATGTTAATGTAGCTACATCAAGTTAACCCGATTAACTGATCCAAATATTCATGATCAACAATTATAACAAGTTATGATTGATTATCAATATTTCATAGAGCTAATTTGCCACAGTTGAATTAACCTGATTCTCTTTGGCAGAATCCTCGCTTATGTAGAGGGATAGCCCCGCCCATTTCGGCGGGCTTTCTCTCCATAGGTTTGTCCTTAGCCACTGGCTCGTGCAGTTTCACTGCGTTATTCTATAATCTTCAGTAATCTGAGAAAAAGGGAACCTAAGGGAACCGAGATTACATTAATAACAGAGTACAATTTCTTCTGACGGTACACACAAAGGGTTTTTTTATTTTAACACTAAAATGTTAGATATGCATATATACAGTAGCCTAACTATTACACACCTTTTGGACCATCAGTGAGAGCAACGGTACCGCAGCATGAGTGTAGCATATACTCCATTTCTAGATGTTAAACGTTTTTAAATCTGATAACTCCAAAAAGCAACGAAATTGTCAGACATCCATTTAGCGCATGTTCACAGAGGAAAACAACTGAAAAACAGCACTGATTGTTCTCTTGATACTGTCTGTTTGTTTTACTGACTGAGAATTCAGATGATTCAGTGAGAGAGCAGTCCAAACGAATGGAAAGGGATTCAGACCAATCAGACCGTTTGACCAATTCATCATTTAGAACATAATTTAAGCGTCAAACATTCATGTGCGCTTCACGGCTGTTAAAAAAGCGAAGCAAACTTTTTTATTGAATATCCATCAACAGCAACAGCAGACCCCCGTCACTATAGCAAAACAGTGCTGGATGTAATTTCTATGGGCCCAGTGTTTGCTTTCTGCCTCTAAACATTACAAATCGCTTTATAAATGAATTGCTTTATATAAATAAAAATTTAACTGCAGGAAGTGAATGTAAAAACTGACGAGCTTTCGCCGCATATTATCTCAGACAACGAGAGATAAATCCTATTTCAACATAAGCTGATAACGGTAGGCCTATATAACTGTCTTAATTTATTTTCTTAACATTTCTCGTGTGGCCCATATAGTGAAAAAATAGTTAGTATTTCGTGTTAAACAAGTTGTTTTTGCCGCTCTCAACCCTTTCATGCATGAATTATGACAACCTCAGTCAGGTTTTTTTTTCTTGTGTTTATATTGCTCTTAGGGCATGAATTGTTTTACGCATATTTTTCAAAGAGATTTTCAGATGTCCACTTGCATACTTCAGATGACAGTATGCATTTATGGTTTTAACTGAAGAAATAATGTATTAAACATAATATAGTAACAACACAGAAATATTGTGTGTATTTAACAAACCAATGAATAAAATTAAATAAAATCATGTGGAAAATATTAAATATATATATAAAAAAATAGTATGAGTATAGTATAGTAATAGTATGAATTGTAGCTGAAATAAAGCTATTGATGTTTTTTGATCTAGTGAGTAGAGTAATGCATTAAAAGTAATGTGCATTACACAATCAGACTACTTTTTGATGTTACGAGTAAAGTAATACATTTCAAGTAACACACATTACGTAATCAGATTACTTTTTGATGTTACATGTAAAGTAATGCATTACAATAACGTGCATTATGTAATCAGATTACTTTTTTGATGTAACGAGTAAAGTAATGCATTACAAGTAACGTACATTACTTTTTTATCCATCCATCATCCATCTTCTTCCGCTTTTCCGGGGCTGGGTCGCGGGGGCAGCAGTCTAAGCAGAGACGCCCAGACTTCCCGAGGCGTTCCCTGGCCAGCCGGTAGACATAATCCCTCTAGCGCAACCTAGGTCTTCCCCGGTGGGATGCGCCCGGAACACCTCCCCGGGAAGGCGTCCAGGAGGCATCCGGAACAGATGCCCGAGCCACCTCAGCTGGCCCCTCTCGATGTGGTGGAGCAGCGGCTCTACTCTGAGCTCCTCCCGAGTGACCGAGCTCCTCACCCTATCTCTAAGAGAGCGCACAGCCACCCTGCGGAGAAAGCTCAGTTCAGCCGCCTGTATCCGGGATCTTGTCCTTTCGGTCATCACCCACAGCTCATGACAATAGGTGAGAGTAGGAACGTAGATCGACTGGTAAATCGAGAGCTTCGCCTTGCAGCTCAGCTCCTTCTTCACCACGACAGGCCGGTACATCGACCGCGTTACTGCAGAAGCTGCACGATCCGTCTGTCAATCTCTCGTTCCATCCTTCCCTCACTCGTGAACAAGACCCCCAGATACTTGAACTCCTCCACTTGAGGCAGGAACTCTCCACCAACCTGAAGCAGGCAAGCCAGTTTCCGTGTCCAGAGATAGGGTCGTCGGGGGCCCCCGCATTCGACTGCAGCCAGATCCACTATGCACCGGCCCCTTACGGTCCCTCCTGCAGGTGGTGAGCCCACGGGAGGCCACGGTAGGGCGGCCACACGTCACTCATTCGGGCTGAGCCCAGCCGGACCCCATGGGGGGAGGCCCGGCCACCAGGCGCTCGAATGCAAGCCCCAACCCCGGGCCTGGGTCCAGGGTGAGCCCCCAGCTGCGCCATGCTGGGCGACGTCTTGGTCCTTGATTGTTACTTTTTTAATGTTAATGCAAATTACATTCTAATAACACAAATACTTTTACAGTCAAAAAAGTTACTGCAGATGAAGTATTTAAAAAAATTACAGTCACAGTAATAGTATGAATTGTAGCTGAAAAATAGCTATTGATGCATGATGTCCAATGTAGTGGATAGACGAATAACCAGAATTTCCTCCCAATCTAAAATCAATTCCTTGGAAAATTTTACTGTGAAATGACTCATTAGATATTGCTTGATGCTACAACATTTTACCTGCAAGAGTCTCCTAGGATAGAAGGAATTAATGGATACTCTGGAGCAACTTGGCATTTCTGACTGGCCATCGACAAAAATCGACATACAACGGCTTGCCGTTTGGTGGCAATGTATAGGATGATGCACTAGGGTCTTTAAAACCCTAACTATGCCATTAAAACCCATGCATATGCAAGAAAATGCTTTTTGAATAGATGTCCACTGTAGTGACCTGTAGTGATGCGTGAAAAGGTTAATTTTCATTAATGTTTGCTTGGACATATTATAGATTGTTAATCATTTTAATTATAGGCCTATAATTCATTTCATAATAGACAAAATTTTTAAATAATTTACAATGAGGAGTTAGCTAATCTATCTATTCTTTTATTATCCTCGCAGCATGTCGGTTATGCAGTGATGCGCTGTGAAATTATTGCGGGGCAAATGTATCGTAATATCAATTTAACAATAAAAGTAGGCCTACCCTAATAAGAATAGTAATAATTTAATACATAAATTGGAAATAAATCCTCTTGATATCGACAGCTGATACTTTTGATGATATCTCTGGATACACGATATTATGGTCTATCAGCGCACGGGGGTTTATCGCGCATATTTCACACATATAGTGTGAGCAGACAAGTTGCAGCGCGCCAATTGGACCGTATAGTGTCAGCACATAAATCGTGAACTTTGGCTTTACATCGCATGAGATCTACTCGTAGAGTTGGTAATCTTGCTGGAATCGCACAGTGTATGCCCGCCTTAAGGAACACCGAAATTAATTGGGTTTAATGCTGGAATTATGCAGCATTTGGAACTATTGTTTGCCTCATGACACACACTATGGGAGTGTTTCAACTGTTTTTCAATGGCTCTGTAACGGTCACCAGCTGGAGTGCCCTTGAGAGCCACCAGAGGGCACTCCACATCAGACTATTGTCATTCCCTCACAAACTTTTCATCCATTATCACATTCACCTGTATCTCATTATCTTGTTTAGCTCACCCCATATAAGCCTGGTTCACCCTATCACTCACTGCGAAATTTTGTTTAGTGTTACACTGCAATTCCGAGAATTCTCCCTGGTTTCATGTCTCTTGGTTCTGTTCCATGGATTACTCTTTTGCCTGTGTTCCCTACCTTGTTGTGTTTGTTATTGTTTGGACTGATTACCTGGTGTTTATGACCTTTGTTTTCGACTACGATTGTGGATTACCCTTTCCCATTAAATATTCAACAATATTATTGATCTGCCTTACTTCAGGTGGACGATGACGCAATTTTCTTCTAGAAACAAACTTGTTTTATTTTCATGTTATCACTGTGAAGCTGCTTTGATACAATCTGTATTGTAAAAAGCGCTATATAAATAAAGACTTTCAAATAAATTTGGATCCTCAACCTTCGTGTCTCGGAGCAGTTCCTAACAGAAAAACCAGCAGTACGACTAATCCGTTTACAGCAAGGTAACAAACCACTCGAGGACCACAACCGAGATTTCCTAGACCTTGCGCATTTCACCAACTTTCCTGATTTTGCCCTTATTGGCTTTTTTTGTTATGGACTCAATGAGTTCTATCAAACAAGTCTCATCCGTGATGGTCCTCGAGGTTCACTCATCGAATTTATGGACTATGCTCTGTTGTTGGCTGGTTCCTCCTTCACTGTTGGGGAGGTTGAGGACTCTTCCTCTAAACTTTCTTTTGGGGGGTGCACCATGCATCAAGCTTCAATGGCCACCGAGCTTGGCCCACCATGGTCACCAGCATCTCCAGCCAAAATGGTCGCTAGTCCTGTGTCTCCAGTGCATAGAGTGTAAAAAAAGATGGACAACGCCCCTTCGCTCTCTTCCATTGGTCAGAAGTGAAGCCGCCAGTGTCCCGATATGGCGCTGACATCTTGGAACTTGAGTCTGCGCAGTAGCGATCTCGGGACCAGACCTGCGCAGTAGTGAGCAGGAAGTAAAGCCGCGAAATCAAGGCCCCGCCCTCACTCTCGCAGAATCAATCGCACTTGCACTTTTTTAAAATTAATTATAGAAATTTAGATTTTAAATTTAAAGCTCCAATCTCCTCAGTCCTCCGAAGATCCCGAAAAAAAAGTCTGTTGGTGCTTCAGTGACTACTTCGCTCAGAGAACCTGTCAATCACAGCTGTCAATCATGATGTCACACCACCGCATCAAATAACTAAATAAAAACAAACTTATTTTAACCCTCTGGGGACCAAGAACGCACCCGTGCGTTTTGGCAGTTTTTTTTCACATAGCAGCAACATAGACTTAAAATACTCCGTCATTTATGGTCATATAAATAAAATCAATACATGATTATAAACTATAGAGGGTTTTCTTTTTTTGTGTACACTCACATTAACATCAAAACCTTTTTTTTTTTTTTTTAATAAATAAAATAAACAGGGTGCGCTTTCAGCTCACTCTGTCTCCGCAAAACTCTTTCTGAAACATGTCTGAAAAATGAACTGAAACTCAGCTAATACTTATCACACAAACATGAAACATACGTCTAAAGAACGCTTTAAATTTCTACTTTTAAATAAAACAATTCACATTTAAAACAAATATTCTCCTGCAATGTAATCTGTATGAAACTAAAGAGAAGTACAGTTTCTCCTGTCTCAGCTCATTATCGTTAATTTGTTCACACCCACTCGCAGAGCGCGCTATTCATAAGATAATGTGTTGAGGCCATATGCAAAATAGATAAACGCCCCCAGGCAAATGCTGTAAACTCTGTAAACACACTAGATTTTTTAGTCAGATTAAGATTCGTCTTGCGCGCGCCTATGAGGAATAATCCTGGGACATTTACCACAGAAGTGCTGGTTTATTTTCACTTCGAAGAGGAGCAACAGATTCAGCTGAGAAGTGTAAAGTGTTTTATGCTTGTGCTTTGTTCTAGTCGCGATATAGAATAACGTTAGTGTCTGTAAACGGACAAATAGCATACTGTTTAAATGTGAATCATGTTTCTGTGTGAGTGTGTGTGAATGAATGAATGAATGAACGCACAGATACTCACTGTTACAGACGAAATAAAAGACAACATTTCGTTGACTAGTTTTGGATAAAGTTTTTCAAATCAAATAAGCTTCAAATAAGCTTCAAAATAAAGACATCAAATAAGCTTTTGTTAGGAGTTTCTGGGGATAGAAGTGTCCAGACGTATGCACCCTGTATTTTAAAGAAGAACATTTAATTATTTGCGATACATTATTCATTTACAAAGAATTGAGGGACATTCATGTCCCTAAAGGTTGGAGTTTTCCTCATTTTTTTAATTAAGGCATTAAGATTTTTTATTCCTCTTTTTAGTCAACTTTAGCATGGGTGTGTTCACTTATTCTAAGCAGTGTGTGTGTGTGTGTGTGTGTGTGTGTGTGTGTGTGTGTGTGTATATAATTAAAAAGCAATTTTAACCAGAAAAATCTACAATGCATGCCCAAAGTCGTGCAGCCATATAGTTTCTCTTGATATCAGCATGTTCACAGGAGACTGTACATAAACATAGTAAAATGAAAAATCAAAGACCTTGGAAATGTACTATGTTTCAGGGATGGGACCAGTGGCGTAACTATCGGTAAGCAGGGTACGCGGTTACTTACGGGCCCGGACCAATCAGGGGCCCGCTTGACTGGAAGATATTGATTGACAGCCGGGGCCCCCTATCGCATATTACTACTTTTAGTTTGATCGCATTTTACTTTATCACGATTTTGTTTTAAATAAATAATGACAACATATTTTACAGATCATTAAATACATGTGTGAAACGAACAATCATGGATTTTGGTGTAATTTGTTTTGAGCTGGGACTGGGGAATCCCCGGGTCGGCTGTTTAACGTTACACGCGCGCGCCACTTCATGCGTTTTCACAGATCGGATAGCTACTGATTTATCAAAACGATTCAATTTACAGCTGGTCACATAAATGTGTTTTTGCAAAACAGATATAAATCCGATCTTCAATTTCCGCGCTATATGCAGATTTAATAGAGTTCACGTCACCGAAAGCAACAGTTAAGCTGCATTTTATTGATCATCAGCTAAAATTTCTAAATCGAAGACCGCAATTAGAGAGAGCGGCAACAGTACTGGTAAGATCATTTCGTTTCTTTACTTTTAATGAAGATGATTGTGTGTTAAGCGAGCGTCTGCGACTTACTTTCACTTTGATTTGCGATAGTTTGTGCGTTGGCTTGATGAATAGATGCTCATCTGCGGTGATGCGTGTTGTTGCAGAAGCGTCGTCATATCTGACTATGACATATAGCCTATAACACGCTCTCACACGTTTATTTTTTTAGCATTTTTAGAGGAGTAAAATTGACATATGTGGTTTCAACAACCAGATGCATTTACACTTGTCCAGTGTCGTCTGGAATGCGGCCCAGACCACCTCCTGAAGTGGTTTGAGCGACCGGATTCAAATCCGTCTCGAATGCGTTTCGAAGGGAATTTACACCTGGTCTTTTCACGATCGGATAGCTATACGATCACAGAAAAAGCATGAAGTGGCCAGGTGTAAACAGTTCCTTGCGTATTGCATGCAAAAGCCTACTCGTGGACATTGCGTCATCACGTGTTGTAGTAGGGGGCCCGCGTTGATAATCCTGCATAAGGGCCCGGTGTTGGCTCGTTACGCCACTGGATGGGACAATGCTGTGTGACTGTGCAAGCCTCTGTCTTTAGATCAGTGTGTTTACTAATGTGCTTTTTTGTCCTTTGTTGTGTATCTTTGGATTAGTTTGTGTTGTAAATAAATCCAAACAATCTAAAAGCCATTCTTTTTTTTTTTAAATCTCCTCATTCTTTGTGCAAGGCTCCTCATAATGATATGGCCTGATAGCACCTAATAGGGCCATTATGGGAGGATCTTTGTCTTTCTCAGGTGTGAAATGCCATACATATTAATGAGAGATCACGCCTCCTCGCATAAAGCTTTCTCAAACAAAACACGTCATACACATTCTAAAAGACTTTATTGACTTATCTGAATGAGTAGTCAGGATGATTCTCACATAGTTTTGGAGCAAATATTCTAGACTATGTGATACAATTTTCAAAAGTCTTGTGAAGAAATAATCAATATGTGTTTTGTGGCCTTATTTCAGAAACTTTTTTTAAAAGTTTTTCAATAACCATGCATAAATAATATTCTCTCAAAAATACAAACATGTACATACATGTTGCTCACATATTATGGTAGCCCTGTTTGTGCTATATAGAGTGAATTTACACCTTTGCCATTAACATGTTTATAAATAACTGAAAAAAGCACAAATGTCAGTGCATGTCAAAACATCCCAAGGGCCCCAAAAACCCCTTGGTCCCCAGAGGGTTAAAAACAAACACTTGAACTTACATCAGCGTGATAAAAACTACAGTAAATGACAGAAACCATCTTTGGAAAAACGATATTTGAAGTGTAATTTAATTGTTTAGTTGGTCTCACGTGCCGTTGAATAACATGGGGAGGCGGGGTTTATGACCTATACTAAGACCAGCCACCGGACGGGCGATCAAGACGTTTTGGCTTCACTTTTCAGGGCTTGTGCGGCACGCTTGCTCCAGTGTCTTCCCGTCCTGAGGTTTCTACACCAGAGCCTGAGCTTTTTCACGTCATGCCTGCCGAGCCTGAGCTTCTTCACGTCATGCCTGCCGAGCCTGAGCTTCTTCACGTCATGCCTGCTGAGTCTGAGCTTCTTCACGTCATGCCGCGCCTGAGTCAGCTCCGGAAGATACAGCACTCATCATAGTCGCCATGGCTATTTTGACTGTGTGGGCAGCACACACATCGGCTCCAGCCCATGAGCCCTTGGCCAAGATGGCCGCCGCCGTTCCAGTGCCTCGTCCCAAAATGGCCGCCGCCGCCATTCCAGGGTCTCGTCCCAAGATGGCCGCCACCATTCCAGAATCTCGTCCCAAGATGGCCGCCGCCACGCCTGTGTCTTCGGACAAGATGGCAGCCTCTACGCATGTGTCTTCGGTCAAGATGGCAGCCTCTACGCCTGTGTCTTTGGACAAGATGGCAGCCTCTACGCCTGTGTCTTTCGGACAAGATGGCTGCCTCTGCTCCTGACCAGCAGGCGCCTCCCTGGCCCCCTGAAGCATCGGATCCGCCCTGGCCCCTTGCACTGTCGGCGGCGCCCTGGTCCCCTGCACGGCCTGCTCCGCCCTGGACGCATGCTTTACCCTGGACGCCTGCCCGACCTGCTCTGCCCTGGACGCCTGCTCAGCCTGCTCCGCCTTAGTCTCCAGGTCCTCTTACGCTCTACGGGCCTGGCCCTCCACCCCACCCCCGGGTCCGCCTCAGCTCAACCTCCCTACTGGACAATTTTAGGAGCATCTGGAAGCCACTCCTTTGAGGGGGGGCTATGTAATGGTTACCAGCTGGAGTGCCCTTGAGAGCCACCAGAGGGCACTCCACATCAGATTATTGTCATTCCCTCACAAACTACATTTCCCAAAACTCACTGCCCGGACTTTTCATCCATTATCACATTCATCTGTATCTCATTATCTTGTTTAGCTCACCCCATATAAGCCTGGTTCACCCTATCACTCACTGCGAAGTTTTGTTTAGTGTTACACTGCAATTCCGAGGATTCTCCCTGGTTTCATGTCTCTTGGTTTTTGGATTTCTTGCCTGTTCTGTGGATTACTCTTTTGCCCGTGTTGCCTGCCTTGTTGTGTTTGGACTGATTACCCGGTGTTTATGACCTTTGCCTGTTTTCGACTACGATTGTGGATTACCCTTTCAATAAAACTGCATTTGGATCCTCAACATTTGTGTCTCGGAGCAGTTCGTGACAGGCTCTGTGTTGGATTAAATTTCAAGCCATTTGGAACACCACTCAACCAATCAGATTTTAAGACCAAAACATGCTGTTGTAGCTATATTTTAAATTCTCAAATTTGAAGTTAAAACATATTATATTTATCAGTATTATAATTCATCCTTAATGCCTGGTAATTTTGTTGCCAACTGTTTGTCAGGATATTCAGCAATGCAGGGTCTCTGGCTACCATGGAAGTTTGTTGCCATGGAAATGCACTGTGTGTTTCCTGTTTGTCGTTGTCCTTTCCTTTCAGGGCTCAGTGTTACACCAAAAACTCAGTTACCTGAGTCACGAATGGGAGACTTCTGCTTCCAACTGCTCTCCACAGATCACCTGATAGCCAAGACTCAATTTGCAGAGTTTAATCCTGTGAAGAATTTACCTGTAACGTCTAATGAGATGTTTTGAAATGGGTTTTGTGCCCTAAACAAAGAGCAAAACAATGTTCAGTTAGAGAAGTTAGGTCTTACTTTCTGTAGGTACTTTGTTTAGTTTACTAAGGGGCCATTTGCCCCTTTTTGCATATAAACATGCTTACGACACTCCCACATTCAACAATTTCTGGCAAGCTCCCCAATGATTTTCTTCTCTTAGAATGATAAACGTATTGATAGGTTGCTGGTCCTAAGACTAAAGTCATCCCTTTGTCTGCTGGGCAGAAAGGAGAGACTTCAGGGAGGATAAACTTAGTTCAGATGAGAGGAAAGGCAAGCCTTTTATCTTGGGCAGGCACTGTATTTTACACAATGTCCCTCCAGTGTAACCTAACAAAGGGCTCCTTATGTACTTCCTCTAGGCTGGCAGGTCTAATACTGCGGCACAGGGGACGGTTGCGAGGAGACGTCTTTTAGAGAGGCTTTGGATGGTGTGTCGGATAAAGAACAATTCATTGAATCAGCGAAATGTGTGTGTGTGTGTGTGTGTGTGTTGTGCCCTGCTGAAAGGTGGTGTCTGGGCCAGTAAAAACTAGCTCTACTCCGTCCTTTGCCCACCTTGTTTGAACCTCTGCCTGAAGCAGTCGTTTTCACTTCCTGTGCAATTTGATCAGTTTCTGGTTAATTTAGGTCAAAATAAGCATAATTAGTTGAATGCAATGCTTTTGTTTTATTTTTCACAATAATTTGATGATTTTTTCCAGGACTCTTCATATAATAGGAGAATTATTTAGTCATTGTGCTCAATGATTCAATGTCAAGGCCTTTAATTTAACTAATCTGTATCTTAACCCCTTATCCTAGTGGTTGTTCAGTTGCTTCCATTAACTCATGTTGAACTTTGGCATTGCCCCAGAAGGTCCCACGCCCACTCGCTCCCACCCTCTCTCTCTCTCTCCCTGCCACGGTTGGATGCCTCCTGCCCTGATGCTGTCCATTCCCAGTAGGGGCCTCTGTTGATTGGCCCGGCGTGTGTCCTGCACTGTGTGGTGGTGTGAATGACGGCCCCTGTCAGCTGTGACTGGCTCCCCGGCGTTCGGCATTCTTCACTTGAGTGACAGCAGATAGTACCTCCCTTGAATTATCCTAAAAGATTGCCTGTGTGATGGCAGGACCACCTCATCCCAGAGAGAAAAAACATCTTGGCTGGGACTCTTTAATGTCGCTCTCTCACTGAGAAACTGAGTCATGACCTCTGAGCAAGTGTTCGCATGTGTCGCTCCTCTCAGCCAAAATTAATCATTGGACATATTGAATTTATAACTCCACTGGAATCAAATCGCTTTTCATTAGGGTCTTTTATAGGAAGCTGTTTGTTTTCTCCTTTTATTATCCAAAGCCACTTTGATACGTATTATCAGTTCATGCAATCCCTGTGAATCAAACCCATCCCCTTGCTGTTGCTAGTGCCATGCTCAACTATTTGAGAGCTACAGAAATATTCTCTTTGTTTTTTTGGTCTACTGAAATTTACTATAAATTATATTTGCAAATAACTTTAATGTATTTTTTTACGTATATCTTTTTCTATCTCAGGGAAATATTTTAAGAAATAAAGCCAAAACTCTGCATGAATAGGCGATACCGAAATTTAAATGATTATATTATTTAAGAACTGACTCTTAAATTACACTTAGGTTTAAGTCTCTCCATTGTCCTGAAGCAGGCATCATTTCTTCTGTGGAGCAACAGGTGGTCATTTGTGAACAAATTAGACTAGGTTTTGTAATTACTTCTTTTTTTAGCCAAGATTACTCCATGACTGTCAATCATTGTCTGTTCTGGCATTAATTACTGTTTATTAATGTCCTGTTTTGTTCTGAAAAAAAAATGGCGCCAATTACAGTCAATCACTGTTCATTGCTTAAAAAAAAGTAAAACCAATCTAAATTAATGTATTTGAATGGTGTATATTGAAGGTATATCGTATTTATGCTGAATTGTAATTTTCTGCTTGCCCATGTGTCTGGCCTACTAAGTAAACTGGCCTAATTTAACAAATGGCCACCTGTTATTGTTCTAGGAGTGGACATCTGGTTAAACAAAAGAGGGAATTATGGAAATAAAACTTAAAACCTAATAGGGTGTCTAGAGGAGTGATATTTGGGATGATATCTCTTTTACACATCTATATGATTTAAGGTATTATAATTTCAATGTGTCTTGGACAAGGATTAAGAAGCATCTCTGGACATTTGTAATCATCAATTAGTAACAGACAAGTGCTCTTTTTTCCTAATTGCCTGACAGCCCAACCCATATGGGTCAACATTAACTAGTCTGTACATAAATACAATTTAAATGACCCTCAGCCATGACTGCTGTATTTGCTACATGTGAAATTTGACTACAATTAGCTACACATGACATTTTTAGAAGCATTATGAGGTTACATCCTGAATTCATAATAATATTTATAAATATATATATATATATTTGATATATAAATATATTTAAATAAATACATCAATTGACAAAAATACTTAATTATGTATGTCTTGCAACTGTTACGATTTGTAAGTAATAGCACATACACAGAGAGTCTAGCAGGTGTTCACATGACTTGGATCAATTCAACAGTCTTCACTTTCCGGCCTCTCGAATTATTGATTTGCCTATTGATTTTTTCATGTAAATCTTACAAACACTTGACTGAAAGAAAGTAGAAATCCAATTAAAAATAGTCTGAAAAGGTAATCCTAATCCAATCAAGGCTAGAAAATGTATTGATCTGCAGAGTCAAAATCAATACTGCACACGGGAGGGATATTCAAGTGAAATGTCAAGAGAATGTTTTAGCATATTCAGAAAACAGTGAAAGCATCTCACAATATTTGATAAAGTATGGAGTTGTTCTTGGTTTTCTTTCAGTTAGCATTTATAGATCAATAACCTTGTACTTTGGTTTATTATTATTTAGCAAATTATTTTAATTATTTGACTAATGCTTACATTGGATGATTATATATGGAACAGAATGTATTTAAGATGACCCCTGAAATCCAAAGTGTAAGAAAACAGAATAATCTCTTTGGGACCCTGTGTGGAAATGTGGGAAAGGTTTCGGAAATGAATGGAAATACACAACGCAAAAAGCGAGGAGGATAAACAACACTCTAGGTATTCTTCTGGCCATGGTGCTTCTGAAATGCCACCTCGGCCCCTGAATGCCAGACGCGCTGTGCCCTGACTCGCGGGACGTTCTCACACAATCCCACAATTCACGTGGAGGGAAGCAGCTGCAGGCGGGAACATTCTGTGAGGAGGTGGAGGTTGGGAATGCACTGCCGAGGGAAAAAGGTCTGGATAGGTTACAAAGAGAGTCCCAAACATGGAACAAAGCTGGCATTCAGCGTTAAACCCCACTACTCACTGCCGAGTGTCAGGTTGATGCGTAATTCTGCAAATGTCAAAAGCACGATTTGTTTGCATGTATGTGTATTAAACATAATTCTGAAGGAGTGGGATGTGAGCATGCTTTACAAGCCTCAAACATGAGGTTGTTGTGCTTGGGGAGGAACTGTTAACCAGTGGCTCTAGCACATCCATTGGATGACACTTGCATCTTTCTGCCTTCCAATGCAAGAGAATCCTTATAATTGGTTAATGTCATCAAAGCCTGCTTTGCATTGCTTTAAACAGCCAAAGCTGTGCTAATGCTATTAATGCAAGCCAGTTATTACGTGCTAGCTGATGTCTTTGCACTTGCTTCTAGGAAATTCTGATTGCTTGAATGTTTTAAAACCTTCTAGAATCAAATCAGCTCTCACATCTGTGTGCCTCTTCAGCAGTCCAGAATCTGCTGTTGGTTTTACATGGCATCTATATACTGCATGTTAGATGTTTATAGAGTTGTCCATTATTATTATCATTGCTAGCACAATTTGAATCTGTAAATAAATTAACTTTGTGTCTCGTGTTGCTCAAAGATCAGGTTTAAAATTGAATGTGTTCTTTCTGTTCTGATTCATCATGTTCATTTGAGGACATTTTATTCATGAACTAAAAAGCATCCAGAGTGGACTTTCTAATAAAGGTTCTAGCAAATATATATATTTAAGGAAGTATCTCAAGATTCATCCCTCCACGTTGCATCAGACTGCTAATTCTTAAAACTCTCATCAACTGTCGAAAATGTAACAAAAATATAAATAAGATCAGTGCCATGTAGTGTTTTCTATTATAAATTAGAACTTGGTTTCAGTAATTATTTTATCTCCACTCAATGTAATGAGAAAAAAAAACACGTTTGTGGTGTCATAACAAAACTGAACTCTGTTAACTGACTTTGAGTTCAAATTATTTTTGACTTTCTTTACATGCTAATGCAATGTTCAGTGATACTTGAGAACATGTCAGAACGATTAACACCTCTAATGCACTTCCAAGTCAACATCAGTGTCATTTATAAATCATTTTTTATCAACACCAAATTCATGCTTCGACAGAATGTGACAGAGTAACAACATTTTTATGAATTTATTATTGACAGCAAAAAAACCTTTATTTTCTTAACTGCACCACAGTTAATGCAGTCTTGCAGTTTGCTGCTTAGTAAGTGTCGTTCAAAGCTCGGTGAAGTAAGTACACCAGGATAGTAAGTGAATGGACTTGGAATACCTGTCAGTGTTTGCGCCTCTCTCTCTCTCTCTCTCTCTCTCTCTCTCTCTCTCTCTCTCTCTCTCTCTCTCTCTCTCTCTCTCTCTCTCTCTCTCTCTCTCTCTCTCTCTCTCTCTCTCTCTCTCTCTCTCTCTCTCTCTCTCTCTCTCTCCCTCCCTCCCTCCCTCCCTCCCTCATTTGCTGTATAAGTCTGTGATATCTGAACCGTGCCCAGCTCTCATGTCTATGAAACTCCCCAGTCTTTGTTTGGGGAATATAATTCCCATTTGGGCCTCCCCTCATCGACACAGAATGAGGAGCGTTCGGGGGAGGGGGGCAAAATGTGTGTGTGTGTGTGTATTTATGGCTTTAGGGTGGGTGGGGGGATTCCAAAAACCACAAATCAACAATATAGAACTGATGAAAATGCAAATAAACTTTGAAAAGCTTCTGCGCACACAGGCACCTCATTGGTTGCCCACTTGTTGTACAGCTCAAGATGCCAAAAAAGAAAAAGAAAAGAGAAGATCCATGCTCCTGTTCTGCACAGCTTAAAAAATTAAAGCCCTGGCCGAGGTGGGGGGCTCTCTCTGTGTGTGTGTGTGTGTGTGTGTGTGTGTGTGAGAGAGGGATTCAGATCCTGATCCTGTCATTATAGGCAGCACTGCAGGCAGGAGTCATCGCTAGAGCACAGGGCTATGTGCGTGCATGTGTGTGTGTGTGTGTGTGTGTGCACTTTTTTTCTCCCATAATGCAGTGTGATAAGGATTGGCCTACATGGGGCTGAGAGAGTGGCGTCTGATGAAGGCTTGATTAGTGTGTTATCTACTCCTGAGCTGCTCCTGATGAAAGCTACTGACGGGAGAATGGCTGGGAAAACGGCAGACAGCTCCATCAAATGGCAGCTATGTTATGACATGACAGCCAGGACCTGGTGGATGGTAAGTTTGGTGCTTTTTGGAGCTTTTTTTTTTTCTTCACTTTTTTCCCACCAATTTTTGAGTGACGTAACTCCTCCTTCAGTGCGATTCATAGCGTGTCTTAGAGAAAAGGTTTTGCGCGAGCAGTTGTTTGAATTTGAATTATGTGTTGTATCATTTGAAAAATTTAACTGAGATATATTTACAGGCTATTTACAGAAACTTTTGGTGATTCGTGTAAAAGAGTAAATACATGTTTTTTGTATTTACTTCATTTTTTACTGCTGTACTTCTATTTCTTTTACATTTATTAGAAGACACCCAGTCTTCTAATGTGTTGATATTGACTAAAGTGTGTGTTGTATAGGGATGTCACTGGTGTCACGTGAGGTCAGGAGCCTGCGCTTGACTGTCAGGAGGTCAAGGATTTTTTTCTTCTGTTTGTATACTCCGATCTATACTATGCTAGGTCATAGCTTACTTTTAATTAAGTTTAAAGTGTCCGTTCCAATTCTCTCTATTTATGGGATTTTGACAGTTTGTCAGCGATGATCAGGGACCCCTTCAGATGAAAATTAAGTTTTAAAGTGTTATAAGAAATCAATTATTCTGGATGATGTTTCTTGTAGTCGCTGCTCCGTTGATATTTCTGATAGTGACTTTCTTCCCTGGTTTTGGCCATGCCGG
The DNA here is from genome assembly GCF_029890125.1 of Rhinichthys klamathensis goyatoka. Classification (NCBI taxonomy): domain Eukaryota; kingdom Metazoa; phylum Chordata; class Actinopteri; order Cypriniformes; family Leuciscidae; genus Rhinichthys; species Rhinichthys klamathensis. Next base: position 86,884 of record NW_026607285.1, on the reverse strand, counting down.
TTATGAACACTGTCGCTCAAGATGTGGTTTTGCTCTGCACTTGTTGACATTTTTCTCTCTGTTTGTCTATATTTCCTCCTGGCAGACAAAAGCCTCTTGTTTGAGCGTCAATTTCAATGAAGCTACAGCTACTTCTGGTTCTCATTCCGCTATGACTGTTAATTTTACATCGAAAGTCATACTTTTTTCCTTCTGCCAGCTGTCTTGTCAGTTAACAATTTATCATTGTGTTATTTCATACAGTGACAATAATTAGGGTGTAAAGGGATGCCTCTAAGCCACTGTTTTAGATGTTTCATAACTACAAAAATGTTTAGAAATGTTTTTGGAGAAATCTTTTTTTCTCCAGACAAAGTCAGAAATTTAGTGGTAACGTACTTTACTCATTTGGACACGATTGTGTCAGTAATACACTTTCACACATACACTTTTGTATTTTCAGTTATGAAGTCATTAATTTTTGTGTAAACCTGTGGATCCTGTCTGAGCCATTAAAAGTCAACCCGGGTAGGCTACTCACAGAAAAATTAAATAACAAATATAACAAATAAAGATTAAATTGTATAATTAGTATACATAATTCAAACTTACATTCCTTTTTATGTAGGCTGTTTGTTGAAGGACAACTGCAATAACCATCTTTCTGTGCTTTTCACAAAAGTTAACGTTTGTCTGTTCTGGTTGTAGATATGTTAGGGTTAGGGTTACACACTCATTAATGTACTGTTTTATTATGTGATTTTTTTGTCTTAATTTGTTATATTATGCAGATTTTTTTACTGAACACATTTTTACTGAAAATGATTAAATAAAAAATACAGCAATTCATTTAGTAACAGACACAAGTAAGGGACTACCTTTATGTTTAATCATTTTCAGGACAAATGTTACAGTATACATGAATGTTATGCAGTAGATATGTGTACATTAATAAGAAATGAAAAGATGTAATGTGTTTACCAGTGAATATTCTCTCTATTTATGGAAAATAATTAAATAAGACACACATTCTCCTTGGCTTTAGTTTCATTTTGACAGATGGGATGTTTTCATCCTTCCCAACCAATGTCCAATGTAATATCTGAGTTTAATCAAGAATTTGGAACATAGCACATTTCAAAAATATTTTTCATAATGGTAAAAAAAGAAAAAGAAAAATGTGGCACAACAAATTCATATAAAACACCTTGGATCTGGCATGGACTCACCTGCAGATGGACATAAGCATCTAAACAAGGACAAGGTCCAGACATGGTTCCGTTTGAAATGCTAACCACTAAGAAACTGGTGCAAAATGTCAGCACTGTCACAGATGCTGGGGTGAGCTACGCAGAAAGGAAATCAGCATTTATCACTAATCCCTGTGGCCAACAGTTGTTCATTAAGGTATACACTACGGCCCCCCCTTTTTTGTTTATTGAGGGTCTTTTTTTCCTGCAAGAGTCTCTCTGTCTGGCTTGCTTTGTGCAGCTGGGAGACTGATGTCAGTCTGCATGCAGCCTCCCAGCAATCTGGCCTTCAGACGGTACTCCTGCTCTCCTGCCGAATGTGGGTCGAAGATTAGCATAATACCAACTAATCGTGAATAACATTAGCATTGAGTAAGGCGGTAATTAAAAGGATTAGCACTAGGGGAAGAAATAAATGAGGAAATTCTATGACAACTGTGTTTATGATATTGATTGGATGACCACTGGGATCTGATGCTCGTCAGGACTGTTGGTCAGATGATGAGAACACGTTGACCGCTTATAATGGGCAGACAAAGTAGCCCTGCTTATTTTAGAACTTTAACTAATGATTGTCTGTTTTATGCCAGGTATTGTGACTGTATTCTGTGAATGTCTAAATATGTACTAATTAAATGTATGTGCATAAACAAGTGTTTGGTAAAGAACTTTGAGATGCTTAGCGTTTAACTCTTCAATGACTAGCATGTAAACTGATCACAACACGGGATTAGTGTCAGCTGACATATGACAGTAGTTATGTTGCACTTTTAGATGGGTCACCTTGGTCCTTTTGATTTAGACTCAAATCCCTGCACTGATCTATCTAGTAAATGGTATTGTTCGTCTGGAAGCTAAAGTCTCTCCATAATCACAGTGTTAATTATTCCGGATGTTGGGCACACCTCAGGTTTGTTTGATCATTATCATAGGGATCAAGCTCAACTTCTTCTAAATGCTTTCTGCAGACACTGTGTATTATTAGAGTAGCATGTTTAAAGTTTCTGCCACCATCATCTCACCATTTATCTCTAGTACCACTAGGACCACAATAAACAACCACTAAATGTGCACTCAGAGTTTTATTCTCATAAAATGTTTTACACATAAAGCAACAAATAGTATTCTAAGAAACATAAAATAAAATACTACTACAAGTAGTAGTAATAATAATAATAATTAGTATTACATTTAACAGTACAATTGGTTTCTTCATGTGTAAAACATTTAATGACAATTAATATTCATATAGTGCCTTCCCCAAGCTTAAGGATACTCATATTACTACAGAGAAGAAAAAGGTTACATTTTATTTCGATAGTCCATTTTAAACATTCTACTAACTAACTAAGTATCTAACAACTACATGTAAGTTAACTCTCACCAATTTGCAAATACATGTCAATTAGCTCTCATTAGAGTATTAGTAGACTGTTAGGTTAGGGTTAAGTAGAATAAGTTTACTTGTACTTGCACAGTTATTTATAGTCAATGTCTGTTGGGGGACCAAGTGTTAGCTGATATTAAGCAGACAGTCAACTAAAGACTGGTAGTTGACATGCAGTTGAAAAGTTATAGTTAGTAGAAAGTCTAAAGTGGACTATCAATATATAGTATTTCAAAAAAGAAAGAAAAACATTAAAAATATCTAATAGTTTTAAAAAAAATTTTTTTATGGAATTGGTCATCTGATTGGGTACTTCTACTGAATAAGTAATTACTTTGTGGCAGTTTAAAAAGTGTTTTATGTAGTTGTTATGGTATCCAGGCACAGAGAGAGCAGGGGCTTGGATCTAGGTAACCAATCTTTATTTACAAAACTGAACTTCTACAACGATATAAAGCAAAGATCTCAATAAGAACATAAATGTAGAGCAGCATAACATAGACAATATCCGACAAGTAACTAACTGAACCCAACAGGGGGTATAAATACACAGGACTAAGGGGCTGTTTACACTACATCTTTTCAACCAAAAACCTGTTATGCGTTTTGGCCGTTGATTTACACAACAACAGCGTTTTGGGTGCCTGAAAACGCAAACTTTTGAAAATTGGTTTCAAAGGGCAAATTAACGGTCTCTGTGTAAACTACAAAAACGTGCATCTCTGAAATCGATGACGTCATGCACATGCATATTACGTGATCAGTTAGTGTTTCATTGCCATCTAATGGCCTGGCAGCAGAATACAGCGTTTTCAGTCGTTTTTGCGGATCCACGTGAATGGGGATTATTTTGACACTGTGGAGCCGGAGGGTCGAGGGAGCCCGGTGAAGCTATGAGGACGACGGTCCCAGGTGGAGCTGAGGGAGGGAGGAGCCAAGGTGGAGTTAAGTTAAGTTTTAAGTTTATTGTCCTTTCAGAAATTCTTTTGTGTCTGTGGTACCCTTCGGTCATCACCAACACCAAATGACAAATAAAAACAAACATCAAAAATGCAAAAGTACTTTACAAAATACAACCGACATCAAAAACATCCCTCTTCCAACAGCAAAAGCACTGCCATCGATGTAAAATGACAACTGTGATATCACAATAATTTATTTAACAGAGCTATAGACCAATTTTCAATTTGTGGGCGGAGCTTAGCTGGAGGCAGAACGATCCCTCTGGCCGCTTCCCTAACGTTAGTTTCCCTAACGTTAGCTTGTTTTTTAACAATGACTGGAGAAAATCCGATTTTATCTTAATGTGCAAGGTCACTCACTGTCCAGGACCGCGATTGTTATTTGCAAAAGTTAATTTTAATGGATGGAACCAGATTGGCTGACCTGTACTGTACACGCTGTCAATGGATGGACGATCTGACAGACGCTAACGCTACCTCCGGTTGAGTGGCCTGACTTCTACACCTATCCGATAGAGATGCCGAGCGTAAAGAGAAACTGAGGGCATATAAATCATTAGATGCCTATAACTATGTGCTGAATGGTCATGTACAAGACTTGTGTGGTACGATCCGCAGTTCTGCCTAGCCAGCGCAAAGAAGACGACAATGTAAAGAGTGACATTACGGTGCAATTTTAATGATGTGAATATTTTCTAGAAATGAAATTTCAGATACAGCATATTAATTTTTCATCGATTCTTGCACCCAACAACACAACAAGATGACATTTAATAATAATAATAATAATTTAAGCTCCTTATAATGTAGCCGAATCTGTGCTGGTTTGTATTGGCCGCCTCCAGTTTTCCGTTTGTTTTGCCTCCAGCTAGCGCCGTGACGTAACTGTGACGTCAGCTCGAAATTGGTCTATACTGGAGGATATAAAAGATCTTTGTGCAAGGGCAGTCCATAATAACGGTACTCTATACCTTAGACCAGATGGTTGGCTGGTTATCGGGCTGAGGTGGAGTGATGGGCTCGGTGGCCCGAGGCGGAACCAGGGGATTCCCTTGCCAAGGCGGAGCTGGAGACTGGAAGACCCAAGGCGGATCTGAGTTGCTGGTTGAAGTCAACTGAGGAAGAGCCAAGAGACAGAAGGGAACCAGCGGAGGCAGGGCTGAGGAACTGGCTGTCTTGAGTAGAGGTGATGGGAGAGGGAGGCTGAGTGCGACCATCAGAGCCGCAGGAGACTCGGAGCTGGGCGGGACTAGCAGATACGCAGGAGACTTGGAGCTGGGCGGGGCCATCAGAGACACAGGAGACTCGGAGCTGGGCGGGACTAGCAGATACGCAGGAGACTTGGAGCTGGGCGGGACCATCAGAGACGCAGGAGACTTGGAGCTGGGCGGGACCATCAGAGACACAGGAGACTCGGAGCTGGGCGGGACCAGCAGAGATGCAGGAGACTCGGAGCTGGGCGGGACCAGCAGAGACGCAGGAGACTTGGAGCTGGGCGGGACCAGCAGAGACGCAGGAGACTTGGAGCTGGGCAGGACCATCAGAGACACAGGAGACTCGGAGCTGGGCGGGACCATCAGAGACACAGGAGACTCGGAGCTGGGCGGGACCAGCAGAGACGCAGGAGACTTGGAGCTGGGCTGGACCAGCAGAGACGCAGGAGACTTGGAGCTGGGCTGGACCAGCAGAGACGCAGGAGACTTGGAGCTGGGCTGGACCATCAGAGACGCAGGAGACTTGGAGCTGGGCTGGACCATCAGAGACACAGGAGACTCGGAGCTGGGCGGGACCAACAGAGACGCAAGAGACTTGGAGCTGGGCTGGACCATCAGAGACACAGGAGACTCGGAGCTGGGCGGGACCAACAGAGACGCAGGAGACTTGGAGCTGGACGGGACCAGCAGAGACGCAGGAGACTTGGAGCTGGGCGGGACCAGTGGAGACTCAGGACACTTGGAGCTGGGCAGGACCAGCAGAAACGCAGGAGACCCGAGTTACTGAATAATATACCGTATCCAAGTTACTGGTTGGAGACAACTGAGAAGGAGCCGAGGGACTGAAGGGAACCAGGGAGGGCCTCAGTCCTCCAGCCCCCTGGCTCCACCTTGGTCGCTCTTCACCGCGGCTCCGCCTAGGACAAGGAACTGGCTGTCTTGAGTAGGGTTGGGCATCGAGAACCGGTTCTATTTTAGAACCGGATTAAAAATTCCAAAAAACGGGGATTCAATAAGACACATTTTGATTCCTCTTATCAATTGCTTTGTGTGGAGTTTAATATGACTTTAAATCATTAAAGAGCAAGAAGACCCGCGCGCTGTTTTCTTTGCCTCACACACACCCAAAGCACGCACAGGAGAATGTGATTTTAATGTTATTTTAAATCATTCAAGCACAAGAAGACCCTCACACTGTTTTCTGTGCTGCACACACATCCAAAGCGCGTGCACAGAAAAGTGATTGTAATGTGATTTTAAAAAAAATTTAAGTAGAAAAAAAAATCACAGTCTTCCAGGGGACAGCCATCTTGAGATGAGATCATGAGAGAGAGACCAGTAGGTCTTTGGGGTAGAGAGGAACTGCTAATGGATCCATTAAATCTTCTCTAGGTCAGTTATTCTGTTACGGTTAGTGATGGGCACTTTCGAAACACTGCCTCATGAAGCAAATATTTTGTTTCGAATCAGTGGTTCGGAACAAAACTACTAAAGTCACGTGATTTCAGTAAACGAGGCATTATTACATTGCAACTGTTTCAAAATGTTTCAAAATTTCAATGGTTCATTGCTGGGGGGTGATCTCTGTGAAACCATGAATAATACGGATTTACTGAGATCAGCCCCCAGCGGCGAACCATTAACAGTAAGTGTCTATGGTTTTTACCTGATTTATACATCAGGTTAATCACATTTGGTTTATACATTTGTAGACATTTTAATGAGATGTTTGTATAATTAAAAAGAATAATAGTAGTTAATAGTCTTATTGGCCTGTTTAGAGCCATGCATAGAAAAAAAACCCAAGCCCTGGAAATTGCTAAAAGAACACATATACAGACACTTAATATTTAATGATATTAGATGATTAGTTAATTGCATCTGATAGATTATACTTTCAATCAAATATTTGCAATGGATTTATAAAAACTGTTTTATGCATGTTTGGCCTGAGTTTTTGTTGCATTTAAACTGTTTTGACCAGCAGGCATCACCAGCGTGTGGTGTTTAGAATGCTTTGAAACAGTGAATCATTTTGCAAAGCAATTGGTTCAATTCATTAGAAGCTTTGAAAAGATTTGTTTCTCCCATCACTATAAGGTATGCAAGCACAGAGAGAGCAGAGGCTTGGGTCCAAGGCAGAAATCTTAATCTTAATCAAAACTAAACTTCTACAATAATATAAAGCAAAGATCTCAAGAAGAACACTAATATAGAGCACCATTAAAATAGACAATAACCGACAAGTAACTGAACTCAACAGGAGGTATAAATAGAGAATGTCTTATTATTGGGAGATACAAGGGTTCGTGGCTCTACCATTAGAGAAGCATAACAGCTTACTTGGATCATGTGTGCCTTGATAACCAAACACATTACAGCCTTGACGTATTTGGATTTCATTCAGAGTTGTGCGATAGTTGATCCCATAGAAATGAATGATACCTGTCGCACAATTATCCGTGAGTTCCCTTATAAAACAGCATTTCTTTTTTCGGTGTAAACTCTTAAAATAGATCAATCTAAAATGAATGTTTAAGAGCTGTTGAAGATTAGCAGAAGGGCTGTCGATTCATTAAACGATAAGCCGTTTTCCCACAAAAGCAGTTAATTCAGCGTAGTAAAGCCTCTCCTCCATTGACATCCATTAAAAAAATGGCCTCTGGTCTCCTTTCCTGCGTACCACATCGTTGGCAGGCGTTACACGCTTTTTTGTGCTAACCTTGTTGGTTTGCCTTTAATTGGCGTTGGTATAAATACAGGACTCACATTTGAAACTAAAAATGTAAAATTTAATCGTTTTGGACGTTCATTTATACGACAACAGCGTTTTGGGTGCCTGAAATCGATAACTTTTGCAAACGGTTTTCAAAGTGCAAGTTTTTGAAAACGGTCTCCGTGTAAAAAACAAAAACATGAATCTCTGAAAATGATGACATATTACATGTGCATATTACATGTTCAATCTATAGGGTTTCATCGCCATCTAATGTCCTGGCAGCAGAATACAGCATTTTTAGTCATTTTTGCAGATTCATCTGAATGAGGATCGATTTGACAATGGTTTAAAGGGTTATTCACCCAAAAATGAAAATGCTGTCAGTAATTACTCACCCTCATGTTGTTCCAGCCCCGTAAAACACTCGTTCATCTTCGGAAAACAAATTAAGATATTTTTGATTAAATCTGAGAGCTGGATCACTCCTCCATAGGCTTCTTAAGGGATCGAAACTGGCCGGCCCAAAAGTTATGAAAGACATCGTTTAAATAGTCCGAGTGACTACAGTGGCTCAACCATAAGTTTATCAAGCGACGAGAATACTTTTTGTGCGCAAAAAAACAAACAAAAATAACAACTTTATTCAACTAATCATTTCCTTCTCTGTGGGCCGTGATATTTCACGTAGTGATATTGCGCAAAGCTTCTAGGTTGCACGTCACACGTAGGCTCACTATTGGCCGACGCTGGTCATGTGTGTGATGCGTGACGTATAACCTAGAAGCTTTGCGTAGTTTCACTACGTGAAATATCACGGCCGAACAGAGAAGGAAATGATTAGTTGAATAAATTCGTTATTTTTGTTTTTTTTTTTCCCACAAAAAGTATTCTCGTCGCTTGATAAACTTAAGATTGAGCCACTGTAGTCACTCGGACTATTTTAAGGATGTCTTTCATAACTTTTGGGCCGGTCAGTTTCGATCCCTCAAGAAGCCTATGGAGGAGTGAACCAGCTCTCAGATTTAATCAAAAATATCTTAATTTGTGTTCCGAAGATGAACGAAAGTCTTACGGGGTTGGAACAACATGAGGGTGAGTAATTATTGACAGAATTTTCATTTTTGGGTGAACTAACCCTTTAACAATGGACGATGGTCTGCACGCAGAAAACTCAAATGAAAAACTTCTCCGTTTTAGGCATATCGTTGTCATGTAAACGTACCCTAAATAAGTGTATTAACAAGGGACAGGTGAACACAATAGGTTAATATGGTAACAAACAGACACCCAATAGGGCACTATTTAAGGGTATAGCCATTTGTAGTGGTGTCCGAAACCATAGTGGACGTTATTGAGTGCACTCATTCAGTCCCACAATGCACCGCAATAACGAGTGTACAAACGATGTACGCTCAATGGCTAGAGAATACCTATAAAGCACTGTGAGGGTTGTGCCGAACGAATTCCTGCATCTCGCAAGAAGATGGCGCCCCCAACTGTATCATCTATAGGCCTACACAAATATGTAGTTTAAAAGTGTAGGGACACTGACTCAATTACATCATTAGCAGTGCTTCATGGGAGTGGGCAGGTGCTAAAAGTTATTTTGGCACAATTTGCTTGTTGTTTGTCTTATTATTGGAGATTTCTTTGCAGCATGGGTAATAGTTTCCCACCAGGACTTCTGCTGTTAAATACGATTACTGACAGGTTCGGCTAAAGCATATTTCATTGATTAACAAACTCATAGCTCACAGGTCTGTCTTTAATGGTTTGTAAGTTATATTTTAGTAAATCAATTTCCTTATGGAGAAAATGAATGGGATTTTTACTTCCGGAACTCGTCTGTTGCCATTGACAATTGCCATCCTGTTGCCTCATGGGATAGTAAAGTGTCTATTGGATGTGCACTTTAGAATCTTGTCAGAAGTAGAAAGTCATCTGGGTATTTTTCACTTACTGTTTTATGAATTCTGTGAATTTGGACATCCTTCTCTTTTTACATACTGTTTTTCTTCTACTATATACTAAGTATGCATATTCAGAATGCAACTAGATGATACCTTTAAGACTGTTAAGAGAAGGAGATCATACTTTCAGTCCTTTGGGAACACTGGGCAAGTGAATATGGTACTCTCACATGTAGAGCATGTACACGTGGAGACTATTTTTAAAAAGCTTTGAAAAGGCTTATATGGGTATGCACTAGCAGTTCACTTATCTTTTAGAGATCAGATGTGGAGCATTTTGAAGAGAATGATCGACCAGGGGTTCTTTAACTGCTACAGCGATGTGTAGCCATGCCTGACAAATATCTGCTTAGGGCAATTAGGAAACAAAAGGCCTCTTTGTTCTAAACGGGGTTTGGGGTGGGGGGTGGGATTGGCGGGGGGGGGGCGGGGGGGGGGGGGGGGGGGGGGGGGGGGTCGAGGGTCGAAGAGGGGACGTTAAGAAAGAAAGAAAGAAGGCTTGAGAGAGGAAAAAGAGAAGCGTCAAGGTATGGGCCAGAACTGCTGCATGGAGGAGTGGTGTATAGATGTAACTTGACCACTTATATTAACTGATCTCAGAGCATAAATTAAGATCATGAATTAAGGTCATCAATAATAAGTGTTTAGTAAAGGCTTTTAAGAGTTTTAAGAGTTTAATGTTAATTCTGTCAGGACCACTATCGTCAAATACGATATCGATAGCATACAGTTTCGATTGGCAGTATGGTTCCGTTCTGGGCGAGAACTCCCTGTGCATCCATGCAGCCTAGCATAGATAAGAGCAGAGAGAGCAGCAATAACCCCCCTTTAGGGTAAACAGAACAGAACCATGTATGCAGATATCATTAATTCGAGATTTTAAAGTAAAGCATAATTCGAGAATTTATTCTGATTCGAGGGGAATCAGAATACCAAATCCTGACTGGCGATAGGAGGAGCTGGGGATGGTGGAGGGTAATTAGCTCCTGAGAAATGCGATAGCTGCTGATAATACTGAAGGAGCTTATGTATACAGTGATAGGCGTCGTATTGCTATAGGTAGACGTGGATCAGCTGAGAGTCGAGCTTGTCTAACGTGACCTGCCAGAACTGACGCTACGCTTGATTTCCGTCAGATCAATTCAATTCAATTAACATTTATTTGTATAGCGCTTTTCACAATAGCGATTGTTTCAAAGCAGCTTTACAGAAAATGCATGTCAACATTACAATTTAGAGTGATCTGTTATCAGAGGTGACTGTGTCCAAGTAATGTATTTCAGCAAGGTTCATATACAAATCACGCAGTTAGCTAACAAGGTATTACATTTAAGGCAGAAACAATGAGCTCATTGAAGTAATAAATTACAAGTTGTCAACATAATGATTTAGAAATTTAGCATCGGTGCATGTTGATTTAGAGTTAAGACCTCGTAGGAGTTGGAGTCATCTACATTGTTCAGGTCTAGATCAGACAGTGTTTTTTTACTTTAGAAAAAGTCACTAATTCATTCAATTCACGCTTGCTTACAAACCTAAATGCCTTTCTGAGACCTGTGGATATATAATGATTATATTATTTATTGTTTATACTGTACCTGCGGCATTTTTCCTAAACTGTTACATGCAGAGTCATGCCAACATAATCTACAAGTATTAAAACTCTAGACAGGGCTACTGTTAATATATATTTTCTCACAAAGAACTGAGGCTTTAAGTATTTTATTTTTATTAATCTTGCTGTAGCTGCTTAACTTCATTTATATGCTTCAGTGCTCAACTATCCAGTGCCAACTGATAATAAAATATTGAAATATGCACAAAGTCATCTTATCTACAGACAGAAGAGTTAAACATTTGAATGTAAATGGACTGTCTTACTGATGCCAACATGATACAACAATAGTCGAGTTTAGTACGTTTACAGTGGACGTTTAATCACCATAATTGTTATGGTAACTGGTCGGATTTTCATCACCTCTACAGAGAATCTAACTTACTATTACTAACTGTACTAACTGTACTATTAAATTTTGATTGTACATCTCTGCTCTAATTTCTTGGAGTACTTATAAAGTACTTGATATTACACATGTCGAAATTATTGGTAGTCCTATCATTCATACTCTTTCACAGACTTTTAATGTGGTGTGATCACAAGCAAACAACTTTAGTCATTATTTTTGAGGCTGTTAGTGGAGGAAACCCTGTTTAGTGAAAATGAAAGATCAAAAATCAGACCGCAAAAGCTTTTATAGTTGTGGCTAATGAAGATGCACATTATTACAGGAACATGTGTTCAGAGACCAGACAAAGGCCTGCAGGGATGCACATTTCATGCGACATAGGTGCATGCTTGTCCTGTCAATCAAGACCCATTGAAGTGAGGAGTGAGACAGATGCACATAGAGAGAGAAAGCAAGTACACAGCAGTTTTGCCTGACTCTTCTGTGGAGGCCTGCTGCTTCTTTCTCAAAGCTGAAGGATTTGCAATGCATGCACGGGTGTGTGTGTGTGAGTGTGAATGGAACGCAATGGTTTTGGCAGGATTCCATGTTTACTATAAGCTTTCTCCTTGTTTATTTGAGTGTGCATCTCGTTGTTGCTCTTGTTCTTGGTTGCTGGTTTGTGGTGGCGAGGAATGGACAGTCTTTCATGGTAACAGGTGCATCAGAGCTCCCTCTGCATGTTTTTGAGTGTGATTTTTTTCTTATATGTAAGTGATATTTCTTTCAAGACAAGGCACAAGGCAAAGAGAAAGGAAACAAGAAAACTAACATTAGATAAAAATGACATTGTAACAAAGGACATGCATGTTTCTTTAAATGCGTCACTACATTTCGGTATAAGTGAACGTGTAAAAGAAAAAAAAGAAATTAAAAAAATAAAAATAATTAACTAACAATACTTCGATTGGTTTGGGTAATTATTTATTCATTTTCACAGCATTTCTACTGAATAACATTATCCGGCCCTTTTAGTGTCTGCCATCTCAGTAACAGTCAGGAATAGCTGTGTCTAGAATTACTACAGGTGCAGTAGTCTCACACGAACACGGTAAGGTAATAATCAGTCTTCATCTCTGCCAAGTTTTCCTTGATCCATTTGTAGGCAGTGGTTACATAGTCGTTTGCTGCCCTCTGGTGCTTAAATCATCGGGTGCGTACAGATTAAAACTGCACTTATTAAAACATATAGGGCAAGCAGATGTTGGTTATGCTTTTATGGTCCACTTTGCCATCACTGTGAAATGAAAAAATATATATTATTTTGAGATACAAGAATGGACACGAATTATTTTAAATAAATAAATGTTAGAATGTTACCAAGTCGAAGACAGTCGGCTACATGGTAGGCTGCCAGGTTATATAATGTCACATTTTAGCTGATTTACATATATTTTTATTTAGGGTTTTCATGAGCACATAATGATGTTGTCTCTCAAAAGAACAGCCTGATGAGTAAATATTTGCCGTGACCCGGATTCGAACCGGGGTTGCTGCGGCCACAACGCAGAGTACTAACCACTATACGATCACGGCACAGTTCTGGTACGCCACTTGGCCGACAGTTCACTACTGCATCCCTGTGGGCTGAATGGAAACTGCGCTGTATACACACTTCCCAATATAACTTCTATGACTTGGTTACCTAAATCGTTATCGCTCTCTCCTGCCTTCGACAAACGAGGTTATTTGCAAATTGTAAAATCGACAAAGAGCAAATATTTTATTCTGTTTACGTTTTTATATAACCAAAAACAATAACCAGCATTTTTAGTGCTGTTTAAAAGTTCCTACAATTTCTTTTCAGTGAAGGTTATCCAGGTTAATGTAGGCTAAGTAGGCTGTCAGTTTGAGTGTAGGCTATAGATAGACCGACAATCGCAATGTTCTCTAACAATATGTTACCAGCCAGTTATAGGCCAACCGTACACGTTGCGGCTTTTGCTATCACTATAAATCACGTACAAGTGTAAAAGACACTGTTTTATTTAAGCCTGCCGTGACCCGGATTCGAACCGGGGTTGCTGCGGCCACAACGCAGAGTACTAACCACTATACGATCACGGCGAGCTATGACAGCGGTAGAAATTATGCAATGAACAGTCATACTAGACTAAGTTTTACGATTACGATGAAACCCTATAAAAACAGAACAAGGATATTGTTATTAATACAGTATTAATGTTAGGATATCTCCGAACAAATATGTCGCTATGAGACGTCATTACATAGCCTCCTAGGCTATGTCAAAATGTGCGGACTTTAGGCCTACTTAATGTTTCACGTCTGGCTGTGATGTTGGCACTCTGTGATATTGTTTTTAAAATAGGCTATAAAACCGCAAAAATAAAGCGAATAAATTGTCAAACCAGCTGTTACAAGGTAAGAGTTACAGGTTTATACGCCATTATAAGGAGACAAAGTGTTTTTTGGAACAAGTGAATGAATTGAACTTGAACAGAGCAGAGCGAGGTCACTGGCGCGTGCTCCTGTGTGAGTTTCACAGCTCCTGCATTCTTATGTTCGAGGAGGATTCAGTCTACAGACGTTATTTTGTACATTATGAAAATGCGTCTTGAGAAAGTGTTCATCTAATAGCCTACAATAATTTGTTTCACATCACCCCGCTTGCAATCTAGGCCCGCTGATACAAATATGGCGTTGTGGCGCAATATGAATTTAAGCGTTCCGACATAGGCTAATTATAATCCTATTTATAGGCTATCTGTCCACTTAAAAGCAAAGACACTAAAAGAAGACAGTAAATAGGCTACCAATAGCAGAATATTCGACAAACGCTTTACCTGGTTTGCAATTTTGCACCGAGCCAAAAATGATGATGTTGAATTTAGCACTGCAGAGAGCTTGGTCGATACATGTAAAATATTAAATGAAATTATATCCTGAATTTGAATGGTCATCAATTGTTCTCAAAATAAGTTTTTTTTTCTCACACATATTTCTCATTCCACACAATAATCTTGTTAAAATTAAAGTTACATTATTCACCTGGAGAGGAGCCTGAGCAAATATGAAAATTAGTTAGCCTAATTTCATGTTCATAAGCCTATAGGCTAGGCCTACTCCTGTGAATCTGACTTGAGAAGTATATCACAAAATTGATAAAATAATGGAAAACATAATATAGTTTTATAAATACAAATTAGAGCAGTTTTTAATTGCTCAGTGAAACCCAGGTGTAATTCTTTAACACAAAACCAACATCCAAACCCATCATGACACTTTATCCTTGGTTAGAGGTAGGCTATTAAAAAAATAAATAGGCTAATAATAATAATAATAATAAATCAATAAATAAATGTGCATTGTGTTTTTCATTCTTATAAAAAGAGAAACACTACCTGCCCTACCAGACTACCATGTGCCTTTACTGAAAATATCATTGATATAAAAAATAATTTTTAAAAAAATTAATTATTGATTAACATAGACAATTTAAATTCTGGCTCAAAACAAATCGAAGTACTAGAATAAATGTGTCATTCATTAATATTATTATACATTTAGAAAACCTGCTAATTCATGGGAAAGAAGCTCTTATAGGCTTTGTCTCGGAGTGAAATGCTAAAATGGAAATCATATGGGCTATTAGGCTATAGTTACCTTACAATAAAAAAATTACCTTTGCAACATATCTTGCAACTATGAAGTAAAAAAGCGGACATATGGGATCATGGAATCATATGGGTCATCTTCAAGCCGTTATTAGACGGTCGTGTGTCTCTTTGCTACCCGGTAGATATGGTCGACTTAAAAAAGGGTGGTGCCGTTTATTCAAAAGCAGCAGGTCATCGTTTTGCATTAAATGCATACATTTCGCCACTTAACCGTTTACCAGTTTTAAAAATCTATTTGCACGTTAAAGCAACGATATTTTTAAAACAAGAAATATAATCGATGTAGCATAAGTAATAACCAAATAATATTCACTCGTAGGACTTGAATGCCTACTACTGAAAAGCAATATATAACTTTCCTAACCCGTGAAAACATGAAAACACGTTTTTAATCGAAAGGAACGGAATCTTTTTGATATTTTCTGGAGACATTAGAAACGAAATATCGCCTTGTTACAGCAACCCTGATGCGCCAGCTATACACAACGTAGCCTAAGTAAATCGATAATTAATGACTAGAAAAGTTTGGCTTTGAGCGTCTAGAGTCGAGAGAATAGAATAGCCTATCTGTAGCCTACATGAAATGTAGTGAACTTACGGAGGCAGTATCGAGGCTCGCTGCGCGCACACGGCACAGGCTATCCAAACTCATGAAACTTGACAGGCAAAAGTGAACAGATCTCTAAAATCTTCAGGACACCGATATTTCTACATGTTAATAATGATTCCCTGTCCTCCACTCGCCACTGAAATTGCCAAAGTTTACGTCTAAGAATTTGGAGCCCTTTCGCTTCGTTTCGTATCACACTCCACCTACTCGATATAATGCTCCAACAAGCCCTTGTGTTTGTTGTTTCAAACACAGGGCTTGTTTGTTTGTCTTTACAAGTGTGACAGCGCATAGAATAAACGATTCATTCTATATAAGTCGTTTATCTTGACAGATACATTTAGTTAGCCACGAGTGCAGTCACAACCAAAACGAACTTTTCTACGTGACAACTTATGTCGTGCAGAGCAAAGATGACAATCCAGGCTATAAAACGAAAACTGTAGGTTTGTCTATCGAAAAGATAAATATAGAATGTATGATAGCCTAATGGAATTTATTCTGTAGAAATTATAGAAACAACAGGTAAAAATGTTATTAACAAAATTACGAACGATTAAACAATTTATTTGTCATATTAGACTACATGCAGCGCTTAATGTAGCCTATAAGTGAGGCGTATTTCTGCTTAGCTCGATAGACTTAAATGTACAAATTTTTAACGACCTAAATGAAAGACCAAATTATTTTGTTGAGATCACCACTGAATAGCATGTCTTGCATAGACATGTCTTGTATAGACATGCTATGTCATATATAGAAAGAAAAATAAATAGACAGAATTGCTATTCATTCGGATTCATTGCTGTCTGTTATATGAATAGCCTACACTTTTTTATTTACAGGTGACGTGAATAGGCTAATCATAAACCGTTTTATTACTACTATCTTTTGATTGTGTCTCATTTAATGGCACCGGTAAACGCGCTCAAATTAATACGTGTTTCATCCATGTTGTTGGAGTCGTGTGTGTGTGTGTGTGTGTGTGAGTGCGCGCGCGCGCGCGCGGGGCGCTCTGGTGTTCTGGTCTGGATCAATGCCATCATTGTGCTCTCTAACAGTGGTGACTTTCTCTGCTATATCATTCAAAATCTTAATAATGGTTTAGTAATACAGCCTATAGACAGTATATATTTCTACCGATTTAAAGATTGTTAAGTCATTAAAGTTTAACAATGCTAAACAATGTGGTTTAAGATTATGTCAAAATCGAGCAAACACTGTATGCAGGGGAATAGGTATGAAAATCGTTATTATTAATTTAATTAAAATATAGGCCTAATTTCTTTAAAAAAATAGCTAATTTAGTAGGGATTTATTTGCTTTCATGCCTGTACAAAAGGAAATATTCTTAATCCCCAAGGCCAAAATGCACAGAGGAATTTGACCTATCTTCAGCCACTAGTCTAAATTGCGCTCGGTCTCGCTTTGATTGGACTTGTCCAATGTTAATATGCAAATAGTGACACTGTCTGCCGAGCGGAAGTGAGGGGCCTAGGGCATGGAACGGCGAGCGGAGCTCCACCGGTGCGCCAGCCAATCAGAAACGAGGATGTAATTCCAAATGCGCAGCTACGTTTGGCTGCTGCCAGCGAGCAACAGCGACGACAGACAGAGAAAGTGAAGGCGCAGACCTACCCACTTCCAAATAACTCAGCCTATTCTGGACCGCGTTCAACTCAACCACCAAAAGCTATCCAAAAGACTGACTTGCAGAGGAAGGAAGATAAAAAAAATATCTGAGGTGCTCGCTGACTTGATTTTGCCGCCTGTCTGCCAAGAATTCGCTTCCGGTGTTAATTTTTGTAAGCAGTACAACGTGAAACGAAAAGAGAAAAAAAATAAAAAAAACACAAATTTTTGAACTTGAGACATGTGAGCGTACCGGCTTCAATTTCATCCGGCCTCCAGGAACCCCCTTCAATTCCATGCAATACAGTGCAATGGTACGTTATGATGGAAAACACTGTCTTACTAACATTTGTGAATATTTGTCTCGAGTTGCTGTGTTGCGCGAATGTAACCTCAACAGAGCAATAGCTTTACGTTTCAATATTGAACTGAACAAGACACTTTAAAACTGCAGAAAAAATTATCGTAATGTTGGATTGTTTATGTCATGCATTGGCAGACGTCCTATATGGGTCATATTGTGTCAGAAGTCGAGTTTGTGCCTCTTGGCATGCATCCTGTGTTAGCTCAAACTCTCCCCTATTGAATAGCCGTGCGCTTCTGGCACGGAGCAGCGGCGTGAATACCTGGACAAGCCGTGTTGATATTTACTCTCACTGTCATTTAAATGCTTGTCTGGGGCTGTTTTACGTAGCGAGACTTGCATTGATACTCTTTCACTCTGTAACTTTGTTATTTGATACTTTAAAACATTATGCACACGTAGATGTTTTTTCGATACATCGATTCATTGTTTTACCATGAACATTGGACTTTGTTGCGTTGCGCTTTTGTTGCGGTCTATTGTAGTTGCATCTTAGTAGGCTAATGGACTCGGTGTCCTTCATAAAGTCTTTGTTGAGCCTTGTGGACGTATGAGTTGGACGGAGGGGGTGGGCTTTGACTTCGACACAAGATGCCGTCATGCCGATGTAACGCGAAGGGAATCATTAGGCTATCTGTCCAACAGACTGGCCCTGTGCTCTTCTCTCACTGGGATACGTGATAGAACCGTATGCAGTAGCATACTGCTGTTGATTTCTCTCTTTTCTCGCAAAATTTAAACCGTTGTCATGTTGGTGACTGCTCTTTTAAAAAGCACAGAAATAAACGAATTAATTTATTCAGTTT
The DNA here is from genome assembly GCF_029890125.1 of Rhinichthys klamathensis goyatoka. Lineage (NCBI taxonomy): Eukaryota > Metazoa > Chordata > Actinopteri > Cypriniformes > Leuciscidae > Rhinichthys > Rhinichthys klamathensis. The sequence goes on along the minus strand of NW_026607285.1, from coordinate 68,347 downwards.
GGAGTTATTTTGCATAATAAACGCTGCAGGCCCACACTTACATTTGCGTCATTAGCTAATAAATCGTGCTTTTCCAAGCATATGATATAACACTAAAGCCTTTATGTTTTATAAATAGGCTAATGCCATATCTCAGTATTGGTTTGTAATAGCTGATAGTGAAAGTAAACTTAACCAACGAAAGTCTAGACAAAGTAGGCTAGTCAAAATTTCTTTATATCCCCTGATATGATTTGATCATAAGCATCATATTTTGGTTTTTATTAAGACGACGCCTGTATCAATCAAAGTCATGAATTGTTTTCATTTGCGATAGAAGAAATCAGCAAAAATCTTTACTAGGCTATATTGGGCTCGCTTCATCGTGTTTCATAGTTTTACATGCCTTCCCAAAGTCCTCACCACAAAAAAATGACATTTGGATAAAAAGTAGGAAATTGCTTAAATCTTTGTCAATGTCACGGAGGTGCATTCGAGGTGGGCTGGATATATGGGATATGCGCTTGCTGGAAGAGGAGGAGTATGACTGTGTAATTAAAGGCGAAAAAAAAAATCTTCAGACTGATTTGTTAGGCTCCAGCAGACTAGAGGGTGTTACCGGCCCATATTATATCAAGTTTGAAAAGCAAACACATGATCAGAAATTAGGCGCCTTCAAGTTTTCTTATTGCACGTGCGATAGGCTATATTATTCAAGATTCCTATTTGAAACTCGACTCTCAGATTCCTTAGCTTTATACTCAGCGGTGGGTTCACCTCACGCGCTGTGGATGCGTCTAGATTCACTCCGTTTACAATCTTTTGTGCTCTTAAATAGACGCCGGGATCGGTTAAATGCAAAGTGTGGAATCTCCAGTTGTTCTCTGTTGCCGGATAAGAGCGTGTTTTTTTGAATGAGGATATCAGGTCTTACTCAAACGTGCACGGAGCAGCACGGGCTCTGAAGAATGAAGCGATAATATCAATCATCTGATACCCTTCAGGACTTTGATAACCGCGCGATCTACGATGTATTCGCCGATTTGTCTCACACAGGTATATTTTATATTTGTTTGAATTATCACTGAGTAGGCTTGGCAATTCTTTACTTGTTTGTGTACATTATTCACTGCATGTGCTTTGGTTCATTTAAAAATTGCTGCAGTTATGCTATTACGCATTTATTGTAGCCTACACTTCCCTCTTGTCTTTTTAAAGTTCAATATCGTATTTGAACAACTTCTTCGACGTCGTGTCTTACAAAAGGCACGTGAGAAAATCGGTTCATTTAAACTTAACTGCAACCTTTAAAATCACTCAAGAAAATAAATATTCAAATTAGAAGGACGAAGTCGTTTTTAAATTCATCAAATAACCTTTTATTCTCTAGTTCTTTAGAAAACCATCTATGTACTGGTAGGCTACTTTAAGGTACCCAAAACCAAATACCTTATTCTGACAAACCATATATGGCTAGTAACTTTTTTAATGTTCAAAGAAATATGACCAACTCAAGGACTGTGTAGAGAGATATAGCCTAATGGTTCTTAATAAGTTGTTTCTTTGAAGATACATTGAATAACCTTTTTTTTAAAAAAGCCTTTAAACCTTTTCGATTTTAATTTTAAAGCGTTTTTTAAGGAGTTCGGACTTCTAAAAATCCGACGGACATCTAACTCGATGTATAGATATAGCCTATGTGATAGAATGTAGCCTACTCAATCACATGGGCGAAGATGTGTATTCCTAATCAATGAACAGATCAGTGTTTACTTAAATCTAATTTTATGGCGTCTGTAAATGTATTTTGCTTTAAAATCTGATTAAACAAGGCAACATTTATGAGGTTAACAACAGGGAGAAGTTCATCTTCATCTCTTTGCTGTTTCAAGCGCGAGGCAGTGACTTTGAGTTCCCTTTTTGAGAGCTCACCGTTTTATCCTCACCTTTCTTTAAAGAAACTTGCTTTAGTTTGTACTTGGAGCTTCTCTCACAGAGTGAATTAAGATGAAAACAATGATAAGGTTGATTCAGCGGTTGGACAGAGTCCGCCGGCTTTGGCTGACACAATTTTACTGTTTATATTTTCCTTGGCATCAGAGAGTGATTGACTGAGATATGGTGAGTACAAGAGGACCTCGAGCCTGCGCAGCCAACAACCTCGTGCTACACTTTGAACTATTAAAAATAGAAATTCGTGTGATTTTATTTTTGGTTCAAGGACATTCCTTAACATTGTGATATGAAATAAATTTGCATAACAGCTGCTATGACAACAGATCAAAATCATGTTTTTTTTTTACATTACATTTATATTTATTTTAATTTTATATTGTAGGGATACAACAATGTGTGATCTTGCAAGGCCTTAGACATATATTTAAATTCATTATGGCAAGAATCACCTTCTTTGTGGTCAATAGGTTCATTAAATTTATAGCAGAAAAAAAAAATATTTGATAGAAATCCTTTTTGTATACTATCAGTATAGTAATTTCGATATTAATGCATACTTTGTGGAGTGGAGTTGTGGACATTATACATTATAGGTTGCATGTAGTTGTGACTAAAGAAAAAATATATGAAGCTATAGCTATAATCTAAAAATTATTAAATCATCTATCATCTGATGTGATTTTTTTTATGAGTTTTTTATACAAAGTTTTTATACATTCCAGGACTACACCGCATAGTGCGAAAACTCACACTCTTTTGTGAGTTATATATTTCTAGTGCAACATTGTCGGATGAAGGATTGCACACGCATTCCTAAGTTGTGTAGTTTGTATGGTATTTATACAGTGCTGGAGTGTGGGCTGTGTGTGGGGGGCTGTCACAGAAATATAGGCAGCAGTGGTGCGCTGGTTGTGGTTTCCTAAAGAGCTGCCGCCCGCCTGCACACAGAACAATATGTGGTTTAACTCTTCTCCGATCATTTCGCTGCAGTCCTTGTTCATTTTTCAATGTGGCGGTGAAAAAAATTGCGTAGAAGTTTGCAGAGTCAGTGTGTGTGTGTATAAGATGGTCTTTTTCATTGTGTTAAGATTCTCGCACTCTTGCTTTCATTGTCTTTTTACTTTTTATTTTCATAAACCTCATCCATTGCTAAGAATCTGCAGTGCTTATTGATCTTTTGACTAAAAAAGAACTATAATTATATTTTGTTGAACTGAAAAATTATAAAGGGAAGCTTCAGATAGTGGTAGTGTTTGTCTTTTAGTGTATAGTGTGACACATTCTCCTGCTGTTCTATTTTATGTTTTAAAACATAATTGAATTTGCTTGACAATATTGAATCAATTTCACTTGCTGAGGTGATGAGATTATATGCGTGGGGAAAAATGTCACTCAGAGGTCTGTAAAATTGGCAACTGAGTTTACTCAGTTTAAGTTTGTAGTGTAAAGCTACATAGCAAGTTGAGGCATATGAAGACAAAAAAAAAAAAAAAGCCTTGCGCTCAATAAGACAAGTGTGAATTAGCCGTGCCGCTTATTTGAGGAGTCAGGGCGCTTTAGTTTTGGTTTGGCATTTTAATGCCACCCTTACCAAACAGCTCTGAGGCCCAAAGAATGTGGCTATTGTGCCAAGATGTCATTTTCATTGTCCATCTAGATTTGATTTTTGGAGGGCCTTGGAATAATTGCGGTACATTAATGCTAACAAATTAAGTGATTCCCTCCTCCTCATAGTCAAGAGTAAAAGCTCAAGGTGTAAAATGTATTCCCCCCCCCCGTTTTTACTTCACTATTCCATGTTTAGTTAAAAGCCTTACCTAGTACTTCTGGCCTTGGGAAGGTTTACACTGTCATTTTAGACAAGACATGTCCCCATTTGTCTTGCTTTCTTTGCAAGTGTGGTTGATAATCATGCCCTCAGCTGTCCTTGTCCAAGGCATTTAGAGACTATCTTTTGAGTTTTCCAGGATTCCGTGAGGTTCTGTGGGTCTCTGTGGTAAGGGCTGTTTCAGGAATGCAGGGCGCTTTGATAAGAGATCTGGAAGTATGGGGGGTGCTTGCTCTCTTGTGCCAACACACGGACTGGTGCTTTGAGCGTTGCTGGAGACGGAGAGCGAGCGAGCGAGAGAAGGGGGGTAGAGAGAGAGAGAGAAGGGGAGTGAGAGATTGGTGATTCTGGAACTGTCGGCTCTTCACTGGCACGGCGCGGGCAGACGCGGTAAACAGTGGCATCCTTTTTCTGCGTGCCTCCGACACCTGCAGGCAGGCCAACGCTGCCTGCAGTCACAGTGGAAATGGTAGATGAATGTTTCATGCTGATGCTTTAAAATCTCATTTTAAACAACTTTAGTGCTTCTCTAAAAGCAGGAAACCGAAGACTAGAGTTGTTAGAAAACTATATTTGCAACTGATATTTGTAACTGTAACTCTGTAATGCTTTGTAATGTAATGCTTTTCTGGACCATTAAATAGTCATTTGTATAACTTTATCTACTCTTGCATCTTATAAATTTTCTAAACCGCCTTTTTTTTTTTTTTTGGCTGCACGGGCTCTTGGCTAATTCAGACAAGAACCCATGCCAAAAGGTCACTTCTGCTCCTGCTCAATTTGTCTCCTTTTCCCCTCTCTCTCTTCTCTCAGGATGAGTTTCATCCCTTCATCGAGGCGCTGCTCCCTCATGTCCGTGCCATAGCCTACACCTGGTTCAACCTGCAGGCACGAAAGCGCAAGTACTTTAAGAAGCATGAAAAGCGGATGTCCAAGGATGAGGAACGGGCTGTGAAAGACGAGCTTCTCAGCGAGAAGCCTGAAATCAAGCAGAAGTGGGCATCTCGTCTCCTGGCCAAGCTGCGCAAGGACATCCGGCAGGAGTACCGGGAGGACTTTGTGCTCAGCGTAACGGGCAAGAAGCACCCGTGCTGTGTTCTCTCCAACCCCGACCAGAAGGGCAAGATCCGCCGAATCGACTGCCTGAGGCAGGCTGATAAAGTGTGGCGGCTGGACCTGGTGATGGTCATCCTGTTCAAAGGTATTCCGCTGGAGAGCACAGATGGGGAGCGTCTGGTCAAGTCCCCGCACTGCACCAACCCGGGACTCTGCGTCCAGCCCCACCACATCACTGTCTCTGTGAAAGAGCTGGACTTGTTTCTGGCATACTATGTCCAGGACCAAGGTAAGTGTGAGGGAAGGTTGGGAGATAACATTTCTAGACTTGATTTAAGTGTGCTACTTTAACTCGCAGGTATAAAATGAATGTAATTTCCAATTGTTATGGATATAAGAGTAAGGGCATTCATTTCTTGTTTTACACGCAAAAAGTTTCAAACTGATCTATTTTGGTACATTTAAGTAGTATTAAAATGATTTGTATTTTTGTAAAAAAATGTTTTTACATTTTACAGATTAGTTGCATACAAAAAAAGAGAATGAGTGACAAAAGTGTGTTGCTTGCGCTGGAATCGCATGCATTTGTAAAAATGAGCTAGATACAGATATTTCAGCAGAATTCTCAAGCAGCACTTTTTTTTTTACGATGAGGTCAGTATCAGAATACAATTCAAAATTTACATCAGAAAATCAAAAAAAGTATAAAGACATACAAATACACATTATATCATTATATAAATACGTGCAAAATATGTGTTACATAATGAGAATTTTTGCAAATGGCACAATTACACAGGACTATTCTATTAGAATTCTATTTTGTATTTTTAAAATTTCTCCCCTTATTTGTTATTAATGACTAGATAGGGTCTGGTAATTTTCAGTTATTTTTAGTTATTTGTGCATTTTTTTTTAGTAAAGTTAAGGAAAAAGGTCTAAACTTCTCTGCACACTTACATGCACCTTCACATTTATTCATTTAACATGTACTTTGATCAAAAATGACTTAGAAAACAACATAAACTATTCCTTTTATTTCCGTTTTAAGTTTTCTGTTTGAAAAGTATAAATTTGGACATTATCCATATTTTCCAGGGGGCAACAATTCAGGTTATGAATAAGAATCACTACACGACAAAAATAATTTTATAGAAGTGTTGCTTTTGTGAGTATGTAAATGTTTTCATTAACGTCAGGCATGGCACCTCCATTTTGTGAAACTGAAGTGCCAGGGTAAGCAGAAGGCAGAGCGGAGGGACAATAATGGTTGCCACTGGCACCATGGTTGGCATCAGACTCTCTTTTGTGTCTTTGTAAGATGGCGTGCATTCGCCTGTTGGCACTCACACGGCAGCCTAAATCTCTCGTATACCTCTCTGAATTGACCTTGGTCTCCACTCTTATTTACAAATAACATATGAAATAATTTGTATATAAATTCTAACAGTAATTTTTTGTATTTTCAAAATATTTTAATGTCTGCGTAGCATAATCGCAGTGGCTGACTCATGTTATAAATGTTATTCACTAAAGATATTTCTGACCTTTATATAATCAAAAAAAAAAAAAAAAAGACGAGTATGGAAGAAAGTACTGTCACCAAATGAATATTGGGTTCTCTGTTAAGGGCTTACCGTGGCAGTGCGGAGTGTTTTGCCTTTAGTATCCAGTGCCCATCTCTAGACAATGCCCTCACATTATGCCAGTGCACCCAGGGCGGCCATTTTGTTAGCGTTGTGCCAGGAGAGTGGTAGGAAGAGTGCCAGTGACTGAGGATGGCCATTGATATCAAACCCTCTTTGTCTGCTTACTGCATGCCTTTGATTCGTTAATTGGCATCCGCAATGCAGTAGGCATGGAGGAAAGTTTCCTGAAAGCGGTGGAATGGGAGTTATTCACTTCCAGCTAAATAAAACCAAATGTAAAGCAAAAGGGAATCTTTACTCGCATCATAAGGAAATTGTGGTTGTGGTCTGTCGCTGTGAATTAAAAAGGTAAATCGTGTTCAGTGCTCAGCTGATTTTAACGTCCATATGCCAGCAAAGGGTCCTTTGTAAGGTGACTGGAAGCCATTACTGCTTTTGTTCTATTTATTTCATAGAAATTTTACTTTTAATACTCACAGTATTATTGTAAGTATTTTCACACTCCAACACAACTAGTGTTGTGTGTGCACTCTTTGTATTTCATCTCATGGTCTGGTTTAAATTTAAAGGTGTTTTAATCGCTGTCCGCAGCACCTGGCATCCATAGGGGCATCAAACAGTTTGCCTCGGGTTTCTGGAAGAAGGCTTAGCAGACTCGCCAGTGTTTGCGATAGCACCTTAGTAAATGCCCAGCTGAATCCCCATTGAAAAGGTGGTGAAGAGGACAGGAATGAGAGGCGGCAAGCTTGTTGGTGGGCATCGTGCCATGCCCTGCCTCTGCACTTCACCAAGTCTGGCCATGCCGCCTGTGTCTGTGCGTGCGCTGTTCTGCTTCATTCTCTCGTAAAATGATTATAACATCATCTAGATCACAGTTATTCTGTATGAAAACAATCACATTTCCAGCAAATGAGAAAACAAAAGACAAGATACTTAGATTCTGTTTTGTGTGATTGGCTCATTTCTGTTTTGTAGTCTTTTTTTAAAGTACTTTATACATTTTTCAAATAAATAATTTTTTTGAAGATCTATTTTAATTAGCTGTAATTATCCATGCTTTGAAACTTTTTCAGCTAAAGTTGCTCGGACTGTTAAAGCTGTTGCAACTTTCTGATTCCACATTGGTCTTGTACATGTAAGTCAAGTCTGTACATGTGAAGTGATGCTCATTTCACTTCAGAACTCATAAATCATGACTCAATTGCCACGTCCTCTTTCAGTCAAGGGAAGTATGCTAATAATTTGTATTGTATGGTTGATGACATGTTTCATTAATGTACCTTTGTTTTTTTGTGTGTCTGCTGCATTGTATACTGTGAGGGAAAATGTTGGTATAGGCTTTTTATACTAGAACAGTGACTAAGCAGAAATAGATTTGAAAAGGGACCAGCCGGTTTATATCAAAAAGGCATTTTTCATTTTAACCCAAGATATTTATTTTCCAGCACATTCTGGAATATGTTCACAACCTTTATCTCAGGGTTTACATTATCCTAAACACATGACATAATTTTTCAAATAAACACAAAACCTCAAAAATGCTAGTGTAAATTAAGTGCCGGTTCAAGCCTTTCATAAATATTTACATTTATCTGGCAGTTGGTTTGTTTCAAATATCTAGCTGGCCTTTTGTAAAGCTAAAGAAAACGAATTACCAATTAATAAGACAATTTTACCTAAGTCGTCAAACACCAACAAGAAACTGTCATGTTTTGTGCAGGAACAGCCAGCGTTACTCAACAACTAGAAGGTGTTACACAATCGCAAGAGCTCAACATATCAGTTACAGTTTGAAGGTGTTGCGATTTCCTGCCCAAACTCCCTAGTTTATTTTGGTTCCCTGTGAAGTAGACAGTGTTTTATTGGTCGCTTTTCTGGTGTTGGATGGATTATTTCTCATTTGTTCTAGCATGTTAAAGAGGTCTGTTTTACGACTGCAGGACTTAGCTTTTGCCCCCGTGTCAAGACCTCACCAAAGATGTGGAAGGTGTCATGTGAAGTTTAATTGAGCACAACAAATCTTTGAAAACAAGGTGGCGACCTGTGGCGCGTGGGGGCAGGCCAGGGTGTCGTTTCGGGGGGCACCTGGACCCCCAGCTGACTCATGACCTCTGGATGTCTGGGTCAGCGGAGCGGTTGCCAGCTCCTTCAGAAGAGCTGGTCATTCATCAAACTCCCTCTCTCAACTTGCCAAAACCCCCAACACACACACACACACACTGAGTTCCCTATTGGGCCTTTATTAGCAGTGTGTGTGTGTGCTCTGTAGAGGAGCTGTTTGTGGCTAGTTTTCCAGCTGACTGAGTATACGACAGGGTCAGGACTAGCCAGCGTGACCTAGAGGTCATCACCCCTGTCAGTGACTAAGTACAGCTTGTGGTTTCTCCACTTTCACTTTTTTCTTCCTGTCTGTCTCCTCCTATCTAATTCACACTGTCCCTGATGTCCACATACATGGGAAGTTAGACCAGAAGTATTCTTGAAACCACCGTGTGATTGCTCTTCCTGATTATGGGCACTAGAGAAAACAATGATGGACGGATTGTGTAATTTTATTGTATAAGCGTAAGAGGGATTTTAGGGTAATGGAAAGATGTGAAATAAAGCCGAAATACAGCAGATTAGATACGGGTGTTTGCTGTCGTAATTATGACAGTGGTGCACAGCTGTTCCGTGCTCCGGCGCGGTTAACGATCAGACTACATGCGTAACATGCCCGAGCCCAATCGAACTGTGCCCTGGCCCACCTCTTCCAAGCAGGCCAGGGTCGGCTAAGCGTATGGAGCGATCACATCAGTCAAACGAACCAGACTTTGGGGGTCAAACACGGTCGGTCACAGTTCAGATCGCCTAGTGTGAGTACACCCTTAAATCCATACTTGCTGACTGGTTTAGCAGAAATTATGACAATGGGTAGTTAAATGCGGACATCATGAGAAATATTTTATTAAGAATAAGTAAAAAAAATATTTTACCACATTTTTGTTTTAGTATTGTTTAGTATATAGTTAAGGCCTGTAATTGGCTTGTATTTATGCCACATCTAAAGAGACTGTGAATCCTCTGTATAAACGCACCTTTTATGAATTTAATTGAAAAAAAAAATAATTATCTCACAATTTGACAGTTGAAATTAATCATTAATATAATTAACTGAGACTATTAATTTCTTTCCGATTACCATCCCTATTCTCAACTTTTGTTTTCTATACGAAGCTCTGCATTTCCAAACCCTTGCGATTTTCCTTTATGGGACGGACACATCGTCCTCATTGGCAGCGTTTACTGATGCAATACAAACTCCAGTGTGCTGTATTAATGTGAATTAAAAGGACAGCTGGCTGGGACGAAACACACACAACCCCATTCACAATTTGGGACCATAACAGAAACTTGAAGGAAAACCAATACAGAATTTACAAGTGTATGGAATGCAACAGGGCCACAGCATTTGTTTTTGTTTAGTCATTTATTTATTTATTTATTTATTTGCTAATTGTTTCCAGTGAGCCCTTGTGGCGAAGGCAGTCATGAGTTTGTCCTTTGGAGAGAGACATAAAGTGTTCAGCACATCCACTTGATGGCCCGCAGCTACTGACTCGCTCCCAAAAATCAGTACAGATGGTTCATTTTTCCGCTCCCTCTTTTTCTCTCCCTTGCTCTCGGTTTCTTCTCTGAACCACGCATTTGTTGGTGCTTTGCTTTCAAAAAAGAACTACAACGCACGACTTGGTTTCAGTTGTGGAAATGAAAGGCAATAGCTTCTGTTTGATGTTTTAGTACACTGGTGTACCGCCACATTAAACATAAAGAGGGAAAGAAAAGGAAGGAGGGGGGCGGCGGAGGAGCAGTGAAATGATTTGCCACTACGACTTCAATCTAGACGATAATCTTAGTGGCCTGTGGGTGTTGTGAGTGCTTTTCTGCTGAGTTTCCTCCGATTAAAGAGTCTGATTGACTAAAACACACATTCAAACATTTCTTTGCGTCTCTGTTTATTTTTGCTCGACAACACTCCTTTACTTTAGAACTGAAAGAAATCGGTACTAAAAGGCATATTAAACAGTTTTTATTTTTTAACAGTGCATTTCATAGTATTTAAGCCTCAATTTTATGGTGGCATATATGTAGAGCAGTTTGTGCAGTCTGTTGAATACCAGAGCAGAGATAAAGACAGGCATACGCCAGCCTTATTTAACCTCCACTATCCATTTGGTTTTCTGTGGAGGAACATGATCCCCTTCTGCTCCAAGCAGCCCAATGGTACAAGGCCATCTGATCGCATCCCACTGGATCAGTTTATGATGCAAGCATAACAGGAATGTCACTGGAAAAAGTTCGAATCCACAGCAATACTGCGGACAAATCTGCCGTACAAATCTACAGATGCGTCTGTGATCTCTGAGCTGGAGTGGAGAGTGGGATGAGGTCGCAGTGCATTTGTGCTGAGCATGCAGTGAGGTCTCTGAAGCAGAGGCTGCAGTACTGATTAGTATTCTGCATGGCCCGCGGTGACTAGCTCATGCAAAAGCCATAACCTATCGAACACATTCCCTTAGTCTAATCCATTTAGAGCTCCCTCCAGCTCTCTGGCCTCCCTTATTGATCCCCCCACCCCCCACCCCTGTCCTCAGTCTCTCCTCTTAGCCCACTGTTGGTTCAATTCAGTGGTGTACTGTTACTCCACATGCTGCCGCAAAGGAAATCTCCCCCACCCTTTCATTTGTTCTCTCTCCCTCTCTACTTTCTGTCGTGCTGTCTTACATTCTGCACTTTGTTTCTCTTCTACCTTGTTGCCTGTTGATTCTTTCTTTCTTTCTTCGAAAAATATCTTCGAGAAAGAATATATTTTTTGTTCTTTCTTGTTTTCTTGCTTGTGAAGAAGAAAAGTTCTCAGGAAAAAAAACTCAAGAAGAAATCTTGAATTATTTTCTTTTAGTTTTTACTTGTTCTTGAGTTCTTTGCATTCTTTCTTTTCTTGCTTTTTATTTATTTATTTTGCTGTTCATTGCTTTTACACCACACAATTTCCCTCTAAGGTGCCGCATTCTAGATTTTATAAACAGGCCTCATGAGTTTATGTATGTGTTGGAGAGTGTGTTTGTGTATGCTATCTCCGGGACTCTTTGTTGACTGAATACCCTCAGGCTCAAGCACACTACAACCTCCCTCGCCTTCTTTCACACACTGTAATGTGTACATAAATGTTTGTAGTTATGAGGAGTGTGGATGGGTCTGTGCTGCAGTGTGGGTGCTGCTTCACCCCGTGTTTGAGTGGGTGTCTGAGTGTGTGGTCGGGAGAAGGGATATTCCCTTTGGAATGTTGTATCAAAAGTGGTGGAAGCTCAGCCTATCACAAATGTGGACTTAAATGCCAGAGTCTACTATCATGAAAAAATGGGAAAGTATGTTGGAAAATGAACTCTCTTTTCAGGGGTCACAGACTTTCCTGCTTTGCCTCTTGGCTTTTTGTTTTTTTCTAAAGACTTATCTTGTTACTCAAAGCCGCTTCCACACAACCTCACATCAGTGGTGTAGACGGAGGCTTTGTGAGAACCCATAATGCATTGGTGATCCCTGGGGCCCTCTTAAAAGAGGACCAGCACCGACCTCTCCTTCCCTCAAAATGAAGAAGGATGGCTTCATCCTCCCTTACAGTATCTCACTGTATGGGGTGTCTGGGTCTTTCCCCCCAGACTGGACCAGCACCACCCCATAATGGCCTCTTCTTCTCTATGCCATCAAGCAAACGTTCTAATCATGCATCTATGTCAATGGAGATCATCCAGAAAGAAGCAGACAAAAGGGAAAGACAGAGGGGGCTTGGGGTTAAGGTAGCTGAGAAACCCATATTGAGACCTGGGGAGCTGAAGAGGGCACAAGACAGACGTGGAGAGAGAGAGTCTGGATTCCTCCGTGGTGGGACAGTCAGTGTCTTTCACATCTCTATGCTGATGGGCGTCCTTCATTAGGGGGACAGGCCCGATGAATAGCTGGCAGAGAAGGCCAGAGACAATCGAGGAGGTTGCCATGGGAGACAGTGACTTCTCCCCCCTCGGCCCACAGTTAAAGTCTTTTCATGGCAGACAGGATTCAGAGTGATGGCCGTCTCTTCTTTTGTGCTGTCTGCTACAGTACCTCCCGTTGCTGAGACAGACAACCCAGAGGTAACAGTGTGGAAGGGTTGGGAAGCAACAATGGGGTCAAGTCTGTCAAAAAGATGACCCCCAAGACGTAAAACACATTATGAATGACTTTGTATGGGGTTAAAAGTTTCTGCAGAAGCATCATCTATAGTGCAACGTGTCACACGCTCTTTATCTGCCCTAACTTTTCCTTTAAGACATTTTGTCTAGTCTTAGCACTGATTGGTTGCTTAGAGGAAACTGCTTCTTTATCAAAGCCTATCAGTCACGCCTACCTTTAGAATTACTTTACTATTCAATGAAGCAGACAATTGTAACCAGAATGGTGATAAACAGGTAAACAAAACTGCATATACTTACTTTGAAGAAGAGACACAAGCTATCAAGCTATATCTAGAGTCTAGAGCAACACCTTACCAACCCCACCCCCACCACCACCACACACAGAAGACCTTAGAAGGTGCATAGCAACTTTGGAACGTTTGGAAACAAGTTTTGCACTGGCAAGTTTTGCACTGGACTCTCTGTGCAATCTGATTGAAATAAGTTCACTTCTGTCCAGATCTGCATTTAGTTCTACTCCCTCAAGTACTATTTCTCTGTAGCTGAGTGACCAGTGAATCCTGTATGGACATCCTGTGAGGTGGGTCAACATAAAAACTAACCCGCGGCAATCATGGGAACGACAGATGTCAAAACATACTTCTCCAGTCGCTTTCCCCCAGTGATAATAGCATCCTGTTTTCACACGGCTTCATTGTATAAGGGCAGATTTCGGTAAAAAAGAAAGAAAGAGCAGGAGAGAACAAGAGGAGTGAGTTGAATTAGTTTAATTATAGTTGATAGACCTGATAGTACAGATAACGAAGTTGTCTAATCAGTTAGAAAAAATAGCTAGTGACTTCAGGTACCACAAGGACTATTTTTTAAGGGAATGTTTACGGAGGTTTGGGAGTTACCAGTTTCTTTCATTTCACTAGTAATCCACCCACAGAGCAAATATACACCACACTTTGTTAATCTACAAAGATGAGCAGAGATATATTCTAAAGAGTCATATTAGGTTAGTGATTCTGAGTAACTTTATTACTTGGTTTGTGATAAAAGTAATTTAAGTAAAATTAAACAGACACTAGTAGTTTGTGTATTAGTGTTTGCATGATACCACTATTTCAACTATCAAAACTAATACCAGTGTGATTTCACAATTCTCAATACCAGTTTGATTCCAACTTATAGGTGAAACATACTGTATAGGTGAAATATTAAATTAAGAGCAATAAGTGAGTTTCAATGTAATTGGTCTTTTAGGCTATATGTTTTAAAACTGTACTACAGTTTTCATATTTTGATTGTAGAAAGACTTTTATCGTTCCATAATTTATCTTGGTTTAAAAGTCTTTGACTCGTCAAATACTGCTATTTTTGACATCCCCAGTGTGGATCCACCTGTCACTGATAGTGAACTTGTTGCTGCTTTCAGCTCTTCATTTCTGAAGAAGTCTGTTCCTGTAATTTGCCCTATCCGGTGACAGTTCAGGGCTGAGGGTTCTGGGAAGTTGGTGTGTTAAACTCAGAGCGCTGCGGAACTAGCAGTTGGGCTGCGGTGATTAAACGCACTCTGCCGGTAACGGGGCCGCTAATGAATACAGGGCTTTAACAGCTACGTATGTGCCTCATTATGAGAGCCTGCACTGAAAGGATATACGCATTGGCTCCGGATTACTGGAATTTTTCTCAAATTGGCCTGCCTTTCTGCTGGCCCAGGAATCTAGCTGCTGTTTTTTTTCCCTCTCTCTCCTTCTCCCCCGATGTGCCTCTCTGACTTTTGTAGAACATGCACCCACCCACACACATACTCTCTCACACACACATGCAGAAACACACACGCTCGCCCACACTTCAGTTCCTAAAGCCTGCACTTAGACAAAATCAGGCATACAGCTTTGATAACCGCAGCTCTGCCATGGCATTTGTCAGTACTGCCCGTATATTTTTGTATGCAAGTACTTCAGATTTGGGTCCCGAGGTCAGCCGTGGAAGTTTGTAATTAAGGATGTTACATGTGCATAGGCCCTTAACCCACACTACATTTATGCTTTTTTCCCAAAATAATAAAGTAATTATGCGGTCAAATAAAGTTTTCTATGACAGAGAAAGCATATTACTACAGCTGCGCTTGGTCAAAAGTTTACACATTGCATTTTTACTTTTCACCCATGGTCAGTGTGGCAATGTACGAACGATTAAAAACGAACAGATTGTGGTGATGTGTGACAAAAAGGCAAGGAAAGGGACACTTTATAGGTCAAAGTAGGCTTTTCTTTTTGATTACTGGGTTGGAAACTAGTCCTGGCTTCACTGTGGCCATTGTTTTGTGATACCCACTTGACCACATTTACCCCTAAACTGAAAACATCCCAATCCATAACTGCCAGCTGGAATTTCCTCCAGCTCATTCATTTGCCATCAGTGGAGCTGCATTACAATGTTTTGTAGTGTCTTTTCCGAGCACCAGAACAATGCCACCTTTGCTCAGACACAGACTTGAACTTTTAATTCTGCGTTAAGAAGGATTAGAGGAAAGTTGACCATTGTTCTCCAGAGAGGATGTATCATATTTAGCCTTTCCCTTACATTGACAAATGCAGGATTGCTAAACTTTAATTTCTTAATAATGCATTTTTGTGTGTAATGAAGGGAGATTATTCATGGGAATAATAACACAAGCACATCTCATGTCTGTTCTATCAGTGTCAGGTGAACCCCAACCAGCCTAATCAGGGTGGTTGTCAATGAATTATTCAAGTAAGTTGATTATTTAAACCCAGCAATAAAGAGTAAAACAACAATCGTTTTTTAAGGACAATAATGTGTTTTGGTATTTGGTACATCTTCATGAGCTAATGCCGAAGGTATTGGGCAGTGAACAAGGGAGAAGCCAGGACTCTTATGACTTGAACCAAAACCCACCATGTGTGTCTTGTTAAGGGCAGTTATGACAAATGGCAGCAGCTGTACAAACTAATCTCTCTGTAGCTTTCACACATGGCATTCAATTAACAATGGGCCACTGTCAGACTGTAATCCACAGCTCGCCAACCTGCCCCTACTCCCGCTGGCCTAGCAAACCTCCGCATGTGTATGTGTGGAGAAATGTCTTAAAGTGCTTGATGTGTTTTTATTGAGCTGACGTTAGCTTGGCGTGACCAGGTCAATCAAATGTGGGTTTGTGTAGGTCAATATGAGTGTGCTTTTGTGCATATAGCATTCACAGATGTACAGTGTTTATGAATAGAAATAGTTAAGTTATTTAGGTCACTATATGTAGCCAAAAGACGCTTGTGCATGCACGCACACTTACACAGCTGCTGGAGCTTGCTTGTGTGTACGTGTGGCGGGAAGTGGCTTGTCAGGGGCTACATTCCCACTGGGTTTGTAATGATGAAGTGTATGTTGCAGTGGTCACTGTCGGCTCGACTCAACTCAACAAACCCTTCAAGATACCAGTGTCTTACCATTCCACAATCAGGATCAACAATCATAGCGATAAGCAAAAATTCATTCAAGATGGCATATGAGATTTTATTTAAAAAACAACACGTTTAATTAAATGCCAAAAATTTGTGATAAAATAGTTGTATCTAATAAAAATAAACTATTGTTGTCAATATTTGTATGTACAGTACTGTATTATATTCAATACAGCTCTTTTTTTATAATATTGAGTTGTTAGAAGTTTGCAGTACCCTTCAAATTGCGCGAATTGAAATTGCGAATTGAAAATACGCCCAATGGAAACACGTCAATTTCGCAAAAAAACAAACATATATTGCAAAAAAGTTTTTACGCTCGCATGAGGTGATTTTTCAGGCAATTCGAAAAATGTATATTTCGCAAAACTGCAATGGAAACTTTTTTTCCGCATTTACAGGTCACCTGGTGTACGTAACAGTCGATCATTCTTTAAAGAAGGCGTGGTATGTTTGGACAGAAGACGAGACAGAGTTCTTTATTAAACATGTAAATCATATTACAGGAATACTGGATTCTAAACAAACAAAGAAATGCCACAATTTATCAAGACCTTGAATCAGATAAAAGGGAGAAACACTCAGAAACACCTCATAAGTGGCCGCTCCCAAGTATAAGGGGCTTTCCATGCCATTAATGCTTGGATAACATACCTATGTCTCGTTAGATTAAAAATAATGGCTAGTGCGGTGGCTGCGATATACTTAAACCTACCAACATCCGTTGCCATGATTTTTGGAATGTCTTAACACAAAAGGAAAAAATACGTTTTAGTCGCATAACATCGGTAAATGGAAACGCCGTCATTTCGCAATAGTTTTTTTATCGACATTTGGAAATATATCGCAAAAGTTTCGCGCAAATCTGTAATGGAAACGCGGCTACTGTTAGCTTAGCAACATGCTAAAGCCAAACTCTATTGGAATAAGCTGTGTTGCATTTTTGTGGTGTAACGGAGTTCAACTAGGGATCCATGAAGGTCCTGAAGGGGTTTGTGGGCAGATACATCGAACATAGGATTTTATTTAAAATATATTCTTTATATTTATTTGAACTGTGGTACATTAATTATCTGTAAAGCATTATGGAAGGCATATTTGTTAAAGTTATTAATGAAAGTTTTTATAATGTTTTCTTCTAGGCTCCCTACTGTAGGTTGACAAAGTCTAGATTGGGGGTGCCCTTGTTTGTGAGCATTGACAACTCTTACTTAGTTAGGATCCATTTCAGTTAGCGAGCTCAGCTGCCTTCTAAGAGAGCATCACAACTGAAATGGATCCTAACTAAGTAAGAGTTATGTTTTGGAATTGAGCCATTTGGAAACTATAGAATGAGAGGGTCACAGTTTTGTTGAGACCTTTTAGTTTGGACAATCATGCATGGAAAGTTGGTCAGAAGTATATTGTGGCATTAAATATGGAATAGAAAATGAACGACAGACCGATATAAGGTAAAGGTGTTCCACTATACCAGGCTTGAAATGGCTGAGTAGTATCAGAGCGCATGAATGAAAAACTGAATGAGAAAAAGGGTTGACTTTTTTTTCCTATGCTGAATCCAAGAATAATTAAGCTCAGTCCCTCTGGCTGTGGACAAAGCCACAGAGTTATTGAAGTGAGAGGGAAGGTTTGTAAGAGTGTGGGGAAGATGTAACCAGAACTGGCAAGAGTAGTGACCAGCCCCATGCTAACACACACACTCAGACACACACACACACACAAATTCAAGCTTTCATGTCAAGCGTGTTTTAGAGATAAAAAATGACCCTTCGTGTTTGTAATATTTTGCTAAAGGATTAGGATAAACACCAGCCTTATTTGATGGGTCACATTTTAATGCATGGTATTGTGGTTATGAACATTTCCCATTGTAAGACAACTTACCAGTTAGAAGTTACTTAACATTTTATGCTGCTGTTTCCTCAGAACTACATTAAAGTGTCATGAAACCCCTCCTGTTTTAGCCTGGCCATTCACACCTCAGAGTTGAAAAGGTCTCCAAAAATGCGCGTGTAAAGCTTTGTAGAAGCTGGAAAAGGGGAGACGATAACCAATAAAACGCAGACCTGCAACACTCTCATTATACAGAGGTTATTAAAATATGACCACAGAGAAAACAAAAACAATACAGACAACACAGAGTTGAGTGCACCTTGATACATTTTAAATATAACAAGACAACAACCTCCCAAAAACAAGGGAGAAACACGGAAGCACATTTAAAAGGTCTTATAATATTTTCATTACATTTAAGAGCACTACAGTCTCTCAACAAACGACACACTTCAGTTTAACACAGAACTGTTACTTTTTTGTCCATTGTTCTTCTAATTTTCGGCCTACATCTTCTGTGTATCAGAATAATCCATCGTGTCATCGCATTCATGATCAGACGTACCGCTGTATTAGTGTCCTTATTTGCAACGCAACGCTGAACAGGCAGAGCTGAAGGAACAGTGCTGAAATGGTCTTTCGTGATGTTTGAATTCTCCACTGTAATGCAATCTCATGCATACTACGGCACAGTGATTGGATTGATCAAGCTCTTTCTCGTAAAAAAAATGCAGAGAAGCGCTCAGAAGCTGATGACGTAGAATCGTGCTCTCCAGCCCCGGCAGCCAATCACATACTCCGGATGTACACTTCTATCTCAGATTCTGTGACGTTACTTTGACTTTGGAACTTTGGGTTCTTTTCAACCCAGAAGAACGAAATTGCTCTGAAAAATGCTAAATTAACCAGCTTTTAGTGTTTTCAGTGATGCAGCATATACATATCTGTTCACATGTTTTGGGGTTTCATGACCCTTCAACGGTAGTGACCTAAATTCTTTCCTCCCTTCATATAACTCGCATGCATAATATTTTTCTAAAAAACATTAAAAATAATAGAAAGTAAAAGAATAGTGATACGTTTATTTATCTTTCTCTGGCTAATACACAGTACCTCAACAAAACATCTGTTTACTAGCCTACTGTACATAGGACTTTTCACACTGCGCTTAACCCCGGGTCATCGTTGTTCTAAACCCTGCTTTTAACTCCGGGTAATGTTTCATACTTTGCATCAGTTAAAGTGAAGAAGAAACGGTTTCATTCCTACCTTCATTCTTACCTTAATGTAACATTAACCCAGGCTTTAGGAATGTACAGTGTAAAATGTCAGTTTATGAATACCCAGGATAAATTGTTAACCCCGGGTAAATTATGAGCAGTGTGAAACATGAAGCCAGATAACTGAGGATTCCATTTACCCAGGGTTTAGAATGACCTAGGGTTAACCATTAAATCAAGTGTGAAAAGTAGAGATTCACCAGTCGAGCGGCCCTAAATCGGAACCGGATTTTGCTCCAAACACACGATAGTTTTTGCGTTTTATTTTGGCCTATCTCTATTCTGGACTTGCACAATTGCAATAATTTCCCAAAATGTAATTTGTAAACATGTTAACACAGGCCAGAGACGGAACACACTGAAGACGGATGAAAAAAGGAGTACAGAGATGTGCCAGCAGAGAAAATACTGTACCAGGCAGAGCAAGCTCACTGTTTGCGATGCCGGAAATATTGAAAGAAAATATAAATATTGAATTGGGTTTATATGAATTTATCGCTAAAGGGAACCGACTGTCATCAGAAAAGTTTCGATGGCATTACAGGTTCCTCTTACCTCTGTATAATGCCTGTTTATAAGCGTAGCGCTGCTTGGTGTACGATGATAATACTTTATTTGTCCCTCTTAAGGGAAATTTGTTTTGGGCAATACAGATAAGCCATGTAACAAGATACCTGCATCAGTAACAATCACACACTTGTGTCCTTTGCACTTAAGTCTAACAATCCTGTGGCCAATGGAAAAATGGAACAGTTACAGCGGTAACCAAGGAAAAACTATATCACTGCTGTTCCATAAGTGCCACATACTAATGGAGAGTGAATTTGCATTTTCATTCAGTCTATCTGCTGTTTTCGTTTTGTGCAGGTGTATCTTATCTAACATAATTCCACAAATCTAAAGTCACACCATTCTGTTTTTGCTTTAAATCTTGAAATTATACAATCTAATCGAAAACAACTGCTCATGCTGCATGTGTAGCATCTTTGTTTTGTATCATGATTAAATAAAGTGGTTGTCTCTAATTTAAAATGTGTGTGTATATTATGTATATGTATTTATTATTATTTTTTATTTTTTTAGGGTCAGTTTGGCCTGTTATAGAGCAAATAAAGAATCGGAATCTGCAATAAAAATCATGATCCGTGCATTACTAGTGAAAAGCCCTCATGATGCACACAATACACACATCAGTTGAGATCAGATGTAGAGGCTGTGCAGAGAATAGACAAGCTGTAATAATAGTAGTACTTGATAAGGCTAGAATCACTGTTGCTGTTACTTGTACTTAGTTGTTCAAATCCTCTATAAATCTAATCACGTTCAAATACTCTAAGTAATAAACTTTTTCATATAAATTATGCAGCATTATGTGTGTCACACACATGAATGACTCTTCAAAACGTGTGATTGATTAAGGAGAGGTTTGGTACTTTTCTTTGTGATTGACTAGTAAACAATCACTTAGCAACTCCTTAGCAATGCATTAAAGGACACTCCTTAAGCCCAATTTATACTTCTGCGTCGAACTCACGCCGTAGCTACGTCGTAGGCTGTGTGTAGCTCGCGTACCCTTCGGCGTACCCTGACGTGCACCTCTCCAAAAATGTAACAACGCGTCAATTCTACACGCACTGCAAGCACTGTGATTGGTCTGCTAGAACCGCTCCCCGGCTTTTACATGCTCCCTCTGCATGTGTAATTGCGCGTCAACGCGTCGCGGACAACGACGCAGAAGTATAAATAAAAACCAACGCGTAGTCTATAGCGTAGAGGCTCCGGCGTAGGTCCAACGCAAAAGTATAAATCAGCCTTTGCACACCTTAGCAACCACATAGCACCGCCCTGGAAACCATCTAAACAACCTGTGGTGGCGAATATTACACAGGCAAACACCACTTACATTTTCTCTAAACACCACTCACATTTTCTCTTGAAAGCATACAAATCTATTTTGGCTTGTGTTTTGAAAATTGATCCCATTGAATAGAAGTGAATTGGACAAGTTAAAGGTTTTGAATAACATTTACACAAGGATATCCTTGCATCCGTTTTTATTTTATTCACCTTTTCAAGAGAGCAGTGCTGATTCAGTGTGTTGGCTTCATTCAAGCGCCAACTTCTAGTCCTCAGCATTGTGAGGAAAGCTCTCGCACTTGTTGTTTCTCTCTTTCACTCGTGTTATCTTGTGGGATTTGGACAGTCAGCTCTGCTTAATGCTGCGGTTTGGCTGGAAGCTGGTAAGGCTGGTGTTCTTAAAGGAGGATCTGATCTTATATGAGCTTATGTGTGAGTGCAGAAAGCAGAACAGCACAGGGCTTTGTGACGACACACACACTCGCTCTTCTCAGTAAGGGATCCGCTGCACCTGCGGATTCACAAAGTACAAAGGGCCACCGCCAATCATTCTGCTACTGTGCTTGTCTGGCATCTCCCAAGGAGATCAGATCACTCTGAAAGAGTGTGTGTGTGTGTGTGTGTGCGCGTGTGCGTGTGAGTGAGTGTGTGAGTCTGTGTCAGCAGCTACATAACTGCTAAATCACAGGATATTACAGTTATCATGGCATTGCTTGCATGTGTAACACAAAATCTCTTTAAAATCTTAAGCATGCTGAGAGAGAGAGTGTGTTTCTGTTTATATATTATATACAGTGTATATATATATATATATATATATATATATATATACTTGAGTTCAGGGCAGGAAACAGACTGACATGTTGCATGTGACGCCCTTAGTCACGCACACCCACTATGACAACCTCAGTATAATTCACATTATGTATAGTTATGATTACACAACCCACTAAACTAATGCCCACCATATAGGGAACATGACATTTTATGAAACTTTAAATAGCAAGTCATCAGGTGAAATTATTTAATAAAATCTGAAATGTTTCCCTGGAAAATATTTTTTGCTTATTTTTATGTTTAATTTAAGTATCAGCTGGGTCTGAGATGCTTGTGCTAAAGTATATTGTGTGTTCTGTGATATAGAAATCAAAATAAAAACAACTGAGACAATTATTATTAATGAACCATATACTGTTAAGCCGATAACTGATAAATTAATATTAAAGTTCTGTACTATTTATTCTAAATTAATTAATTTTATTACACTAAAAATAAAATCAGTCTTTTAAATGCTACAAGTGAATTTACACATTATAACTTTATAATGCACTATATGTTTATAATGATTACCTTTAAGTGTGCATTAGAAAATGGCAAAGGTAATATAGGTGTAAAAAATTGGGAAAAGAGCACGACCAATTAAATATCCGAAATCGACTAATATCAGTAAATCTAACAATTTTTTAATTAATTTGAATAGCATGTTCCGATAATTTGTTTTTGTTGTTAAAATCTTTGATTCTATACTGAAATCTGACTTTTAATTGCAGACATTAGCTTGGTAAATCTGAGCACGGTTTGTGATTTTTATTTTATTTTTCTTTATTTAATTTTATAAAAAAAAAAATACAACTAGATGTGATCTTGTGTGATTTTGAGGGTCCTGTTATCTAGAGACAATCTGAGAAGCAGAACACTTTTGCTAATTTGCTCCATTTTATCTAGTTACTGTCTAGGAGAAACAGTTAAACACCCCCTGTGGTAAAAATCAAGTTTTTAATGTTGTTTATATGTCTATGGCCCTGTCCCAAATGGCACACTCCAGACTTGTGGACTTCCTCAGAGTCCACACTTCGGTGACGTCATGTAGTGCAGACCTATAGGGCCCTTAGCGCGAGTCCGCGAGGGTGCATTGAGAGGTATTTTTGGGACAGACTCGATCGTCACGCCGGAAACAGGAAGATGGTCTGATTGTTGTTATGGACAGGAGCTACAGGTTCGGGGAAATATGCTGCCTATTGTTGTTGTGTTTACATATGACTCAGTAAAGCCCTGACATTCTGTTCTATTTATTTAATGAATCCTAATGCGATCGTATTATTCAGCTCGCTATTATTAGCCTATGTTTGAGACATCAACCACTGGTCAATGATCATAATGTTTGTATAAACTTGTCATAAAAACCGTAATGATAATTACACTTAAATATTTTCTTCTCAGCCATGTTAACAATTGTCCGTGAGCGAAATCTCCTCCCATCCGTTGTCTCATTGGCCTTTCGCAAGGATTCCTGGGTAGTTAAAGTGCGTGGAGCCTGCATCTATGCGGGCTTCGCGGAAGACCGCTTCAAGGGTACAAAGGGGGCGCTGCTGAGCACACTTCAGAGCGTTAAAATGCTAAATGGGACGGCCTACGGACTCGTAGACTCGGCGAGCACGTGCAATTTAAGTCCACGAGACCGAAAGTCTGCATGAAGTGCGCCATTTGGGACAGGGCCTTTGTGGTGTTTTTAATGTGCTTTAAGACAAATCATGTGCAATTTCACAAGTCAACACCATGCTGAGTATTTCCCCCTTAAAACTGCAGTGAAAAAAAGACGCTCTCAAAAACTTCCTTAGGTCACAAACTACCAATCACGGCAATGTGCCGGCGGGCTGTAGCATATCATCATTACTATACTGTGAAGCAGGGGAGTCTCAAAAGAAGCCAGGTTATCCCGTTATATTTCATGATATAAAAAATATTTAGCAATATTATTTATATAATGTATTACGATGTTATGATGAACTATATGCCTTTCTCCACTGACGGTCTACATTTTTCAAGGCGTTTGGATGCTGATTTTTAGAAGGCAGCTGTCTGACTCTGAGATGGCGAATGGGAACATGGTTTGGGTGATACATAAAATGCATTACCATTCAGATATCGACTTGTATATGAGACTGTATAATTAACTCTTCCACTTCTTCTTCTGAATCAGTTTCTGGTTTAAACATATATGGCTGAATTAAACCAGTATTTCCAATTGCCACTGTGCAGCATTTCCTACAGTAAAGTTGACCGAGTGGATCAGGAATTCTGAGCTGGTGTGAGTGAGTGGAGGCGGGGCTAATTTGCATATTCATGGTTCCGTGTTTACTAAATGAAGCAAGGGTGTAGAGTTACATTCAAGCTATTTAAAAAAAAAAAATCACAAGATAAAACTTTAAATATGTAATTTTGGTGCTCAAAGATGAGTTTTAAGGATAAAATGATTGACTACAAGGGGACTTTAAGTTTAAAGTTCTCATTTGTGATTTCCCCCTACGGGTTGGCAGTAGTTTATTTTTGTTATGGAATTTGACTTCCCAGTACTAAAAGTCCTCCCCTGTCTGGTCCACGGTGTCTTCACAGGGAAACTCCATCTCTCACCCTAAGCTGCCATGTAGTCAAATGACACAGACAGTCTTGTTTTACTCCACCAACAAAAGCTATGAATTCCTTAAGAATGGCCTTGTGTTTGTGAACGCACCCCTGCGGGACCTCCGCGCTGCATCTATACATCTTCATCGCCGGCCTTTGTCAGGGTGTGGCGGCCCTACTGCCTGAAAAGGCTCTGCCGTCACCTGCCAGACTGCAGGAATGTTAATGCCGTAGCCTTGATAATTGGATTTTACTCACACTGTCTGCAAGAAACACACACACACACACACACACACACACACATCTGCGGCTGGACGTTCTGGCCTGCTATTGTTCAGCAGTCGTCTCAATAGAGAGCTCAATAGAGGCTCGCTGTGTTTGTATAGGGCCTCATGTCCCCTTAAAGACTGTTTACAGTCTGCCTGTGTGTGGGTGTGTGTATGTGAAACAGCTCGAGTGCCAGGCACTTGTCTGTCGGCCTGCCGGTACTTATAGGTGTGCAGAGAGACTAAAGAGAGGATTGAGAATGAAAGAGAGGGACAGAAAATGCATTTCAAATTTGTAGATCTGTGATCCAACTGTGATTCCAAATGAGTCAACACAGGGATACAAACAGAGATATGTCTTTTGGGAATGCACACAAAAAACAAAGAGACCAAAATGGTTCAATTCACAAACAAATTATTCTTTTGAGCGGTTCGTTTAGTGAATCGGAAACATCCAGCATGAATCAGTCTGAAATCATTGCCCTGTATTTCTTTTAAATTTTTTTTACAGAATGAGCAGATAAAGAAATGCTTTCATATGTAAGCCAAATAAAGACATAATTAAAATATACTGTTACTCCCAGCTGAATCATAATTGAATCAGTTGTGAATTAGAATCTAATCAATTCAGGGAATCTGTATCGATACCCAGCCCTAGTATTATTTAATTGTGGCTGTCACTACCAGTGCCAACTCTTTGCAGTGTGTACATGACCAAAGGAAACTTGGACACTTAGCTCTGTTTTTAGTGTCCATATTGGTTTCAGTCTTCAGTCATCTTGTAGTCTCCCACTGCCTGTGGGAGTGTTATAATTGTATTTACAGTGTGTTTGAGTAAGGTAAAGCTCTATGCAGTTAAGATACAGACTATAAGGGCTGTTCTATGTGTATTTATGGAGTGTGGGGTGTTATGTGTGTTATGACTGTGTGTGTGAGCCTAGGCTTGTTTAGGTTGTACAGGACACATTCACCCTGCTTGGGGCCTCCGATGCTCTTTCCACCAAGGAGTTGCATGAGCTGCTCAAACATCTTAGCTGTAGTGACCTAAAATCTTTTCATTTACCTTAGAAGACTCTACCAACCAACTACCATTGCTTTACACACACACACACACACACACACACACACACACACACACACACACACACCTAATGCATGGTGTTTTTTGTGTGTATGTATAAAAGTTATCTCTTGTACATAAGAGAACAGTGACAAGTTTAGCCTATTTATAAAACCTGCTCATTAGTTGACATTTATAATTTTATTTGTTCCAAATGCTTTCACTTTTTTACACAAACTCCAGCTCAAGTCTAAAGGATGTGTTTTGCTTGGCATATAGGCTTTATTTTGTTGTAATCTATGTCAGTGCAAAGTGTTTGGAACAATTACCTCAGTGAGTTTACTCACAGTTGTAGTTTTGGCTTGTTGTTGAGGTGACCGTGCTCACTGCCACTATCTGCCTTCAGTTCGTCTCGCAGACGCAGCAGAATCATACGGTGGGTGAAGCCACAGCTGCATTCCTCTGGCTGTGAGGTGAGCTGCTGACGCTGAATGCCATGTCTGCAAAATGGCGGGAAGTCTTTGAAATTCCTCTGAAATTCAGTGCTAAAAAAGGAGCTTTGCTGTCAACCAGTGGAGCACAACTTTTGTTGACCAGGCTGGTTAACCCCTATGACCTAAATTCACTTGGGATATTTTAGTTTTAGTAATGTCTTTTTTAATAATGCAACATTTTATATAACTAATATACAATTACAAATTGAAGTATACATATACATTAAATTGTTAATATCAATATTTAAATGTAATTATATTGTGTGTGTGCTGAGCCTGGAGGCCTTTTTGTCTGAAGTTTGCATGTTCTCCCTGTGTCTGTGTGGCTTTCCTCCGGGTGCTCAGGTTTTACCCACAATTCAAAAACATGCTGTATAGATGAATTGGAGACACTAAAAATTGTCTGTAGGTGTGAATGTGTGTGTGAGTCCCAAGCCATGTAATGAGGAGGTTTTTGTGGAAAGACCTGGTGACCTGGATTCAAGGACAGTCTCTTGCTTGTGGCGAGAGATGGACCATATAATCACTAAGAGTATTAAGTAGGGGTGTAACGTAACAGGTTGTTTAAATAAAATCTATTATAATTAAAAAAAATGTTAAGGATAAAAAAATAATATCTTGGCTAATGCTGTAAACTATATAGGGAACCCTTACTTACACGTTACTATAATATTAAAGGTTACAATTAACAACAGAGGCCAAATTATTAAATTCAGTTGCTATTTATTATCAGTTGTTATTTTAGAAAAAACAATTTTATGTATATTTTTTAAAAATTATATATATATATATATATTGTAAATTGCACATAAGGCAGGTTTTGCATTAACTTCTAAACCTAATTATAAAGTAAATTTTATACTCTAATACATTTTTTAAATATAATTATTTACACAGTGGCTGTCATAACTTGTTTTCATGACAAATTTATTTAAACCTACATTAAATAATCAAGACTAACTTACTTACTAACAGGTTATGTAAATATAATGAATAGGCTAATATAGTGCATATATACAAAATGCTCCTCTCTAGAGTTCATTTATCTTGCGAACTAACCTGCTGTCCACACTAAACGCCTGAGGTAAATGTAATGCTACGTGAGAAATTATTCTCATGCTGTTTTATTGATAACTTTCTGCAGTTGAAACACTGGTTGAGAGATGTAAACATATAGATTGATCGTCGATTTTTTCCTCCTTCAGCGCTTTTTACTGGTAGAAAACAGTGTTGCACTGCGCGCGCCCCCTTCTGGATTGTAGTGTGGATTTTACTGTGACTGACTGTATTCGTCGTGTGACTGCATGCGCCGAATACCATACGGTTTGGGATGAATACATGTACCGTTACAGCCATAGTATTAAGTATCACTGCGAATCATTTTCAGAGCCCTCTCAATGGTTGTTTTTAGAGTGGGTTTCATAGTGTTTTGGAGCTTAATGTTTTTGGAGCAATCTGCTTTAACTGAGCAGTGAAGGCAGCTGATTGGATGATTTCCACTCATCCCCTCCCCATCAACCCTGATCACAAACCCTGACTGCCAAGATAACACTCCTTCAGTCCGACCTCAAGCCCCACACACACCACAGTGACCACACATATATTAGCACAGAGTTTTTTTCCCTGTATCTATCTCAAACACCTCTGATTAGACCTATTCATTGACAGACCGCTAACACGCTTTATAAGCAGTACATACAGTATATTGTGTAAACAGGTTCTGGTAACATCAAAGATGCCATATATTAAGAGATTCAGAGGTCATGACGGTGTGTGTTATGAGATTATAAAGCTTTGGTTGTGTTGGTTTTGTCATATAAAGAGTTAAATAATAGTAACAGTGCATTCAGACATCCTCATTCACTTTTGTCTTAGCCTTAGTCAAAGAATATAAAAGTGCCCCTTTCCTTTAGGTGCTTGTACAATGTACACTCTCAACAACAATAAAAAGATTGTAAGAGGTGTCATAAGCCCAATAACAATAGCCATTTTGTTTTCAGAGGTCATTATTTTTCCATTTTAAAGTCAAACAGATTCAGTTTCTGAACATTTAAGATGTGTGTTTTGTGGTTTGGATCTGTACATGTCTGTGCATTGCAGTATTTATAGTAAGATGCTACGGAACGTACGGCTCAACCTGCCAGGCTCGTAAAACACCTGTGTAAACACAGGGCCTATCACTTCTCTCCTCTGAGGAAAAGATTCTGTCAGCTCTCCCTTTCTCACTCACTCTTTTGTGCTGTCCTCCATACTAGCTCGCTGTGTGGGGGTCTCTCTCGTCTCTCCCTTCCTTGCGTATGAGAAAATGTCCCCTTTCTTCCCCCTTGTCTTTTTCTAAGAAAGAAGCATGAAGATACACAGAATGACCCTGAGGCCAGTGGTCACCTGAGAGGTTGTCTAGAAGGAGCATACGTGTGCGCACATGTTCTCTTGGAAGTGTGTGCGTGTGTGACTAAATGTTGTGTCAAATCAAGCTCCTCGACACAACCCATCTCCAACTATCACACACACACACACACACACACACACATTTGGCCGTTTTACTTCAATAGATTTTTAGTGCAGGGGAACTCCAAACCCTCACACTCCACTCCAGGCCTCCATGTCAACAATGATAAACAACACACATAGCCCAGATAAGATCATAGCACAATTGCGTTTGAGATAAGTCCCCTCAGTCTAGTTGATAACCATCTACTGGAACTGTACACATACAGAGGGCTGCGTATGTGGGAAATGAATTGAATGCTTGCAGATACTTCCGATTCACTTTGGCTGCGTTTACACTGCAAGTCTTAATGCAAAGATCCAATCTTTTGACCATATCCGATTTTTTTTGGCCCGCCTGTTTACATTTATTTTAGACATGACTGGTATATCCGATATCTGTGTTTACATTAGTTTTTTTCAATTGCTAAACGACAGTGAGCACAACTGGAGCTACATGTCCAAAACTCGAACTACAGTCTGCACAGCAGCAGTTTATGTGGACCAAACTCTAGTTCGTTTTTCATTGCTTGAACACAGTTTTCAAAACTCTACACACTTATCCCATGACTTTAACCACAACCTGCACAACACAGTGGATTTACAGCACTTTGTTCAAATGCTAACACACTGCTGTCAAAACTGTGAACCACACATTCAAAACAGAATAGATTTCAGCCTTGTGCCTTTCAAACACTGCTGATTGCAATTTCAGCTGAAAGGCTAAGCAGGTGTCTTGTTTTAGACTTGTTAGTGAACACACACACACACACACACATATATATATATATATATATATATATATATATATATATTATTTGTTCGAATTACAGTATGTACTTTTAGTTTCTACCTTTTTTTTCTCATTACTGTAATTCCGTAAATTACTACAGACTATTGAAGCAAACTGCTAATTTTCATTTACTTTAAAGAATTGTTATGTTCTAAAAATTTAAATAAATCATGTGAAAGAATGTCACTCTTTTCTTTGAAGAAAATATTACTTTGTATGAAGTCACTGAAATTGTTCAAACAATGAAAAGTTTGTATTTTCTGTATTGGTCTTTGATGCTAACTGTTTTTACTCTCAGTGTGTTCTGAGTGACAGTGTGTGTTATCTCAGTGAGGGTTGTGCATAGTGTTTGCTGCACTGAGCCTGTTTTGAGCCATGTGTTAAGAGTTGTGTTGCTTGGAATGAGTTTTGCAGGTGATGTGAACTGTTTAGCTCAGGTGACTGTTGGTAGTGCAGACTGTAGTTAGAGTTTTGCACATGTAGCTCCAGTTGTGCTCACTGTCGTTTAGCAATCGAAAAAACTGTAATTCCAGCCCAAAATGATTGTTGGTGATCGCTCTACTATGCACATGGTAGACCCTCTGGTTTTGAATGGCCGTGCTTTTAACATTATTTATATAATTCTTGTCGGGTAGCCATGCTTATTTGCCAGCATGGACAAGATAACAGCTGGCATGGATGTTTTGCAGCGCAATATCTGACCGAATGGATATAGCCCGGAAAATAACAGTAATTTTCAATAATGTAGGTCGAATGTCCAGATATCGGATGTGAAAAAATTGGATCTCGTGCAGATTTTTGTGTTTACAGTAAAACATCAGATGTATTGTGTGAGCCTTTGATGCTTTTGCTAATATAAAAAACATATAAGAGCAAGATCTATCTACACTGGCCAGTGGCCATTTATACTACAAACATTGCTTTTGCATATTGGCCTGCTTTGCAAGCTATACTATAAACAACCATTTAGCAAAAAAAGAGAAAAATGATATTTTATGAGTCCACAAGAGCTTGTGTCCACCCTGTGCGACTCCATGTTCCACTAATCCGGCCATCTGCATTCCCGCCAAATGACATCATCTCCTCAAACGGCCGTTCGCTCATTCCACACTTCCGGTGGTATGGCAGAAAACGCACACTGAGGGAGTAAACGGAGTGCACATGTATCACATGCTGAGGAGGGCGGAAGTGCGCTAATCAGCCCTGCTCTGTTTCTCCACCCCACCCTGGTCCTGCAAGTTGTTTCTGGGCATCATGTAACAGTATCTCTAGAAAGGAACACAAAATGGAGAGCTTTCCGAGGAGAGATTAGCTCACAAGGGGGATTGATAAGGGAGAAGCCAAGCAAAAGCAACCTATAAGCTCTAAATGCAGTCAAGCACAGTCTGAACACAGGTGAAAAGGCATGTGGTGCAGAGAACATATTTCAGATATAAATGATAGTAATTACACTCCTTATTTGAGCGAATACTGCTCTGATGGGAAAGAGCAGTGCTTATATTCGGTCTAATCTGAGTAATTCTAGTAATAGGAACAGGAACAGGTTTGTAGTTGCATATAGAAGGTGGTTTGCAGTTATGTTACAGAAAGTGTTGGTGACGTAATGATCAGGAATATTACTTGTACAATTGATAGGGCACAGGCAGATCAATAATTTAAACCGTGATTGCTTTTTTTCTTTATTGATAATCGATTCATTTGGATATGCATCACAATACAGAAGAAAATCTGTCACTACTTTGGTTTTATCACAACTTTAAATAATACATCTATACTGCTCCAGAAAAAAAAGTACACTATTTAAATTGGAAACAATAAGACTTGATAGTATCTACTTCCAGTTTTGACCTGATCAGAATACGAAGAACTAACAAATCAGAGATAAAAAGAACACAAAAATATTGGCCAGTAGTTATATGATAACCTGATATTTTGTGTATCTTAAAGCCCAGACAAGGAACTAGCAATAGTGTGAAAAGTCTGTTGTATTTTTACCAGTTAAACTAACAATAAACCTTAGTGAAATTTGCAATTATTATTATTATTAATTTTACTAGATCAGTATTTCCACTACATGATGTTTAACATGTGGCCCAGTGATGTGTGACCCTTCCGCAGGGGATACATGTCTCATGTTCTGGTGGCTGATGCTGTTCTACTCAAATCAGGCACTAATATAAACCAGCGCTATTGTTGTAACTTTGCAGAAATAAATCTCACAATCTTCTCCTCTCACCCGAGCGTGGAACCCACACGCTACCACACACCACATGCTTCAGCCAACTGCAAAAATGGCTTTCCAGACTTCAAATTAAAAGCAGAGAGGAGGACATGGAAAGACATAGTAGTACTTTTACAATACAGAATCTGGTCCTGTATGGTACGTGGATCAACTGTAACACTGTTAACATCTCACCACAACAGTTGCATTTTTAAAAATATAAAATGAAATGCCTCTTGCATTTGGTTTCATACCCATGCAATTCTTCCTTTACCACAGGAAATAAATGTGTCAGATCAGGCCTAGATGAACCTAATACTAGCCCAATTATACAAGTCTTCCAGTTAGGTTTAAGTTCCGTGTCCGTGATCTGTAAAATAGTGACCACACCTATATTTGACTCCTAAAGAGTCTATTGTAAAACTTGTGTTTATTCTTAGAAGCCTTTAAATCCCACTAGCTCCGCTGGG
The DNA here is from genome assembly GCF_029890125.1 of Rhinichthys klamathensis goyatoka. Taxonomy (NCBI): domain Eukaryota; kingdom Metazoa; phylum Chordata; class Actinopteri; order Cypriniformes; family Leuciscidae; genus Rhinichthys; species Rhinichthys klamathensis. Next base: position 36,037 of record NW_026607285.1, on the reverse strand, counting down.
ATGTGTGTCCAGAGGGGTTGGTACTCATGTTCCTTTAAAGCACTGAAAGCTAAGCTAATGTATTCCGCCACTAACCAAACACTGCTCTCCCGCCATTTCACTCAACCTTTCTTTCTCCTACAGCTTCACTTGCATGTACTTGTAATCAGGAAATGAGCTGCATACCAGGCTCTAGGGTTGAGAGTCACCTGCTGAATAGCTGTAAGCTGCACTGTATACATGACTGTCAAGCTTCAGAGACTCACAGTGTTTAACTCTTTCTGCCCTCTCTTTTTATTGTTGGTACCATGTGGGACAACGAACTAAATACTCCAACAAACATCCACTTACTCATGTTTACAAGACATGGCACTGGTTGTGTACAGTAGTGCAAGCACACCTGCATGCACTAAAGTATTTAGCAAAGAGACTTATCACTGAGCTGAAAAATGCACAGCCATTACTTTTTAAATAAAGTAACATATAGTCTTAACGGTGTTTGGCCAATCGTCAACCTTACCACATCTCTACCACAGCTCTACTCTTCAGCACAATGGTAACCCCAAAAACAGCATACTGTGAACTAGAATCTGCTGTAACTCATTCCGTGAATGTGTATATATGTGTACGTACATAATTTGACATTTATATGGTAACATGTATGTGCAATATATGTGCATAATAAAGGATATAACTTTATGAATATTACATGTAATGCTATTTTTGTCTTTCTTTCTAAATATTTTTATATCAAAATATAGCCATACATGGTCAATGCATATATTACAGTATGTTGAAAAATATAAGCAGTAGTTTCCTATATATGGAAATGTTTTATATAATATATTGCATTATATTTTGCAGTATATTCCCATCCAATATATTTTTGTTACATAAGGGGAGGAGTGTAGGATTAGCTTCTACTGTATGCGAAATCTGATTCATCTGGCTTTTTTAGCATTTTTTTAGTGGTCTCTTACTGTCTGTACCCAATAAGACCCAGCATGTAGAAGAGCATGTACTGAACCTATTAGTTCAAGTTATTGCATTACATAGACTACAGTGTGCATGATGTGATTCTTGGCTGCGTTCGCTCTGTTGGTAATGAGATGATTGTGAACATGGTGACTTGTTTAGCCCCATTTGAGGCACTGTTGCTGTCTTATGTTAGTCAGCATACACATACTCAGGAATTTGATTAGGAGTCAGTTGGGTTTATGCTGGCAAAACGTGATTGTTGTAGGACATGCGAAACATGCATGACATAATTAAACAACATTACACAAGAAAGAGGGCTGTTTTATTGAATATTCTGTAGGCCAAGTGCTGCAGGTAATCACAGCATTGTTGTATAAAAGTTCTGCGGTAACAAAAATAATACGGTTTAATTTGTTAAAGTTAGTAAATGCATTAGGTATTATTAACTAACAATAAACAATACTTTTACAGAATTTATTCATATTATTTAATGTTATTTACTACAAATACATTTGAACATTATTTTTTAGCAAGTTTTATAAATTGATTTATAAATGCATTAATTTATTTTATAAATTAATAGACAAACATGTACGATAAAGTCGTCACCTTTATTTGTGTATATATATATATATATATACATACACCTTTTTTTAACAATACAGATTGTTTTAAAGCAGATTTACAGTGATAAACAGGAAGATGATGCAAACAACTTAAATTTTTCTGTAAAGCAGCTCTAAAAAAAGACAATAGTGCCATTATTCATTATCAATAGTGCTGATACAATTCAGTTCAATAAAGTTCATGAATTGAAATAAATGTTGTGAATTGAATTCAGTTCAGCTATAAACAGCTAGACAATAGTGTTGTTATTCACTCTGGGTCAGTTCAATGTTGATTCAGTTCAGCTCAATAACAGTTTCATAATTGGCAAATTTTGCAACATTGACTAAGTTGAATAATCTATAGCTCCGCAGAAAACCGTGGTGTCATCGTCCAGCTCATTCCAGTTCATGTTTTGCTCTCATACAGTACATCCAGCAGTGTCAGTGCAGTCAAATCAATAATATTGCTATTAAGAATATTAAGTGTCCCCAACTGGCAGCCAAAGGTGATGGGCAAATCAGGTGACAAAAATGGATAAATCCAGGCTCAGTTGGGGTAAATTAATGAATGTGGTGTGATTATGATTCCACGCTGCATCACAAGTCATATTGTGAATGTGGATTGATATCATTAAGAATATTTCAACCAATATACTATGGAAAGCAATATACTATTGTTCAACAATGAACAATAGTATATTGCTTTTCATTGTTAATGATACTTAATGCATCAATCTAATATTAACAATTAAACTAGTTGTAAAGCATTACCAGCTGTGTTTCTGTATTGTATTTTTGTCCCTTTTGTAGTTTCGGTCATGGTGCTTATTACATTTTGATTGCTTTTGAAAGTTACTTGTACAGTTGCACTGTAATAAGCATTACATTGGGAGCTTTGCTGGGCGTTGCACTTGAATGAGTAGACATATCTCGCATACATACCTCTGTCATCTGCCAGGTATAACAAAGAGCTCTTTCATTCCCCCCATCCCCTGAAAGAGGCACAGCATTGTTTGGGCTATATGATGCTTACTGAGTCTGAATTGGTCATCATTTTAAAACTGTGTTTTTTGTGGAGAGGATGTGGACTAAGCGGAGGTTATAATATTTAACATTTTTAGAGAAATAGCTATACATGTGGACCTTTTTTATTAACTTGGAGTGGAGCCTACTGTAATGACCTCTTTTCTTGATGGCATGCCTTCACCCCTTTTCCAACAGAGGCCTCTAAGATTACACAAATGTTTATGTCTTCTATAGAGTGTTGCTGAAGAGATAAAGCAAGGGTGATGCTTATCCTCTTTCCACACAGTAGAAACCACTAAGACAGAATGTAAACCAAGCCTAGCGCAGTGACTTCCATGTCCTCCATTAGAATTTTTCCTATTTAGACATGATCGACAGCTTTTGAGAGTTAGGTTAATGTTAGTCTGGACTGCTCCTATTACCCTCTTGCACCAGTAAAAAGTGAAACTGCTTGTTTTGCCAAAGAACTTTGAAATTGTCATACTATAAGGAAACATTGTCTGTTTTAATTTATTGTGATGTGTGGCTGAGTTACAGGAAAGGAGACAGGACAATGTACAACCTTTAGAAGTGTTTGAGCCCCATTTGGTTTGAGCCCTTTTAGAGATGGGCGATATTACCATATTGTTCTAAATATAAGACGACCCTGAATATAAGGAGAATTTCTTATGGTTTATCGTGTCTACCGGTATTTTGCCCACCCCCAAACCACATAATGTCACTTCAAGTTATACAGTCACCTCAGACAAAGATATACACAGCAGTGAAGTGTTTTTCTTTATCTAATTTATTGAATAATCAATAATTAGAATAATTGATAGCAGCAGCCCTAGTTAAAAAGAAAACAAAGTTATCTATGTTGTGCAGGTGTATGGTTAGAGACCCAGCAGAGGGGACACAGGGAGGTCAAAAATATGCAGCTCAGCATAAAATGTTCTTGCTACCACTGTCACTTTTCAACATGACAGGAAACAGTTAATATGTCACAGGCCAAATACCACCAGTTAAAAAAAAAAAAAAACCTTTACTTGCATGTGTATAGTGTTGAGGCTGCTCAATACCTGTTAACTACTCTGGGGGATGTGACTTATCTGCTAAAGTCATTTTTCTGTTATTTGCACAAAAAAACACAGAAATCCTTAAAAGAGCTCTATGGAGCACTGGTTATCACTATTTCAATCCTGTAGTCGTGTTTTTTAAATGAAACTATTTTGGTCTTTTAAAGCACTCAGTGCTCATTCCCATAACCCAGGCCAGGGTTTTATGAAGTGCTGATTAGAGTATACAGCAGCTCAGGGATTTTACCTCATGTGCACTAAGGGTTAACACTCCAGACGTCTCCACTGAGCTTTAGTTGCAGCTGCCAAGGTTAAATAAGGTGATAGCAAATCGTTTACTTGCTGAAATGTTCCATCAAGTTTGGCAGGTTTGTCATTAAGCCTGCCCACTTCAGATAGTTGTGTAAGTTATGTTAGTGGCATATTATCAGTCAGCCCAGCGAATGGAGTGATTACAACTTCCAATAAAAAAAGATTAGTTATTGCCTTTGTTTCAACCCTCCCCTTTCAGCAAAAGCACTCAAGAACTTTTAATAACAACAGCAAATTTGTCAAAGAGCAGCCAGAGATGGCAGTTAATAAAACCAGAGCTTATCCAAGGAGTTAGCAGTCACCCACATTGCCTTCAAAAAAAGGCTCTCTTGTGAAATTGACCAGTTTGTGTAAACATTTATCCGTGACATATAATCCATATTCGCTTCTGTGTTGCAGATCGAGGTTCCTTTACTGTAATTGGAATAGCTTTGTGTTACGTCATCATATTTATGACCTAGTGTATCTTCTACTTAAGCCTGGTTCACACGGCAGGATAATTAGGCCGATTTTAGCCCCGATTTACCCCTTCCGACAATCTTAAGGATGCTCCGATTATCGTAAATAATCTGATCAGATATTCCTGCCGTGTGTGGTGTGTTAAGACTGCTCTCGTCTGCTCGGAAGGACGTCGGGACCGCTCCGATCTCAAATCGGGGATATCCAACATGTTGGATTTTTTTGGCCCGATTTCTCCTCGTGTGTGGTGTCTCCCGGGGACAAACGAGCACGCAGCCTGTGGACTGTGGCGTGTAGCCAATCAGAAAGCGAGGTGACGAGGCGCAGAGGAAGCACCGGGAAACAAAATCAAAATAGTCCATGCTCGCGTTGTCTCCACTTCTTTGACCATCGCCTTTTCTTTTGGTAACATTTTTTTTTTTCGGTTAAAAACAAACTACACTGGTTGTTTACTCTGAAGTCACGTTTGATCTCGAGGGATTTTGCGAGATCTTCCGTCTGACCTGGGAATGCTCGGGAGTCAAATCGGTTCGTGCGTGATGTGTTGATTTTGCCGTGTGGCTGCGCACCACACACTGTACGACCAAAACTGTTAGACCCGTGATTTTTTATCGCCGTGTGTGGGGTCTCTCAGGTTTGGAAAATCGGCCGACAATTTTAAAATCGTTCCGTGTGAACCAGGCTTTAAGTCTCTGATAAAGGCACCTGAAAGGCAGCAGCTTCTTTCAGTTGTGTGCTCTTACCTCAAGACCATGTGAGCCAAAGACCTGTACCAGGGACCAGGGGTTCTCACTTCTCTATCGTTCTGCTCCGTACAAGAATTTACGACATGGTGTAATGACATGATCCATGAATGAGTAAAGACAAATGACCCTTCATGTCCCGTCCAACTCTTTTAGTGTCTGTAGTTCTGGAGAGACCAGAGATTCCTTAAGCTGATGTCATCAAGCCCTTCTCCCACTGTGAGGTCTAGATACCTGCGGCAGATGAGTTCCTGGGCCTGGTTTTATGAAGACGGGGGTTAATCTGTAGTAAAACAGAAAATAGGTTCTTTACGAGGTGCTAATGGTCTGTTAATGCAAAGGAACCAATTCATCTACCTGCTTGTTTATTTACTGCCTATCGAGGTAGGCCTCTATTCTGACCACGAGAGGAATGTTGACAGGTTAACCACCCCCTAACGAGAGCAGGCTGACAGAAATCCCCCAGCAGTTCATATACTTTCCTGCTTACCAATACATGTAAGCTGGGAATATCATCAAACGATTTCTACTGTACCACATTCTTTTATCTTAGACATTTCTGTTTTAACCAATGATTAATCCTTAATAAACTTTCAGCTGGTGTACACTCTGTACGTGTAGCACTGTGAATTTGTCTGTGATTCTGCTGTCTTATCCCTGATAGTATCCATTTACTTTTTCTAGAGACTTTTTTTTCTGTAGATCTGCCGTCTTTGTTTACAGCACACTGTAACTCAATGCCACCGCAATAAGCCATGGCGTTACTCAATTAGTTGCCTGTTTTTTTAGAGTGCTCTAATGACTGTGGGCAGAAACTTTTATAAGCCACTGTTGTATTTATAATTTCCTCTTTTGAAACCTGCGTGAAGAGCGGTGCATGAAACAAGATGTGATTTAGAGACCTGGTCACAATGCGAACCGCTGTGGCTGTCGTTTCCTACCTTTGTGTGGACGAGGGCCCAGGGGTGCGGCAGCGGATGCACAGCCCTGGCGCTTGCCGCTTTGAAGGGGAAGGAAGCTCAGTGTCAAAGGCAGCAGCTCTGCTATCTGGGGCAGAGACAAATCACTGCCATTACGAGGTGTCCGATAAAACAAACTAAGTGAATAATTAATTCTATGCAAATCATCATAGAAATGTTTGGTTGACTCTATAGGACTACTTGAAAGTTCCCAGCAAGTCACAGACCGTGGCATAACTTTCTTGAAGTCCGATTCTGCACTGTTTGTTTTTGCACTGGCTACTTTGTGTGCAGGATTTTCTAATAACCTTGAGAGGAGCCTGCACAGGCCCCAGTTCAACGAGTGCATATGGCATATTTCTCTTCAGCGAGTAGAGACCGCCCCTGCTGGAGGCCCCCACCCCCACCCCATGTGGACTGAAAGTCACTGGAGTTTTTTCTCTGCCCTAAAAAAGTTCTCCCTGTAGACATGCTATATGGCCTCTCACAGACTGTCTCCATGAAGGAAATGCATTATGTGTAAAAGGAATTCCATATGATGACATACGATCTGTATAATTCCTTCAAATGATAAAAAACCCACCTTGCATGCCCTGCTTTTGGTGCGCTCTGCATGAAAAGCTTATATAAAGGCCCTTCCCCCAGCGTTTTCTTCTGTCTCTGCTTTTGCATTGCAGAGGATCTGTTTTACTGTACTTTTAGCGGTGTGAAAATATGGCCGCCTTGGTTTGCCATAGTGAATGTTTACAAATGAAAGCTTGGGGTGTTCCAGGTGAGGCATGCCAAAATTCGAGTGGCTTGGATTGGGGCCCCAGGCCACGGATGGGAAATGTTGCAGCACCTCTGCCAACCGCCTGGGACTGCGGCCGAAGCCCTGCTGCCTTACGCCTGCCACTGGTGTCAGCAATGAGATTGACCTTACTTCTAGAGAGCATTTGGAAAAAGTCCCTCTCTGAGAAAAGTAGTCCAGTATTGAAGGTTGGGGGCATACGTACATGCAAACAGTTGCCAAGAGTGTGGATTAGTGTGTCCGATCTAATGGTGGCTCTTTGATATCCTCTCCAGTTCCCATTATGCAATGGCATATCCAGGCCAGATGCAGATAACATTTTGAAGCATTGGCAGGGAAGCCTATCCAAGTGCTAGGGGAGTATCACTTTAGCATAGGCCTCTAATGTTGTAAAGCAACAAGATTTATTTTGAGGGGAACACATTTCTGGACTGTTGATGCTTACATTGGTTACCGTCTATTTCCGTTAACAAAAGCCATGCTAATTGGTTAGAAACAAATGGAAAGTTTATTCCCACACATTATAAGTTAGGAAAGCATCATGAGTTAGAGAACTTGCCGCTGTCTTTGTAAAACTGTTCATTCTTGGTTTGGTCCCAGATTTATTGATGTCACCACAAACTAAAGAAGATTGTCTTTTGGGTCAACGACATGATGTAGCCTAATTTTTTTGTCTGAATCTAATAATTTAATAAAAAATAAAGAAAAAATGTGATTCGTACATAATCTTAAATTCACATCTATAAACATGCATTTAATTTCTGGATTATAATTGATACTTTGAGCAAGGCATTATATTTTATATTTTGATTGGGAAGCATCTATACCTTATAGCATTGTATAATTATATTAACGTTAAAATGATGTATCCAACCCTGACCATGTCAATATGTTTGTGCAGTATGCAGTTTTACTCTATAATGAAATGAAAAGGTAGATGATCAAACGTTTACATGTTTATGGCAGCGCCATACAGGGCAAAAAAAAAAGGGCAGTAAAAATGTAGCTGGGTTTTTCCTCAGACGATGGAAAATTGCTGCAGGCAATAATAATTAATGCTCACGATGGTAGCATACCTGGGCTGTAAAAAGAGCTTAAAAGTGTTCTGGTCCTTAGAATTCTTCTTGAGGTAAAGAGACAGGGTGTGCCTCTTAGCCCTGATCTCCCAATGTGCAGCAGTGACTGAATGGAAACAATGTGTGTGTTGTCTAGAACAGTGGCAATGTGTTTGTGCACTGAAGGTCTTCAGGGGTGCGCTGGAGGGGTGGTTGCTTTGTGTTGAAAAACTAGATCAGATCACATCACGTACAGTGAGAGAAAAGGGTTGTTTTCCTCTTCTTCCTCCTCCTTCCCTTCCTTAACTTATTTCCTTAAGCCCTGCCTCTGAGAAACTTGTCCCACAAAACACAAACAAGAAGGCCCCACTCTCCTTCATGTTGTTTGTCTTTCTGAGCTATGCATGAGAAGTATACGTCACTTCCCATGTGTGACGAAGCGCTCGCCAATTGATCGGCGTTGTTAATAAACAGAAACTCAGACGATGGAAGGTGACAGGTTTGGCTGTTAAGGCAAAAAAGTCCCCTGAGGTTAGGTCAAGTAGACAGTTGCGAAGAACAGAGGAAGTGACAGAAAAAAACAACAGGAGAAGAAATAATGTCGGACGGGAAATTCCTGAGTTGGCTCTTGGAAAAGCTGACTGTTGGGACTAAGAGTTCCATCCGCCACTTCATTCTTATGAAGGAGAGGCTACATCGTTTGCACAAAAGAGCTCTTATGTGATTAACATGTGAACTTGCCTTTTGAGGTCAAGAGAACAAAAACAGTGAACTAACATCTCAGGCCTCCCAACGCTGGCTTGCACCCTCCCTCCTTTCTCCTAAGCCTTCCTCAGCTTCTTTTACCTCTGAGAGTGTGTCTACTTGGAGGCTTGTTAAGAAATGCCACCTTTGTAGGTGAAGGCGAATTAACAGGCCTCCTGAATTCAGCTGCATGACAGCTTGGCATTGTTCTTCATATCATTTTAGTGTTTTGGCAGCCTGCCCCAAAAAAAAACGGAACCGCACACAAAGACCTTTTGCATTCTAGCCCCTAAAGCGAGGGAGGGTGGTTGTTGCCACACTGTGCAGGAATGCCTGCCGTAACTCTTATTCTACCACATATGATTTATAAAAAAAGTGACACTGTTTGCACTTCTTGATGGTCTTGTATCTTCTTCACAAGGCCTACTTTTATCCTTGTATATGTTTGCTTAGAATTGCAATAACCCGAAAGACGACATTTTTAAGGTATTAAAATAAACAGACGGCACATGATATTAATGCACAATCTTTTCTTTTTGAAATTTCTCAAATAGTGCTGTCAAATAATCTACTGAACATACTTTCAGTGAGACGTCCATTAAGACATTTCACTACAAGTAGATGTGTCCTTATTTTTTTTTAGGAGAGATTTACAGGTTACGGAAGAATGAAGACAAAGCTGTTTGTTATTGGAAGCATTTCTCATTTTGCTTCAGGACCCCGTTTCTTAATGCCAGGCTTTGTGTAAAATTGTTTATGGTTTTAGAACAACAGAATCTGAAATTCATTTAGCGGTTCCTCCTCTTACAATCGGCCATATAAACTGAGCACTGGAGCCAAACCACATGTTACTGTTGAAGCCCAAGGCCACCCCGGCAAGCCAAAGAAGCACATGGAGGATTTGGCTGCCTGAGCATCTGCCAGGGACGAGGGATCCTGCCACGTGAATTATGGGTTGCATCACTCCATTCTGGTGGGCTAGCTTGAGTTCTTTGAGGCAGTTGGACAGTTGCTGCGGCAAGACATGTCAATTGGCCTGTTTGTTGACCTTGCAGCGGTCGTGAGCACTCTTCAGAGTGAAAGGACTGCCGCTTGTATTAATCATCGCTGGCTTTTTGACACACTTCAAAGGAAAGTCTTTGTCAGGGGAACACCATCCTGCCTCTGCAAGCTGTTTCACACACTTGCTACATTTGCCAAAAAAAAAGGAAACTGTAGCTTTTTGTTGTAAATATGACAGCTTTCTCAAGAAGCTGAATGACATAATTATCCCAGAAAACAAAAACTCATTGCTGTGGGGGCCAATTTTCAGGAGAAACATACAGTTGGCCAAAATCGTGTCTACATGCTAATCACAGTAATCTCTTTGGTTCCCTATACGTAGCTTGGGAATAAGGTAAAAATCTTTAAAAAATCTTAAGAGTTTTAGCTCAGGCTCTTCTTGGACCTTATGTCAAAAGAGGCCCTAGAGCCTTGATTCATTGATGTTCAGACATGTTTGACTTTGAATATGTAAAAATTTTCAGCAATGGCCACCATAGAGCAGATGTGTCCAATCCTGCTCCTGGAAGGTCACTTCAATCCTAATTAAACACACCTGAACCATCTAATTGAGGTCTTCACGATTACTAAAAACTCCCTGGCAGGTGAGTTGGGGCAGATTGGAGCTAAACTCTGCAGGACGTTGGCCCTCCAGGAACAGGATTGGACACCCCTGCCATAGAGGGTTCAGATACATATCAATACATGACAATGCATGATGTAGAGGTAAGAGCGATTGATACCTGATAGAAGGCAGGAGAGTGTTTGGAATGGAGAGGGTCTAGGAGAAGGACTGTCTCCTTCTAAGGTGTAAGTGCAAATCAACATCTGCTGCAAGGAGATCCGCTCTCTCTCTGATCCACTTCTGATAGATTGAGGCGTCACTATCTAAAGACTATTACAGAGAAAACTGGGATATCATGATGAGGCATATTATTGAAAAGCAATTCAAACCTTCAAACAATAGATGACATGATGAACTTAAGTGGGATTACTTATTTTCAAGGACTCACCTTTTATGGGCACGGCCGACTAATTCTTGATCCATTTTCTTTTCTGAATTCTATCCCTCAATTTATATTGGCTTCGAACACCAGAATCATGTTGCCCATTAATTAAGAGACTATCTGACTAGACTAGCAAGGACTCATAATTCAGCAATTTATGAAGGTGAGACAAGGCACAGAATGGCAAGAGCATTTTACAGGTAATAGAGTGCTGTTGCACCGAGAGACACCTGCAGCATCTATTTTAGCCCTGGCTGAGTTTTTTTTTCTGTGTGCACTGAAATTAGTGGTGTCATAGCACTATAAAAGTGCTCAGACATCTGTTGGCTATGTTGGGAGTCAGTTTTTATGTTTGTAATGACACATTAAACTCAGTGTTCCCCCCCACCCCCCCATCTTGTTCCAGAAGTGTGTGCCAGTGGAGCTGTCTAAATGAGTGTGTGCTTTGTTCCTTTGTCTGTTTCAGGCCAAGATCTCGTCTTAGATGTGGCATTATATGATCCAATAATTCCCTCAACGTCCTAATTAGGTTGTGTGTGTGTGTGTGTATATGGGTGCTAAACAGTGGCTGTCTGTCGCCTCTGGCCCAGCTGGAGTGAGGCCATACTTGGGTACTACTTCTCTACTGTGCTGGCACATTGCCCCGCCTCCTCATGCTTGAGCTGACACCCCATTGGCCCTCACCACAAATGGAAGCTTGGCTATCAACTTAGGTTGGCACTGTGATGTCTTCCAGCTGAAGGAAATACAGTTGCATAAGGGATTCTGATCTGTAGACTTTTCCATTCTGGATCACAATTTACATATTGTCCATCCTAAATAGTATGTGAGATTAGAATTAGCCCGACCTTGATCATAGTATTTTGAAATTGTATATGCTGATATTGTCTGCAACCCCTTATGCAATGTAAGATGATGAGTTTGTGGAACTTGAATGTCAGTGATCAAGCGATCAAAGTTGTGACTGATTTTTAAGGTAACCAATTTAGCTACGTCAACACAATCAGTACATAAGAATTGGGTTTGTGTTAGCAAGACACTATCTTTACCAATTTTCTTTACCATTTTTCTTTACGAATATTCACAATTAATTTTTTCATTAGCAGTCAGTTCTTGAATATTGGGTTTGATACATGATGCAACTTGGTAAACTTGGCAACTTGGTAACCTTTTCCATTGTGAACAAACTACAGCATAAAATCTGCAATGTGGAGTTTAACTCCATTCTGTTCTTTAAGGAATTTAAGAATATTTTACTAAAGTCAAAGCCACACATGTTTCTCACTTTTTTTTTTCTTTTTACAAATCTAAAGAATACAGTTTTAATAAACCACAGAAATCCCTTAGGCATGCTGGTGTAGATTCTGACTAACCTACTCTAGTGCTACAATATGCAAATGTCACCACGTCACCTACACTGCTATCTTAAACTGAACCTTTATTTATATAGCACTTTATGATACCGATTGTTTCAAAGCAGGTTTACAGTGATAACAGGAAAATGCATTTTGGCTGTTGTTCAGCTGAAGTCAGTTCAGCAATATAGAATAATTGATGGAGCTCATTCCTAACATTCCTGCTCCATAACTTCTACATTGTCTGAATTGGAATTTCTTGACATGTACTGTAATTATTTTATTTATGTAAATCTAGCTTAAAGGAGAGGAACTTTACATTGTGTACAAGAAATATACACTTTTGCACATACATATACTGCTACTGATCAACATACTCCACACAGGAATTGGCCTCCTGGCGTGTCATTCACAACTCACAATGCTCTCTCTCTCTCTCTCTCTCTCTCTCTCTCTCTCTCTCTCTCTCTCTCTCTCTCTCTCTCTCTCTCTCTCTCTCTCTCTCTCTCTCTCTCTCTCTCTCTCTCTCTCTCTCTCTCTCTCTCTCTCTCTCTCTCTCTCTCTCTCTCTCTCTCTCTCTCTCTCTCTCTCTCTCTCTCTCTCTCTCTCTCTCTCTCATATATATATATATATATATATATATATATATATACACTCACCGGCCACTTTATTAGGTACACCTGTCCAACTGCTCGTTAACACTTAATTTCTAAGCAGCCAATCACATGGCGGCAACTCAGTGCATTTAGGCATGTAGGCATGGTCAAGACAATCTCCTGCAGTTCAAACCAAGCATCAGTATGGGGAAGAAAGTTGATTTGAGTGACTTTGAACGTGGCATGATTGTTGGTGCCAGAAGGGCTGGTCTGAGTATTTCAGAAACTGCTAATCTACTGGGATTTTCACGCACAACCATCTCTAGGGTTTACAGAGAATGGTCCGAAAAAGAAAAAACATCCAGTGAGCGGCAGTTCTGTGGGCGGAAATGCCTTGTTGATGCCAGAGGTCAGAGGAGAATGGCCAGACTGGTTCGAGCTGATAGAAGGGCAACAGTGACTGAAATAACCACTCGTTACAACCGAGGTATGCAGCAAAGCATTTGTGAAGCCACAACACGCACAACCTTGAGGCGGATGGGCTACAACAGCAGAAGACTCCACCGGGTACCACTCATCTCCACTACAAATAGGAAAAAGAGGCTACAATTTGCAAGAGCTCACCAAAATTGAACAGTTGAAGACTGGAAAAATGTTGCCTGGTCTGATGAGTCTCGATTTCTGTTGAGACATTCAGATGTTAGAGTCAGAATTTGGCGTAAACAGAATGAGAACATGGAACCATCATGCCTTGTAACCACTGTGCAGGCTGGTGGTGGTGGTGTAATGGTGTGGGGGATGTTTTCCTGGCACACTTTAGGCCCCTTAGTGCCAATTGGGCATCGTTTAAATGCCACGGCCTACCTGAGCATTGTTTCTGACCATGTCCATCCCTTTATGGCCACCATGTACCCATCCTCTGATGGCTACTTCCACCATGTCACAAAGCTCTAATCATTTCAAATTGGTTTCTTGAACATGACAATGAGTTCACTGTACTAAAATGGCCTCCACAGTCACCAGATCTCAACCCAATAGAGCATCTTTGGGATGTGGTGGAACGGGAGATTCGCATCATGGATGTGCAGCCGACAAATCTGCGGCAACTGTGTGATGCCATCATGTCAATATGGACCAAACTCCCTGAGGAATGCTTCCAGCACCTTGTTGAATCTATGCCACGAAGAATTGAGGCAGTTCTGAAGGCAAAAGGGGGTCCAACCCGTTACTAGCATGGGGTACCTAATAAAGTGGCCGGTGAGTGTATATATTAGGGCTGTCAGTTAAACGCGTTATTAACGGCGGTCATTTTTTTATCGCGCGATTAACGGTCTTTTTGGCCTAGCAAACTTTGTAGTTTTTTTCACATGCTTTTGCAACAGGACGCGGCATGTTGCTTCGTCGACCAAAGCGCAAGCCGATCTAGCTAGACCGGAAACAAAACAACAGGCACGCCTCACACACTTGTTTGGGTCTGCGAGCCGGCCAAATAGTTGGTTAACGTTACGTTTTGAGTGGATGACGAGCGCGAGACGCCGAAATGGATGCCAATACGATTCTGAATTGAAAGTTTACTTTTAAAAAGTTGCCAAATGGTTCCATTGACAAGACCAAAGTGATCTGTGTGTTTTGTCGTTGTGAACTGAGCTATCATCATCGCAGCACGTCCAGTCTGAAATACCACTTGATGATGGCCAAGCACACACACAGCTGATGCGAATTCTCCGCCCCCTCGTCAATATCAGGACCTCGTCAGTATTTCTTTCACCCTTTTATTGATGGACAGTGTTACATTGTGTGAGAGATTATTTGCTCCAAGAGAGAATGTTAGTGTGAAATTGAACACAGTATATGCCAATGTTGTTTTCAATAAAAAAACATTTGCTCAAAGCAAGCCGATCCACTTTTCCATGTTGATAATAGCATTAAAATGAGAAAAAATAATGGGCCAAAAAGAAATCAAGAGACATTTAGAATAGATAAAAATGTGTGATTAATTGTGATTAATCGCGAGTTAACTATGACATTAATGCGATTAATCGCGATTAAATATTTTAATCGTTTGACAGCACTAATATATATATATATATATATACTGTATATATCTTCTCCTCCATTTCTCTCAATCCGTTTGCCTCCCCATCTCTCCTCCTCTTAACTACTTGTGCGGAGTTAATGGACTGTTTTGGCTTGGCTCCAGCCACTGAGTGTCACCTCATTAGTGTTCCTCTCGACAGGAGCTACATACGGCAGAATGTCATTGGTTCCCCCCTTCCGCCTCCCCCGTCCTGATCTGTAGAAGCCTCCATGAATGGGGAAATGTGCATGCATAATTGAATCTATAGTCTCAGTCTCTTCATCCCTCCCTCCCTCTTTCTCTTCATTCCTCCTTTCCTCACGTCTGACGGCTACAAAAAGGCTTGGACATTTGCCACAGCTATGGCCGATGGTGGCATCCCACGACTCACGCACACTCATGCAAATGGACCGTTCACTTGGCCAATCAAACAACAATACGAGCAGAAGCGATACGCTGTCAGGGGGAGATTTTGGAGAGGTTTGGTCTACACTTGTCAACTTATTGATGTGTGTTATGACGACTAGGATCTGAGGCCCCTTTGGAACGAACGTGTGACTAAAGTTTGTAAGGCCAGACGGAGCAGTTGTGAGCGAGTTTTTTGATGTGCCCTCTATAGGCTTCGTTTTGTTACTGAGGTGGAAAACAGACACACACACATAGTGCTGTCACAGTGGTCCAGTCGTTTTTAATTTGACAGATGAGCCACCCTGGGTTCAGTGTTGTGCTGACATGGGAACATGTGTACATCGGTGCTCGCTGCGTGATGCAGTGTGCTTCTCAGCCATTGTGTGCGCTATATGCTTGTATGTCTTTATTAACACAGTGTGATATTGTAAAGACGTGTGCCTGAAGTTGCACATTGTGTGTGTGTGTGTGTGTGATGCCCTGAGTGACTTGTTTTCCCAGACACTTCTTTTATTTGCACTTTTTTAGCCACAGAAGGCAGTCTGAAACACACAATTTCTCTTTTGTTTCAGTCTTGCGCTCTCTCTCTCTCACACACACACTCTCTCTCTCTCTCTCCCCCTCTTTCTCTCTAGTTTTTCCTAGCATGATACACCCCACTCCTTTTTAATAGCCCCGTCCTGTCTCTACCATTGTTCGGTTCCTCTTTTCAACTCTATCTCTCTTTCCCACTCCTTTTCTTTCTCTTTCTGCTCAATCTCTCATTCATCCCTGGAGATTCTGACTTTAGCCTCCCCTCTTCATGTCTGCAATCAAGTGCTTGAGATCAGGCTAGAAACTGAGGCCAGTGTTTAATGTGAGGATGTGTGGCTGGGGAGAAACTTTTTTTTTTTTGGTGGGGGGATAGGGGGTTGGGGGTGGTAAGTGTCTGTCACTCGGGCATTAGTCCCATTTTCACACCCTGTCTGTCTGTGTATGTGTGGATAGATTGTGTCTCAGAGAGGGTCAGTGTTTGTCTCAGTCTGTGTGTAGTCTGATCTGTGACATGTTACCCCTTAGAATACTCGATAGAAGAAAACTGGAGTTGTAATCAGTGTCCTTAATAAAAACAGTATTGGCCCAATTAGAGATCTAAAGATTGTCCAATACAGAAAACCAACATCACCAAACCATGTTCAACCATTCAAGCAGTGAGTATATTATATTTACTTAACCTGAATTTTGAATATTTAAACAAATATTTAAATAAATATTCATTTGTATAATATACACTACCACAAAGTTTGGGCTCAGTTAGAGTGGCAGTAAGGACATTTACAATAAAATATTTCAATTTCAAATAAATGCTTTTCTTTTGAACTTTCTACTTATCAAAGTATCCTGAAAAAAAAGATAAAAGTTTCCACAAAAAGCACAACCATTTTCACTATGATAATAATAATAAGAAATGTTTCTTGCACACCAGATCAGCATATCAAACTGCTTTCTTAAGGAGGACTCTGAAGACTGAAACAATGACTGCTGAAAAAGATGTGGGAAATTAGTGGGTCAAAGTTAAATGTACAGTTTTGCAGTCATAAAGATCACAGAATGATGTGGTTGACCAATTGTAGTATCCCAGTGTGTTGTGCAATAATCAATATTTGAGCTATTTATTAGTTTATTTATTTATTTGCTTTTAAGATTTTTTGCATAATATGAATCATTGTAGCATCTAATATATGTAGCATTGATTAACAAAATACTTTGGCATAAACACATTGTTTAGCATGCATAATTTGCATATTTTTATGATATTTCAATATTTTCATTGAGTTGATATTTGTTAATTAAATGGTTAAATTTACAGAAGTGAGGTGATATTAACTGCACTATGAAATGACCATCAGTATGCAGTATATATGCCCATATACTGATGTCCTTTCAGAGAAGAGATGCCCATTTACACAAGCCTCATCTGACATTCACTCTCTATCTCTAGAGCTGGCACGCTGCTCACTATATCTATGTTTGGGTTACAACAAACTTTGATAAAGAGCTGTGATTTATCAACAATTGGCATAATGAATAGAGGGAAAAGTGAAACAAGTAGTGAGAGATATGCATCTGAAAGATTGATTTAAAGATGTAAACATTAAGAAAAAAAACAGAAGAGAAATGTTGAGTATAAGTAGAAGTATACACAAAGATCCTTCTCTGTGCACTTTTTGGGTATGCATGCTGATGTCAGCCATAGCGTGAGGTCATAAGAGCGGGTCAGTGACTAGCACACACAAACACACACTCAATCGCTGGGTGTCACTCAGTCACACACAATATTTACACAATTGCAGCTGTACAGTTCAAAACATTTGGGCCAGGACTGCCCATAATTAGAAGATATTTCTACCTCTCTGGTTCTCTCTGCTGCCTATCTCTCTCTCTCTCTTTCTCTTGCTCTTGCTCTCCCTCCCTCTGCTTGGCTCAGGATTCAGGATAGAGTGAAAGAGAGAGAGCGTTCTTGGCTCGGGCCTGGTTTCTTTGGCAAGCATAACAGTATATGTGTGCAGCTTTCTAAAATGGCTGCCAGACGCCTCCTCCTGAAATGTCGACGGTGTGCACGCGGCAGGTCTGTTTGCGTGTGCGTTTGCGTGCGCGGGGTGGGGGTATGATACAGTGAATTAAAGTTGTTGAAGTATGTGATAGCTCTCAACCACGCTCAAAACAAAGACAAGAGGCTGCTTGGGTTACATGGGGTCGGAGCCAAGTGTAAGTGTGTGTGCTTGTGTGTTTGGGTTCATAGATCCCAGATTCAGGTATTGGAGGTATTCTTCCCGCAGAATAACATTACGTTACATTGCAGGTGGAAGAAGTGCTGAAGGTATAATTGTGACAGCTGTATGGATGCTATCCAGTAGATTAGGTGGCACAAGGATACATTAGGGCATCGTATTTATGAAGTAAAAGCGATCCGCGATGAGCTCACCTTGCTTTTATTCATGTGGATATGATCCTAGATCGAATGTCTTCATCTTAGATTTTTAGTCACCAAGAAAAGCATCACTATTACTTTTGCTTATACTGTTAGGGAACAAACCCATAACTTTAAAGTGGTAGTTCACCCATAAAATGAAAATTCTGTCATCATTTACATCATTAAAAGGTGCCCTTTGACTTCCATTGTATAGGGGGAAAAAAGAGCCATTTTTTTTAATATCATCTTATATTCCACAGCAGACAGAACGACATACACTTTGGAATGACTTGAGGGTGAGTGCATATTGACAGAATTAAAATTTTTTGGGGTGAACTGTCCCTATAAAGTTACATGAGATTGCTCAGATTGTGTGGCCTTTTATGGTCGTGACACACCAAGCTGACAGTCGGCCACCAGCCAGTGCCATCATTGAGGGTCTGTCGGCCCAGTTTTTGCAGTGTGTCCCGCAGCATTGGCACTAGTCGGTTCACCGTCGGCAACTTTTCGGCCAATTGAGCATGTTGAATTGGTGCCAGAATGAAGAAAGTGAAGACCAACTGAACAACATGTTTCAAATTCAAAATCCACAGTCCTAGTTTCCCTTTTTGAATAACGTATATAGACTACTGCCACCTACTGTTATGGAAAGTTTTTTTTCTTTTAACGCAGGAGCAGAACATACCTGCTAGTTGGCCGTTGGCTGTAGTCTTTGTGGTGAATCAAAAAAAATTTTTTGGGCCCAAACACAGACTACACAAAGCGACAACACAGATGGCTTTCGTTGCCACTAGTTTGTTGATGTTGGCTCTGTGTGTCACAGCCTTTAAGGAGAACTCTGCTACTGCTTTTCTTACCCATCAGACTTTCGATTCTCACCTGGCGAATGATAAAATCAGTTTAAATATCCCAGAGGGTTTTAGAGTGCAGAATATCATTGGACTTGGGAGTGGACTCTTATGGGGCCAGTTAGAGATGCGCTAGCAATCACTAAGAATACCTTAACAACAGCAAGTTAACATGCTATAGACCACTCAGAAGACCTTAGAAAGTGCATTGCAATGCCCTAGCATCTACTCAAGAGCACCCTATCATTATGGCGAAGAGTTTAGCATGGGCAAACAGTCCACATTTTCTTCAGAAAAAAAGTAGTTATACCATACTTTCCTCATGGGTTACTGCACAAAGAAAGGAAAGATTCATTTTCCCCTCCTCGGTCTGCCCTCTCTCTTCCATGTTCTCTCCTCGGACAGTTTGTTTGTTTAAACAAGTGGCAGGGCTGTTGGGTGCCAAGGGTTGTTGTGTTTGGAGAAGCTCAGAGTGTTTCTGGGAGCTGTCTCTCTCTTATACACAAGCGCGCGCACACATACACAGCACTGCCCTGGCCAAACTGTTTAAATGTGTGGCTTATAGATATTTATTTTCAGAGCGAACCATCGGTTGCTTATTCAAACGCCCCACCATGTGTAAAGCACAGCCACACATACACAGCCACACACACACACACACATTATTATCATCTTGCTAGTTCCGGGTTGGGCCCTCTTTTGCCTTCAGAACTGCCTTAATTCTTTGTGGCATAGATTCAACAAGATGCTGGAAAAATTACTTGGAGATTATGATAGCATCATGCAGTATCTGCAGATTTGTCGGCTGTACATCTATTGCCACTTTTCTACTGTTGGGCGAAACCATTCTCTTTGCTTAACCATTCCATTCCATGCCGATCCGGCCCAGCCGGCACGGATATGGTTTCATTTTCCACTGTGGGGCTGATAACGGAGCTCTTTGGAATGTAATACAAATGTGTCAGTCGTTGCCTTGGTAATGCAACGGTTTACTGATGATATGAGAAAACTATCACGTCATGGAAGATGATCAGATATTTCTTTTAATTTTTATTATTAATTTGTGTTTGTCGCTCAAATAGTCAGCTACGGAGAAACTGGTTGCCAAAAAACAGACATGACAATCCTGAGTGGCGACATCACTACATGCATTCTACCAGCATGGTTAGCTAACCGTGCTGAGAATTCCAGGCGGAGAATGGTTTGTAATCATGCCCTACCAGGTTCAAGTGGAAACATAACTGGAACCGTTCCTTACCATTTTTAGAACCATTCGGCCCAACGGTAGAAAAACGGTTTATGATGCAAATCTTCCGTTCCACCATATCACAAAGGTGCTCTACTGGATTGAGATCTGGTGACTGTGGAGGCCATTTGAGTATAGTGAACTCATTGTCATCTTCAAGAAACCAGTTTGAGTTCATTTGAGCTTTGTGACATGGCGTGTTATTCTGCTCGAATAGCCATCAGAGGAAGGGTACACTGTGGTCATAAAGAGATAGACATGGTCAGCAACAATACTCAAGTAAGCTGTGGCATTTAAACGATGCTCAATTGGTACTAAGGAGCCCAAAGTGTGCCAAGAAAATATGCTCCACACCATTACACCACCAGCAGCAGCCTGAACCGTTGATACAAGGCAGGTTGGATCCATGCTTTTATGTTGTTTACTCCATGGTTTTATGTTGTTTGATTCTGATCCTACCATCTGAATGTCGCAGCAGAAATCGAGACTCATCAGACCAGTCAATGTTTTTACAATCTTCTATTATCCAGTTTTGGAGAACCCGTGCTAATTTAGCCTCAGTTTCCTGTTTTTTCCCCCTGGAGTGGTCTTCTGCTTCTGTAGCACATCTACTTCAAGGTTTCGACATGTTGTGTGTTCAGATATGCTCTTCTGCATACCTCGTTTGTAACGAGTGGCTATTTTAGTTAAAATTGTCTTTCTATCAGCTTAAACTAGTCTGGACATTCTCCTCTGACCTCTGTCATCAAGAAGGCGTTTTCGTCTGGCACCAACAACCATGCCACGTTCAAAGTCACTTAAATCACCGTTCTTCCCCATTCTGATGCTTAGTTTGAACTTCAGCAGATCGTCTTGACCTATCATCTTGTCTACTTGCCTAAATTAATTGAGTTTGCTGCCATGATTGGATGATTAGATGTTTGCATTAACGAGCAGTTGAACAGGTGTACCTAATAAAGTGGCCAGTGAGGGTATAATATATGCCATATTAAACTTTACAAAAGAGCTGGCGCTTGTAGATGTGGTATTACTTATTATGGAAAAACGTAAACTTTATTTTATATTTATTACAAAAATATTGAATATCCTGCTGAAATTAGCCATCTTTTCTTTATTTCATTGTGTGCCGTAGCAGTGTCTCTGGATTAGAGCTGTTTAAAAGTGTGTGCCATCTGCTCTATTGATGTGCCCTGTGTTTAATCACTCAACATCCATGCAAGATTGTACTTAGAGATGCAAACTATTCCTTTACCTCTCTCCATTTCTGTTTTCTCTCTTGGAGCATCGGCATAGTAGGAGATGTCTTTAAGCAGACTGATGGATGGTGTAGAACTTGCTTGTAAATTGTAGGGGGAGGGTAGTTGGCATAGGAACGGGCACTGTCACAATGCCAACCTGCTTCTGTCCAATCAAAGACTCAGTTGTTGGCCAATGGTGCAATACGCTTTCATGATTCAAACACTACTTAAGATGTTATTTATTATGTGGGGAAAAAATAGTCGAAGCTTAATGCAGAAATAACTCTTAAAATTTCTAACAAGTGCACAGGACAAACCACGAGTGGGGATTTTTCTCCTCCTCTCGCTCTATCTTAATTTTCTCCAGACTTTTTTCTTCTTAATATATGGTGTTCCCTCCCTTTCTTTGTCATTGTTGAGCTGAAGCCAAGAACATTCCATTTTTGCAGCTCTGTTTAATGGTCATTTTTGAGGGGGGTGGGATTTATTCCCATCTCTCTATCTCTTACTCTCCCCTTTTAACTTTCACTTCTGAAATGAAGCTTAGGAAGGAACAAGAGTAATGTTCCAGCTCATTTTCTCTCTTTTCCCCCACATTTATTTACTAAAAGCCAATATTTAGGCATCATAATTGCATTGTCCAATATCAGTGTTGAGTTGGTCGGTTAACTAAAAGGAGTTTTATTGCTCCTTTTAGGTAAAAAAACAAAACAGCAATGCCTTATTGTTTAAGCATGTGGGATGTTTTAGTATTATATTGGTTATCGGCCTATATGATTGCTTTATTATTATTATTATTATTATTATAAATATCAATCCATATTGAATATATAGATCATCTGGTACTAGATATTTTTTTGCACAACCTCATTTATCCTTTTTTTACATTTAAATAAATGTTAGATGACAGCAAAAGCAACCTAAATGTAATATTTAAAAACACTAAGTAAATATTATATTAATTTAGTATAATGTAATAACATTGTTAAATGTAATCTATGTAAAAAAAAAAAAAGCATTTTCATACTATACAATAGAATGTTGTGATACCTAAATTCACTTTAAAGCTATAGATTTTATTGTGTTTTATTAATTAAATCGCATAGGATTTAAAATCGGCTATAACATGAAACTATTTATCGGTTTATTGCTATCGTCCAGAATTTTTATATCAGTGAATCCTTAATATGTTGCTTGTTGTGATCTTGAAATAAGCAGATTATTAAATGAGCTCCTGAAAAGACTGGGATAATGCAAGCCGCTATCATTAGCACTGTAGGGTCAAGGAAGGGTCTTCCTAAAGGTTTTGTAAGGTAACATCATTAATCATGTAACACTTAAAGCACACATCAATGGCAGGCAGGATTCTTCTCATTTTTCCATCTTTTCCTCCCCTACTCCTCTACTTTGCTCATGCTCTTCAAGGTGGGGTGTGTATTGTATCTCCATTTTACTTTTGAGGCACGTTTCAGCTTTGCCTTTAACTGTTCCTACATCCTTCTTTTTTCCTTCCCCTTTTCTTCTCCCGTTCCCCCTCACTGAAAGAAACAAGCATGTAACTGCACACATCTGGCCTGTCCTGTCAGGACCCAGAAACTGTAGTTTCCTTTTCAGGCCGTTTACTGTACCAAGTTCTTTCTTTGTGTTGGGTTTGTTGCCTATTTGCTTAAATCGAGCTGCATGATGTGTAAAACCTGATGATCATGTTCTTCAGCATGCTTTGTGATGATCCAAAGAGCATCTGACTATTTTTACAAAGAGTTCACACATGATCAGTCACAAATTTGCAGAAATGGAAATAATTCTTTTTCAGTTTATACCAGTGATGTTCCATGTTGTAAAATCCTAAAGATTTCAATTTGTTTCCAGATTAAAATGTAAAATATGTGGTCTTCTGGATCCTATTGTTTGTTGTTTATATATTGTGTATTTGTGTTGTTTTGATTTTTCTGAATTTTCCTCATTTCCTAATGTCAACAAAACCATAACAGCTAAACAAACATTGGAAAACACTGCCAAGTGGATGATAAATTAGAGTGAAGTGCAGTACTGTCATCTGTAGACCTACTGTTCTTTCTGGGTTTTGTGTTTTAATCCACCAACTTTATTTGTGTTTTCAGACTCTCAACAGTCAGGAAGTCCAAGCAACAATGAGCCTGGCAAGAACCCTCCAGGTATGTCAACGTAATACATTAATGCACAAATGCACATAAATCTACATCTGCAGTCAAGGGTTTTAAGTAAACTATTGCCAGGTGCTGGTGTACCCATAATAATGACACCCCATAAAGACAGATAAATCCTGTATGACATCAATGTTAGATGGTTGTTTACTTCATTTTCATTATATTGTTTCAGGGTTCCCAAAGTCATGGACAATCTAAAAATATCTGGGAATTTTAAAATTGTGATTTATAAATAGTTTGAGTTATGCTCACTTCTTAAATATTTCATCAGCTAGAAATGTAGAGTAATTATACAATGATAAAAACGTTTTATTTTATTTAAAAAATGTACAAATAACAAATTCATAAACATCGAATCTAGTAATCATTCACAAATGACTAGAAAAAAACATTATGGAAATTCAATTATCAAAAGGTGTGGGACCCCTGAGTTTGTGAGATGTATGTGTTTTTGTGTACATATATTTGTAACTGGATATAAGCTGTACTTGTAGGCTTATAACTCATTTTCAGAGAAGAGAAACAGATATGTATCTCGTCATTTGCCACTGAAACAACTTACAACTACTGATCAGTTGGTCACTCAAACCAAACCAGGTCTCAAATAAACTCTACTATAAATATATGTCATGTAATTAATTAGCAGCTTTGAATTAAAGCTAAACTTTCCTTTATATTGCACAGTCCCACAAAAAAAAAAATCAAAACTTGTCTTCCAGTTGAACTTTTTTGCTTTTTTAGAGAAATTATACCAAAACAGGCTTATTTGATCAGACTATATGAAAGCAGACCATGTCATGTCTGCGTTTTTTACAAGAAAAAACAGAAATGGCCATTTACTGTATATAAAACAAGCCATCCTGTTGGGCTTTGCGGTGCTTTGTGGGAAAGATTTGAATCTTCCTGGCATGCTCTAGGAGGCTGACCCTGTGGGGCTGGCCTTTTTTTGGCACAAGTCTGGAATGCAGTGTTACGTACTAGTTGGGTTTCTCTGAACCTAATCGATCTCTAGTCTGTACATAATACATGTCACAGTTAGTTTTGTCACAATCCCTGAAAGTAAAAATTAAATTGAGACGAGGACGAAAGATTATTTGTTTAATCTATGTGGAAAATAAAATGTTTTCTGATGCCTGCTCACCAAACACACAGCATTTGAAATGTCCTCATGTGTATGTGTTAAGTAAGGACATGTGTCTCAAGAAAATGCTTTTGTCTCCCACAGTTTACTTGGAAGAGAGCTTTATTAAATCAGGGGTCTTTAGTGTTTCGGAGCTGGTGAGAGTATCCAGAAGTAAGTCTCTCTCTAAACATGTGCAAACACACACACACACACACACACATACACACACTGGTTTCACTACTGTATGTTAGTGAGGGCATCTCGTAGACGCATGGTTTTATACAATTTTAAACAAGTACATGGATTTATATTTTATACAGGTAAAGATACTGCAAACGCATAAACCTACTCGGGAAGCATCTAGAAAAATTATTTATAGGGTGGCATGAGGACTATTAGGGGTAGCAATACCAAAGCAAATATCCATGCATAGTTATTGTAGATTTATGGCCTGACATACACATTTATGTTCATGAATATGTGAAACGGTTGCATTACCACAGCGTAATCATCTATTCTGTCTAAAAATAAATAAAAATAAAACCGAAACTTTTGAATTTGCTAACATTAGAAAGAAATGCCCAAATATCAAAACACTAATACTGGATCAGTTTTGCAAATACTGTTTGAGTGTCTGTTATTTACAGAGGTCGAATTGTCTGTATGTGGATGCTATGAAACAACAGCAACACTTGGTTGCTGAACACTCAGATCATCTATCTATCTATTCTGACCTAACTTCAAACTATTTTTAATTTTAAAACAAGACAAGCAACATAAAATGTGTCTTTTAAACTTTTCAATCTAGTTAATTAAGATTAGATTCTTACCCAACTATCCAAAAAAATAATCAGCTATCAGTTTCCATGATCGGGATCTCCTTATTGATTTAATTTTATTTTATTGTCAGATGGCAAAAAGGTCTATATCCATGATGAAAGTGAAACGGGCATTCATATAATTTGCTCACATCATATACGGACGAGATTAGATTTCTCAGAAAACCTCTGTGTTAGCCAATTTTCAGATTCACGAACAAATGGATAAACAATCAATTTGTTCGTAAACTGGGCTACACTGGTTGCGATGTGTGTTTCTGACTCACTAAGAACTGATTCATAAGAGTCATTTTTAATGAAGCTGACTACACAGGGAATGTTCCATGTGTGTGCAACCCACAGGGACAGTTTATAGAAAAATGTGTTTTCTTCCCATTATTTTGTGGTACACTTTTTTTTTTTTTTTTGTGTCATCAAATGCCGCTGCGCTGCTGAAAAGATTGGGTGACAATGCTTTTCCTTAGGATGCCATTTGCCATCCCATGCCACCTCTGTAGATCTGCCCCTGAACCTACTCATCAGATAAATCTGTTGAAATCAGTAGATTTGATGTAAACATGACCTTCAAATAGTGTGAACCACTTCATATGTCCTGGCAAGTATATTTTTGAGAAGTTTCACTAAATGTGTTGGAACATTTAAAAAAAATGTGGCTCTCAAAGTATAGCTAAACCTATAAAAACACATTTATCTAAAGGAGGACACACCATGGACTTTTGTTTTTACTAGTAAAAATATGAATCTACTAGACCCAAACCCTAGCTTAAAAATAAAATATTTAGCATTTTTAGAGGGGGGAAAACCTGAATGTTTAAATGAATGTTATGATTATATTTATATACATTTATATATAATCTACAAATGAATTTAGGGAGGTTGTCTCCAAGGGGAATTTTTTCTAACTTCTTGCGACAGCTTCACCCCACAAGTATAGCTAAGTAAACATACAGAGCAACAAAACCAGCATGCTCTATGCTGAGGCATTCCTGATTTAGCAAGGGAGGGACTTGCCCAGAACATCTGTGGAAAATCCAGTCTAGTGGGTCTTGTGTGTGTGTTCACAAGTTTTGGTGCACAAGCATACAGTAGTTTATGTGTAGACATGCCTGTTCTCATCAGAGAGGATGACAGATGTTCCAAAAAGAATCTCTCTTTGATAGCTGAGGACAATTTTGCCCTCAGGCAAGATTTGTACTAATTGCCATAGGGTTTATCAGGGCCTGAAACACACACACACACACACACACACACACACACACACACACACGTTTACCCTCCACACATACACACACACAAAGACACTCATATTCACCGTATGATGCACTTGGTGACGCTGTAACTGATCCATGTCACACCTAAATGTAACACGACGCTCTCGATCTGTCCCACATACACACACACACACACTACCATAATTGTGGCCTCTATGATCCTCTGCTCTTTGGAAAGGCATTCAAACAATAAAAGCACTACAGCCATATGACTTACCTGCAGGAAACGGCATGTACCAAAAAACAGCAGAACAATGGAAGGTCTGTCAACTTCCTGAACAAACTGACAGTTTATTGCACACTTAAGGTTTTAAATGTATAATTTAATGGGCATTGTGTTGCTCTGTAATGCAGTTCAGATGAGGTTATAGTGAACACTGTATATATTGTTGTGGGTGCTCATATTAACTACTAGAACAAATGTCATACCTGCTCACCTGCATTCATGTGGTGGCAGCAGGTCTTTGGCTCAGTGCCAGCAGAGACTGACAGCAATTTTTTATGTTTCCTGCACCTCAGAGCCTCAGGTCATATCATGTCATACACGAAAACACACACTCTGCTAAAACTTCATGACACATCTCCTTAAACTACTGCAAAAGAGAGATAAAAAAAAAAAAAAGTAAGAATATTTTTCAGCCATGTGTTTTAGGTTTTATATACATACATATGTTATACAACACCCAGTTGTTTGTACGCCTATCCTTATCAGGACTGTACACATGACTAATGTTTTTTTTACTAAGCTAATTATATTTTCTATCCCCTAACATCACCCCTAAACAGAATCCTCACAGAAAAAAATCTGCATTTTAATTTTTTTTATAGAAATTACGAAGACAGCTGGATATCCTCATAATGTAAGGGTAGAGACCTGAAACTTGAATACACACTACATTATGTGGACATTCATCCTAATTTATCCTTTATGTAATGTAGGTCAAACCAGTACACACACACTATGATTAATGATAGGAAATAATATCACATTTCTAAACTTAAATATAATAATATAATTAATAATGTAATGTAATATAAAATGTAAAATTTACACTTTTTTGCATTTGGCAAATATTTGTATTCAGAGCAACTTATAGCTTATAACATGATACGTATGTTATCAGCACATGTGCTCCCTTGAAACTAAAACCACTGCCTTAATAAACACAGATACTGCCAATGAAAGATGTGCTTCAGTGCTACAGTGTACATTAGCCAGCTTATAAATCACCAGCATATTATGAAAGGTATGTATATTTTTTGAGGAATAGTAGGTATAGAGCTATCTGTTCATGAAAGACCAAACTAGCTTTGTCATGCTATTGTATGTAAACAAAGAGGCTAGTGACAGAGGTTAGACCGCTGAACGGTACTCTGGCTCTTGTGGTTTCTCTGTAGATATGATATCTCTGACACACTTCATACTGTTACAGCCCCTACGCCTGTTCTCTCTTAGATTGAGTTACAGCTACATGTTTGGGTTTGCCTTCATGCAAATTCTGCCCTG
Organism: Rhinichthys klamathensis goyatoka; assembly: GCF_029890125.1. Classification (NCBI taxonomy): domain Eukaryota; kingdom Metazoa; phylum Chordata; class Actinopteri; order Cypriniformes; family Leuciscidae; genus Rhinichthys; species Rhinichthys klamathensis. Next base: position 7,631 of record NW_026607285.1, on the reverse strand, counting down.
AATAACAGCTTCTAACTGAGAGCCAGAAAGAGTTTGTTAAAAGTGATTTAGTTGATTGACTCTTTATGCCAAAATGATGTTAGTTACTCGACATTTCTACCTATCCCTAACCACTGTCTTTTCTCTCTCTTTCTGCACGTCTCACCAGCTCCTATCACACAGGGTTCAGGAGTGAACTTCCCTATGGCTGACATGCCAAGTCAGCCATATTATCAAGAACTGAACTCAGGAGTGAGTTTACACCGGTCCCTCTCATCTCCTCCTGGCAGGTTAGCATGCATGTTCAAACACATACATTATTAAACCTGTTTGTTGTCTTCAGTGTAAGATCAGCTTCACAAAAGATCAGCTAAACAAAGCTGCAAATTGTTTTTATAAAAATGTAACCCATATTTGAAGAAAAAACAGTTCTAAAGCTAAATTAAAACAGTTGTTTAAATGTATTAATTCAATTTTGCCCCACAATATGTTACATTTAGAGTTAGTCTGGGTCAAAGTTCATTAAAATATCCCTTATGCCCTCTATTCTAATTACGAAATTGGTGATTTAAAAAAAAAATTATTTTCAATGTCACAGCACAGATTGGTGTAGTCCGAAGTCAGATGAATGCATGTTCTTCTGTCCTCTGCAGTAAGCGGCCTAAGACGATCCAAGAGGACAGTATGGAGACTAGTCCCACCGGGCCAGACTTCTACCCATCCCCCAGTTCCCCGGCCAGCAGACCCTGGCATGAGAGAGACCAAGGTGAGAGAGACTGTTCATGGTCAAGACTTGCTCTCATTTCATTATCATGTGAGCATTAAGCTCATTTCCTCAATTTAAGCACTACTAAGAGCTATTCAGCACTGTTTCTCTCTTTTAACCCTCCCTCTCTCTATGTCCTCTGTGTGAAGATCTTTTCTGTGTGATTTTCCCCTTTCTTCAGTTCTCAGTAAAGTGTGATGTTGATAAACTGGTCTTCATTCTTGCAGCACTTTGTGAACTCCAGTATTCATGCAAAACTGAACAAAACACATCAGTCAGCATCAGCCTGTGGCATTCTCATAACCTCAGCTGTCCTTCTAACACTTCTGCATCAATAATGATATTCTGAAATTATGACCATTTGAAAATGTCAGTTGTATAAAATTTCAGTTTATTTATTTATTTATTTATTTTGCTCTTTTTATTTATGGAAGCATAGTGCAATTGCAAATTAGGGCCTGCATTTTTCTGATAAGTCACACAATGAATAAATAGAATGTAATCTCAACTTTTTGCATTAATTGAGCCTCATATGTCCAGAAATTGTAGGTTTTGGTGAAGGATTTTCATTCCTGTGCGCTATGCAGTTTAACATAACTAGAAAGAAAGAGCAGGTTGTTCTGCTGTATGTTTTGTATGTTTTGATTGAAACCTTCGATAAGACGTCATTTATTAAGAAGAAGTGTCACATTTTCACAGGGTGGAACTGTTCAGTCTTGTTTTGTGTGGGCAAAATGTGTGTATTAGTATTGGGTCTGGTTTCATTCTTTTGTAGTTTAATGGCTACATTTAAAGGACTGTTTAGCCCAATTTAAGCCTAGTTTAAACAACATAGAATATATAATATTGTCGATATAAAATTATTAATGATTCATTTCTGCACTATTAACAACATCAAATAAATCCTAAAGTACTTTAAATACATTTTACAAACGTTTTTAGACAAAATCCCCAAAATAGTTTTCTTAATTTTAGCAAAGAAACAAAACAATAAATCTGTTTAAATCTGTCAGATGGAGATCAGACTAGCCTGGTTTCCTGTCTGCATTGGTATTTGATTAGGCATGTTTCCTCCTTCAGAAAAGGGGATTTGTCTGGCGTGTGGCAACTGTTGAACTTGACCTGATCTCTAAAATGGGTGTGTCAAAGGTCAGAGCAGGGTTGTGACCTTTCAGTTCAGACCCCAGACCCAGATGGGATGGAAGGGGGAGGGGTGTGTGGCAAGGAATGAAAGGAGAGATCTTCTGTTCTAACAATGAGTTTGCACCATTAGTTACTCTTGTTACTCATTCGCTCACATGACTGTCACCCAGTTCTGTAGCATTCAGTTCAGATCTTAGCTAAAATATGTTAGTTTTAATAGATAAAAAAAAAAACGTTCCGTGTGAAAAATGTAGATTTTAGCATGTAATCAAGAGAGATTGTTTTTGTACAGTGTGTGTGTTAGAGACAGACAGAGAAACAGGCAGGTGTGACAGCGTCTGTTTGAACTTGTCCCTTGACGACCAACAGGTGGCCAGTATAAGAGGGAAAGGGAGAATTTGAGCACTAAAAAATACAACACTCAGCTATTTCAACAAAAAAAAAAGTCTTTAATTGTAGTTAATTCAAGTTTCATAATCATTTCCCAGGCAGCAGGACACATTCCACTGTACATAAATGTTATGTCTTATTTTCTAGTTATGCACTTGTTTTTGTTTCTTGTGTTAGGGCTGTCAATTTAATACCTGAATTTAGTTTGATTATTTTGGAAAAAAAATAATGTGATACAAAATTAGAGCCTCAAGTCTGTGTCTATTTAAGGATTTACTCATCTGCTAAAATGGTGACAAAAAATGATCTTAATTTGGTCGATTTTCTGGTCGATTTATTATTACTATTTTTTCCCCCCTGGACTTTTGCTGATGAGCTGTTGTGAAAGATGGAGGGAGGAGTGAAGAGGGGGATGTGGTAGAATAGAGCTCATGAGAAAGTGGTTGTTTTGTAAAAGCCATATCAGAAGGAGCGAAGCATGAATATTAAAGCCATATGAGGTCTTGACAAAAGGAAACTGTCTCAGCCAAAGCCTAGTCCTCATGTGCACAGAAACACACTCGCACACCCACACCCACACCCACACACTCGCGCACACACACACACACGCACACACACACACACACGGATTTCGGATATTGCCATCCTTGTGGGGACATTTTGTCCCCATAACGTAGGGTTTACCAGGCCACACACACACACACACACACACACAACACACACACACACACACACAGCACACACACGCACACACACACACACACTCGCCAGTAAAATACCTTTCTAATTTCATATCAAATCAACTTTGTGAAAAGACAATGTCATTGTATGGCCACTGCCTCAATAAAGTTGCAAGTCTCACTCTCTCCATTTCTTTTTCTCTGGTATGCTTGAAAAAAATTAATATATCAGTTTTCCCAATCTGTGTTCTTCAGATGCGTGTGTAGTCATTCCCTGGTCATGCATACATACAAAACATGCTCGTTTTTGTGTGCTTTTTTTTAAGGCTTTTGGGAGAGCAAATTCTCCTCCTGTCACCTTCTTACTTTCTATATCCCACCCACCTTCATTCTCTTATTCCTTCCTTCCTTCCCTCTTTCCTCAAACACAATATGGATATTCCTGAGGGAGCACAATCCTGCCTTCTAACAGCTTTTTTTCTTCCTTTTTTTCAATGTTCTGTTGCAACAGGTGTGATGACAAAATATTATTCGAAAGCCTTATGCTAAATTCGGACATGTTGAAACAGGAAAATGCAGTCAAAAATGTTTTTAAGAAAAATAATTCATGTTTCAGAACCATACCGTATAAAGCTAGGCTCTGTTAAAGTGCTGTACGTCAAGGTTTATCTGTAGATTCTGTCTATAAAACTATTACGATATCTATTTATAGTTGTGGAATCATGTTAGGTTTTTCTGTGTAAACTTCTTTTTGGTCAAATCTGTTTCTAAAAATGATTTATGAGCGCCTTGTTCAGCAGTTTACAACCCTAATGTGTCTTTTTATATATATTTGAATATTTTTAAATGCAATTAAATAGATAAAAAAAAATACTGCAAATAACATTGTAAATGTTCTCAATTGTCTGGTCATTGGCAGTAATGGTAAACAGTAATTTAGGAAATTTGGGACCCTGAATAGGACACACAGACACATGGAATCCCCCTACATTCCAATGCCTTTGTGTTATTTGAGTCAAGATCATTTACCTTTTTCCTGCCAGAGAGAGAGAGAGAGAGAGAGAGAGAGAGAGAGAGAGAGAGAGAGAGAGAGAGAGATGAGAGAGAGAGAGAGAGAGAGAGAGAGAGAGAGATAGAGAGAGAGAGAGAGAGAGAGAGAGAGAGAGAGAGAGAGAGAGAGAGATGAGAGAGAGAGAGAAGAGAGAGAGAGAGAGAGAGATGGATTGAGAGAGAGCGTGAGAGGAGAGAGAAGAGAGAGAGAGAGAGAGAGGGAGAGAGAGAGAGAGAGAGAGAGAGAGATTTAATGAAGTTAAGATATAGAGACGTAGTCGTGATTGATTCATTCATCTAAAGCATCTGTGCATATCCAAACACACAATCTCAAGACAGAATACAACTTGAGAAAGGGTTTGCAGATATGTCATTAGCTAGCTGTTCTCTGTTCTTCCACCTCCCTCACTTTTCTCTAATTCATTATTCATTGCGTCTGCCTCCTTTCTTTCTGTTTTCTCATCATCATCTTTGATTGTCAGGGAGGAGCGCCATAGACATGCAGGCCAACCACTATGTCTCCTCCATGTCTGCTGATGAAGAGAATTTTTTTTGTCTCTTGAAGTAGATATGAAGTTAATCTTTTTCTTAAACAATCAAAACAAGATAGATGATACACTGCATCGCACTACTGAGAGGGGCTGTGAAAAGAAACAGCATAAGAAAACATGAAAATGTCAGAATAATGTGTTCTTATGTTGTTGACTATTTTTTTGATGCTCAGTCAGTAATTTTGGCGAATATTTAGTCGCCTAGTCAATTAAGACCTTTTTTCTTTAAGTTTTTTTTTTAATGCGTAAGTTCTGCTCATCCCAGATTTTGATTTCTTACATTGTTTAATACTTTGAGAAAGATCTTGTAGGCAAGTTTATATCTGACATCCCCCGTCTATTTTTTTTTCTTCTTCAGAAGATATGTCCTCTCCCAGCATGATAGAAGCCAGAGAAGACATTATTCAGCCCCACATCTACCACAGGACTCTTCACCTCGGCTCAGCACCTTCCCCCAGCACCACCACCCAGGACTTGACCACCGTTGGCCATAGTGGTATTAGTTTCTAAAAATACTTCTCACAATCCTTCCCTGATTCAAGCAAACCTTCTAACAACCACTGAACATTTTGAACGCTATTGCTGCCTTAAAGCACTCCTCAAAATTTTCTCTTACTGTATGAGTTCGATTGTTGTATTTTTATTGTGATCTTAAACTTAAATGGGCAATTTCATTGTCTTTCTGTTTCTATTTCTCCAAAATAATGTTAGGCCGCCTAGTAAAATACAAGCATGTGCATTAGGTGTGTATAGTAATTGATGTTTTTTTTTTTTATCATTTTTGTACTGCCACTTGGTCATAAAAAAAAAAAAAGAATCACACTCAAAATGCAAGGCAGAGAGAGAGATTGTAACCATATTTACAATTAACCATATCTAACTGATGATCTACACTTCCTATAGACTGGGCTGTCTAACAGCCCATCGTTTAAAGGAATCCACAAAACTCCCACACTGGCGAGCTAACTTTTTTCAGGCGCGAGTGTCTCGCTATCTGTATGTACATCTGTCATCTCCGATATGATTTTGTGCGGCAGTAGTAGCACTACGCAGCACTGCTTCATCTTCTTTTTTTTAATTTTATCACAACAACCAGGGTTACGGTGAAATATCACCACCTACTATGTTGGAGTGTATATGCCGCATTTATTTACAAGATTTTGAATGTTAAGTATTAACATGAAATTTATATTATATATATATGAGACAAAATAGTATTTGATTATCATCAGTACCACTGTAACTGTTTATGACAAATACCATTTTGTTTCCACCATAATTCTTTAAATGACACGACTTCGGGAAAGTCGGGGCTTAAAACAAAATTCCACATTTCTCACTGTAGACATGACTTTATGGGTGATGTTCATGCTCTCATCAGCCCTTAATATATTCATTCATTTCAAAACATAGTATTTTAAACATTTTTACATAGGTTTTTGTGTAATGTGTGGTATGGCTTCTTGATAATACCTGTGAGAAAATAACTTTCATCGAGTTTACATGTTGTCAAATTAAAATCTATTAGTAAAGTAGTTGTTTTTCTCTGCATGTGCAGTAATTTCCACTAGGAGTCACCTCCGCATTCGCCTGCAGTTTTCCGGCCCTGCCATCCATCCCCCAGCCCCCTCGCCCTACATCTCTCATGGCGCCTACCGCTACCCACCGCACCTCCAACCCCACCCGACTCCCTCAAGAACTACATGCCAGTCTTACGACCCGTCCAGCCCACAGAGCAGCCAGGTCTGTATGGACGTACTCACGTACACACAAAGACTAACGTACACGCGCATTAACCCAGACCCTAATGCAATCATACAATAATTAGTACAGTTTATCTGTACTAGAACAGAGCCTTTAAATCTCTCATGACTACGTGTGTGCATTGTCCACAATACCATAATAGATGCCAGCTGTTAAAATAGGGGTGTTGGTTTAACGTCTCAGTTGAAATATTCCCTTTCCTGAGACCGCGCAAGAACAGATTCACATTTATAAAATACTTGAAATAACATGCATCACGTGTACCGTAAATTCTCCAATCATAATCATCATGTTGTCACATATGTTAACCATACCGTGAGCTAAAGGCGTTTTACCCCCATAAAACTTGAGACCCTCATTGTAAGAGCACATGCTGTAAACACAAAAGTGCTTTAGCGCAGTTTTCTTCTTTTTCTGCCTCTACCTCTCGTTGCCTGTCTGTCTTGGTGTCTCTGGTTGTTCCCAGTGCAATCGGACTCAGTTTGATTAACAGGCCACATTGTTTCAGCACGGTAATTGACCCAGTTTAGCTAACGAAACACAAAATCATTAGTGGTTTTCTCTGTCGGCGCCTTGTCTAAATCAGTTCAGAGCCGAGCGCGAAGCCAAACGACGGCCCTCTCCATCCAGCTGTGGCGACTGTTTACCAGCAGCGGCGTAATGAAGCGAAGGGGAATGAAAAAGAGAGAGAGAGGAAAAAAAACGCAACAACAAAAGCAAGTCAATAAACACTCCAACCATGGCAGCCACTGCGCATTAGCACAAACACACAAGCACTCAATGTGTCTCCAAACTCTATGAAAACTACTTGAGATTCCTAAAGTATGAATTAAGAGAAAATATGGGGAATATTTATGTTCTATCATATAATTTAATATAGGCCATTATGTCTTCATTGTTATATGAAAAAATACCTCATTCCTGTTAATTGAAGGACTTGAATGTTTTGACTCCTCCTCCTTTAGCTGGTGATGGATGGGGCTCTTGTTGAAATAGAACTTCTGCATCTCTGCCAAGCAGCCTCAGACTGTCCCACTCATCTTAAATTAGTACCACAAAATTTTAAAAAAGGCCAAGCCTCTCTAAACATTTTGTTAAGGGAAATTTAAACTTTGTTTATTTCGGGTTAACACTTATAGTTCCCTTTTGCTTGAAGATATTTGATACCTCTCTTGTGTTGCTTAAACTATGCGGAATGTAGAGGAAAGTCAATAACAAACAACAAAAAAGAGGTAAAGTTAGAGTGGGTAATTCAGGTAAAAGTATCTAATTTGCTTGTGGTATTACCATTAACACAGTCTCTCTCAT